>NC_087290.1:5111538-5424633 GCF_015220805.1 Pogoniulus pusillus
CAAGGACAACTGTGATTGTGCATGACCATTGCTCTGACAGGTAGGTGGGAAAAAAAGAGTATGGGTCAGGGTATACAGGACTAGCTTGCCTTTCCCCCCCCACCCCCTTCTTTCTCTTTTTTTCAATAATAGAAACATAACAACCTTGTCAAGCTTTATTTCTCCATTTTCTAAGTGAAATGAATATCTATGTTCCTTTTGTAAGCACTCTCCTCTGGAAGTATCTAAATAAAGGGGCAAATGGTACTTTTAATCCTTGATAAGGATTGCAATATACTGACTGAAGCAGAACTTCCAGTATAATGTACTGGCCTTATCCTGAACCCCTTGCTCTGTATTTGTTCAGTGCCTACTCAGGCAGAACACACGTGGCCCTTCATTATGATTCCAAAGCCACAGAAATAAATCGTGAAGAAATGTGAGTGAGTGCCCTATAGCGTTTAGGACCCTATTCATCTGGAAAATTAGACAGCCTCCCGAGGCACATGAGTCCTGAAAGGCCACAGAAGCTAGCAGATCTGCTCAGACAAAAAGGTCAGCCAAGCACACAACTAGGAGAAGATAATAGAGGAAACGTTTACCAGCTCCAATGCAGAAGTAGCATATACCTCATCTTTGCCCCCAGAAATTTGTCTCCTTCCCTTCTTCTGCCCTACAAAGTTGGCTTGAAAGAAGAAAGTGTTCCTAAAATATTTGGAGGATGAGAAGGCAGTCATCATCTAAGCTAAAGCATATAGCAGAGCCCTTAAGACTTAAGCATCGCTATCTAGAAGAGATGATCTCTGTCCCTTGACTGGAGAGGGCCTAAATAGACTGCTATTCACAGCAAAAAGGTAGTCTCAAGTATGCTTCTCTTTCAGGTACACAAACTACATGCTCAAACTCTTCTGTGGTACTTCACAGAAGAAAATGGGGGGTGGAGAAGCAGTTCAAAAGTCTGAGAAACCATCTCACCTTATCCTTCACATGAAAAGCAAACCATTCTTTCTCCAAGACCATCTAAAGCTAACTCTTATGATAACTATCTCGTCATTCAGATGCACATGATACAAGTTGTGTTTCTTAATACAATGTACTAACTTATATTATTGACCCTTCATGCAGTCCTTTTTGTGGACATATTTGTTCTAGCCATTTCTATTTGGAACCACAAAGATAGTTTGCTAAAGATAAGTTAAGGTATTTCCACAGGCATTACTGGAAAGTGGAAATGAAATCCTAAATTTGCACCCTCCATGATGTTGTTACAGAACCTCCAGCGCTGCAGAAATCACCCATTGGAAATACAGAAGCACTGCATGTAAAGGCTGCTTTTAGTGAAGAGCACACTGAAAAATAAGCTGCTTCCCATCAGCAAGTACATTCTTTATCTTTAGTGTAACATTTATAAAGCTTGTTCAGGAAAAAAATGTGTTAAATCTTTCATCAGGCTACAGACACTTTATTTGGAGTCTTCACAGAAACCCAAAGTAGTGCCATAAGGTGCCTGGAATATTAGCCAAGATAAAACCTTCAGGGCCATGCACGCTACTGTTTTCAAATCTGTTCTTTCATCTGATGTGCCAGTCGAAATTACTTCTGCAACATGGTCAGAACCAACCTGGATGGATTTATAATGCCTCAAATTGCTGTGGGCATATTTTTGTGAATCGCCTAGAGACAAACAGATAATTCTCCTCAGATTGTGCGAATTGCTAATTCTTATGCACGTCATGTGTTTTCCAAGAGGCATGTTTAGACAAGAAAATTGCAGAATATTCCTGATGTCACCAGAGCTCTGTGCTTAGAAAGCCACAGCAGTGTAGGAGAGTGTCCTTTTTTTTTTTTTACATCTCCCAGTATATATATCAGAGATCATTTAAACTCAGACAACACTTGTGTCCCAGGTTAGGGTGGATCCCTCCCCCAGTAGAATAACTCGCCACAACACAGATTTTTTTGGAAAGTCAGGGAAAGATGAAATTGTACTTCTTATAGTTTAAATATAACAGCATAAGGAGAAATAAACTACTAGAGAAATATAATGACCTTAAGGAAGATGGGGAAGGGGTCAAGTGGAAGTGAAGTAGCAAAAGCAGCAGCAGCCAAAACAGCAGCAGGGGCAGATAGCAGTGGGTGCAGCTGATGCAGCAAGGGGAAGGTACAGGCTGTGTTTCTAGATATAAAGCTCTTGATGCTCCAATGAAATTATATTCACTTATCCATTGTTGCCATTCTATGGTCTATCCACAGAACTTTCACCTCTCCCCTATGTCTGAGCTAGAAATCTAGCTCAAGCAGCCACAACTTTGTTACCTTCTCTCACCATATGACTGCCTGTGTTAGAAGGGAGGCAAACGATAAAGAGGAGATTAGCAATTATATCAATGCAATGCAACTACTCATGTGGCTAAAGGAAGTGGAACTGAGCTTTTTATTTGCTCTGCTTAGGCAACTTGAATAAACAGTGTAAGTGTCATCTTTTGAGTCAACACATCAAGTCGAGTTTCAAGATATCAAATCTCTCTCTGCTGACATTTTTATACCACGCACAAAAAAACCCTCACAAAGACTTCCTTGCAGCCTGCCTTCCTGATAGATAAGGGTGATCAGCCCACGAAGTTCCGCTCTCTCTTGGACCTTCTCAGAATTTCTGAACTCGTTGGCCAGTTTCACCCCCATCTGACAGGAGATTTCAAAGATAATTAAGCTCCTGTGAGTTGTCTGAAAAAGGTGGCCAGTTGGTAGAGAGACCTGGGAAGCCTGAAAGAAAGGCTGCAGTGTGTGATCACACCTCGCCTCGTACCAGAAAACGCACACAGAAGTGAATGTTAGAAGAACTCCAAGGAAAAAATAAAGAAGCATCAATCGGAGGTTTCAATTAACTCTCTATGGGAAACCAGGCTTTGATAAGTTTTTTGCCCATGAAGCCCATCGTATTTATTGTACTACGTATGACTCAGATACAGAGGTGCCAGGTTTTAACTAATATATAAATTACCCTCATCCTTATAACCAACAGGGACATCTCTGTATAGTGTATATTATAATGCATAATTATAGCTTTAGGGCATCATTTTAGATGAGAATGTAACATACACAATAAAAGAAAATTCCATTCCACATTTTGCTTGCAAAGTGATTCTATACATGTAAAGAGATCAGTAAACTGTCTGTCCAAATAGCACAGAAATGATGGTCCCATGCTCATGGCCATAGTGTTATAAAAACCATGGGTTTAATTCCTGGCTGATCCATGTTCTTCTCTAGCTCCTTTGGGTAAAACATCCCCTTCCCTTTCTTCTTGTGCCTGTATTCTTCATCTGTAAAACAAGACTCTTCCCCACTTCCTTTCCACTTCATCTTCCCTTTGTATTTGTATTCTGCTGTCTCCTACATAAACTGTATGACGCCTGCTCTCCTCCAAATGCCCATTAAACTGTTTTCTCATTCAAACACATCCAAACACAAACATACTGAATGCATTTTTCTGAAGCATTTTAAGTGGATTTTTGTTTTGTTTCTTTTAGTTCTTGATCACTGGCCATGGAAAAGTTCCAGAGGCTCCAGAAAGCTGGGTCTGTTCTGAGAAGAATACCGTCTTAACACATCAGTGGCTTTGGGGTACTTAAGAAGGTGCTAGGAATAAAACAGTTCCTTTTCTTTACTGGGAGGGATGCATGATTAATATATTTGTTTTAGCATGTGTTATACATGCAGCTTGGTGGTATTTTATAAGGAGGAGTAACATATTATCAGTCACCGACAAGTCGTTTTAAATCCCCTTTAGATTTCATCACTGCTTTAAATGGTGTTTCACAAGGCAAATAGAAAAGAATTTTGGTTTCAAAGGGAAGAGAAAACAGTGCAGCTAAAACAGTGTCGCTCTCTATCCCTCAGGGATGCAAAAATAATCTATGGCTGCGGCTTCAATGAATTTAGTTAACTACAGCTAAATTGCATCACAGAGCCTCTCTTGAACAGATCTGCAATAGTTAATGAACATGGTGGGGAGACCAGATATTTCTTCAAAACAACTCATCAAGTAAGCTGCCTCTACTTAACAGATGTAAAGGCAGGGCCCAAAGTAGAAGCTGGCAGAAACAGATGGTGCCTAAGGGCAGCTTTCTGTTTCAGTGCTCTTGAGGGCTAGGTTAGGCAAGATGGGAGGTGTAGAGAGGTGGGGGTTCTGTTTTTCGGCAGCAGGTAAAATCCATTTGTCACACCACCTCCAACTGGGCTTTCAGCACAAAAGTTTAATATCTGAAACCAATGAGGCATTCTGCTCTCTGATGGCAGCGGGGCAGTATGGAGCCCCAGCCTCATTCAGCAGGGAGAGATGTCAAACTCCTCATTCCAAACAGCTTGCTTTTCCCCTTCCTTTTCCAAACACATTAAAAAAAACAGGTATGCAAAGAGAAGTGTTTTATCATATTATACCTTCAGGGAAAGAACACAAAATGACGAAAGCAAGTGTGTTTTCTTGCTCTGTTCTCCCCCGAACAACATCGGTAACCTCACAAAAACAGCCCCTGCTTTCTCCTTCTCTAAAACACCGACACATACATAGTGGCACCAGCAATAAATTTCCATTGCCTCCAACTTCTAACATTGCCAAGCTATGTGCCATAGAGAGCATTTTTATGAGCCAGTCTTTGACTGCCAGGATTTTGCCTTCATAAAGAAGAGATTTTAGTCCATTCTGTCTATTTATTTTGTGTAGATGAATCAAGGTCAATAAACCATGGAGAAATTCACTCTACCTTATTCCATTTCAGACTTTTGTCATCCACGCTTTATCGAGTATCTGAATGAATTTTTAATATCATGCCACAAAATGCTTTGGTCTTCTATCATATGCTGGGACTCTATAAATCTGATAACACTTGGGAGTTCTCAAATATACTCAGCACTGAAGAAACAGCTTTAAAGTTTAGTCATTCTGATGAAATGTAAGAGCTTATATCAGTGACAGGTTGACAGAAAAAGCTGTTTTCCTTTCCATTTCACAGACTTCCACGTATGAACGCCATGAAACATGTCAGGACTTTCTCTGAGTCTATGAAGACAGAAATGGCATCTGCTCCCAGTGGGGAGGCCTTCTAACCAGTAATACTGTAAAATTTTGTGATTCTGAAATCTGATCGACAGCCAAAGGAAGGACAGGGAGGAGGTGTTTACTCTATTTTATAGGAGCACATCAATTGCTTGTCTTGGCACATGATGTATATTTTTATGGCATACAATGCCACTTTCAGCTTTTTTTTTTTAAAGTAAAATGTATTCATGTTGGATGAACAGGTTTATAATTTCCTGTTGCTGCAAGTTAAAAAAAAAAGGCATTTTTTTAAAGCTAGGCATTAACCCTACACACTCATCACTACAGCTTTAGCTAAGCGGGCAAGAGACCAGGACCTTGAGCCTTAACAACACTCATACAGATTTACACTATCAGCAGCCCTGCGTAGAAGCCCATTAGCCTCTTATAGCACCATTATAAAGTTGACCCAACCTTCCAGTGATAGCAGATAAAGGAAACAGATCCATTGACTCCATGGTCTATTAAATATTATCTCCTAATACCATGGCCACATTGAGATCTCATTAAGCCGTTACATTGTATTTCCACATTTGCTCCTCTGATAAATACACATCTGTATTACCCCACTGAATTTACTCAGCAACACATACAGCTACAGTTTGCAGAAACTCATTTAAACAGTACACAAATGCTTACCCCACACCACAGCTCACACTCCCAAGCAGTTAAATCCACCCAGGGATATCTGCACGTATGGTCTAGTGTTTGCACATCTAAGGAACACAATTGTTCTTTATTTCATCACACACTGTAACACAGCACTTTTCAACCTGTCATGTGTTGAATCCTGCAATCCCACAAAGGTCCTCCAAGAGAGATCCACATCATAGGAAAGGATCACAGATTGATCCACATCATGGGGAAAGATCACAAACCACTAATAGCGTAGCTTTAAATGTGGGTAACCCTACACCTTCTAAAGAAAAAATTACAGGTTCAGAATTCAAACAGACTTGCAAACTACTCCAGGGCTTGCAAACACCACAGCCCTGAGTCCTCAGTGTTCAGGTGGTGATACAAACACTTCCTGCCACAAGAGCCAAAGGGACAAGCCCAAAACGATGGTGGGCCTGTAACTTCACTGGCTGTAACATCACTTGCTACAAAATGAAAGGATGGCAGAGACTATGCACACTTACAGGAGGTGAACATCAAATCTAAATCACAACGACACTTGCAATGAAAGACTGCAGCAAGCACCGTGCAGACGTGGATTTGGAGGACTGATTTGTCTCTGTACACAAAGCTAGTGTTCTTCTGTTTCAGTTTGAAGATGATTTGTGAAAGTACCCAGAAAAGCAAACATTTTCAGACTCTGGTCTCCTAACTTTTATTTCCCCTGAACTTACTATGAAAGAGAGAAGAGGGGTTCAAATGCTCTAATTATTTTCTCTTTCATTTTGTCATGCCAAGGTGTTAGTTACATGGACTGTGGTATAAAAAATTTACATTAGCTGGGAAGTCAGCCACGGTCCATTAAATCACAGTAAAGATTCAACTAACTGAAAGTACTTTGAACATAGAACTACTGAGGTTAGAAAGAGTTGGGCTTCCAGGAATCCCTTCAATATATGATTTAGAGACACTCTCATCTGACTGCTGGAGAGGTGAGGATTTTGTCCACGCACTTCATCATGTCCTAGCAACTCTCCAAGACACACACGCGTTAAAGCATTTCAATCGCTTTGGGTCTGATTCAGATAATCTTATGGATAACTACGACAGATGGCATTCACGATACTGCTGCTTTAGAAGACAAAGCTCTCCTAGCCAACTGCCACTCTTTTCCCTTCTGCTTTTCATTCTAAGGATACGTCAAGGTGAAATAAAGTGAGGTTCAGGCCTTTATGTACCAGTGAGCATCAGTGGGGTGTTTGTGATGCCAAATGGTATAGACAGAGAAAGAGTTCAAGACAGAAAGGATGAAACAGAAGCAAAGCAAACTATACGTGCAAAAGATGAGGGACACACCCAGAAACTCAGGTGATTTTATTACACAGTAAGAAAAGACAAAGTTATTGTTTTGTAAGTGTTCTTCCTCCTCATCACTAGGAAGAGAACAGAACTGTATTTATAGACACAACTCTGTCTTAGGTGACTTTGGTGGAGAGTAGACTATTACAAGAACAGGCTTCTACTTGCAGCATGCACCTACTGATCAGTCAAAGAGCTATTGATTCCCAGCTCCTAGGAAATAGCTTGTTTTAATGTACATTGAGTACACACTTTACCTCGCTGAAAACTGCTAATAACAAGGACTTTATTCCTGGAATAATTATGACAATTTAACATTGACATAACCGTGGATATTGTGAACTTGTTCTGCATTCACCATGCTGCTTGTACCACTGCAATAAGGCCATGCTTATTTTAGCAGTTGAAGAAGGTAATCTTCATCTTTGAAGGACTTCCAAGTTAATTGTGGACTACAACCTCCCAGGAAGAAAAAAAAAAAAATCTAATCTACACCTTCAGTCTTCTAAAACTGAGGACAAAGTGAAGCATTTGAGGGGTGGGATTTCAAAGGAGAACTCTATGGGGTTATTTTCCTATTAGTCTGAGTAGTATATTCTAGGGTTGGTATGCATTTTGAGGGAGTGAGAGGAAAGGCCATTTTGCAAACTCTTTCATTCCTTCCCGTTTTAACTACTTTGACCACAAGATAGTTTCAGATCTGCATGCTCTTTCAGATGCAGAGCCACATCAATTCATCCCTCTCCGCTCTGGTCTGTCACTGCTCTTCTTCATTAACACAATATGTAGCATAAGCTTTTAGAGTTAGAGTTGGTAAACTAATTGCATTATTTCACATGTAACTGACCAGTACTTTTTAAGAATCCATTTTATTCTGGGGCAAAGAAGTGTGCAGTATCTAACATATTGTATTGGTGCTGAATGCTATAGCCAGAAGAGGAAAATAGTCTGAGTAGTTATTATCAGTTTGCTTTAGAAGTATGTTATTTACAATACGCAACAGATGTTCCCCGAATGTTAGTGGGAAAATACAGGCTTTTTATTTATTTCTTTTCTGACAGACTAAAAAGTGCAACTAATATAATAATAATAATAATAATAGTGGAAAATCCAAAGATTGCTTCATAACTTGGAAAATGCTGTGTTGAGTCATTAGTCTTATTATCTGGTATTTTCATAACTCGCTAGATAAACACATAAACTATGACTTCCTGGTAATGGTCCTGCCTCTGTGCAGAAATAGGTCTGCAAGAAAAGTCAATCACACCTAAGAAGCAGTGTTTTTAAATCAACCCCTCAATAATGCAGTGATGTGTGCTTGTGTGTACCTCTGCCCTCCTCACAAAGGGACATGATCAGAACTTCTGAACTTCAAGTCCCATTTCCTATGCTGCTGGCTGCTATAAGAATGTTTTCTTTAGCTCATTGTTTACCAGTCTGTGGTTTGGGAACCCAAGGGATTCATATGCTCCATGTGTAAGGGTCTCTAATAGGGACTTGATTTCTTTTACTCTACTGAGATCCCCAATTCCATTCATAAAAGCTTAAGGGAGTGCATCTGCTGAAAAAATGGGGAAATTAGTGATATCTCACCAAGCTCCTGCTCCTCAGGAACAAAGGCTCACAGTTCCTCCCTGATGTTTGCCATGGAGTTATAAATTGCCCCCATGTGCAGTACAAATGATTGCTTAGGCAGATAAACCAGAACATGGTGTTTTTACCCTTCAGAACTGTTACATAACCTTACCCATTCTGGGATGTTTCCCCCCCACACTCTTTGGCTGGATGTAAAAATTACAGACGCTAATAGCATTTCCCTTTCAATACTGCTTTATCAGATCTGAATAAAACTACACAGCAGTGACAACTGGTAGGTGCCACACAGGAGCACCAGAGGACAAAAAAGCTTGATTATCCATGGTCTTGTGCCTGGTATAGTCACTCAGGAAGCTTAGAAAGCATCTGTGAAATACTATTAACCTGAAACAGTAATTTTTTCACCAATCCTTCAGGAATAAAGTAGAAGCCGGTGCCTTTGTTACCTTATATCTCTGCAGCACAAATCACACTACTGAGACACGTAATCTTGTTTCATTTTTTTGCCTGGCTTTCTATGAAAACAAGTTTTATGCAAACAGGCTGTCAGTCCAGCCAGCCCTAGTCATTTTCAACCCCCTTGTTGTCCTCCAATTAAATTTGACAGAGAACTAAAAATCATCAAGTTCTGAGAAGATGTATGCAAATCAGTAGCTCTAGTACAGCAATGAGAGCTGAGCCCTTTTGAGAGACAGATGACCAACCTGCTAACACTAACCACAGGATATGTTTTTGCTTGGCCAGAGAAGGAATATACAACAAAGCCAGGATGTGTGCATGGGCAGAGGGAGGAGAAAATGGTTGTGTGGCATGAGACACCAGTCTAAGGCAGTTAGATTTCACTGCTTGCCGTGCTTGTAGCACAGCTTGTTTCAGCAGTAAGGAAAGCAAGCTGCAATATGGTCCTATAACACTGAGCAAGTGATGCTCTTTCCAACTAAAACCTCACCATCTCTGTCCAAATAAATCCAGCTCATGGACAATGCTGCAACAGAAAGACTCTTGATTCTTTCACAGTTTTCCTCCCATCTCAGCACAGCAGTTGGGGAAATAACAGTCACTGCCACTGTAGGTGACAGGTAAAGGAAAATAAAATGAAGTAACAGCCAGATCTGGTATCATTAATACTTCAGCAGACTTCCTATTTCTAAATTAGTATCACTCTGCAAGCAAAATGACAGCTCCTCGGCAAGCCGAGGGATCTGCGGAAACAAAGAAACAAACAAACTAGCAGTTTACCGCTACAGCTGCAGACAGCTCTGACAAGCTTTGCACAGCACTCAAACTAGCAGAGCCTGATTCTGTAGAGGCACGGGAATGCCAGGCTGGCATTTTCCAGGGTGTTTTTACAGGTGAAGAGTGAACTAATAAACCACTAGCCATCGACTGCTGCCAAGTGGGCCAGGTGCCTGCTGCAGAAGACACCTGCGGCTCCCGAATGCACCAGGTGCACCCATAACATTTCATCAGCACTGCCAAGGGGACACGATCAATGGGAAATCAGCTGGATTTCTAGGTCAGATGAATCCAGCTAGCTGTCGAGCTCTTCCAGCTTCTGTTTGGAGAAACCTCAGCACAGCATAGGGCTGTTTCCTATGACATTTTCTACTCAGATTTAGATGGGGCAGAGGGGAAGCTGCCTTCCCTCACAGTGTGAACTCGGTCTGACTTATTTCTTTTCTGGAGTGAACACCTGAAAAACACAGCAGTGAGAGAACAGAACAAGGCATCTGTAGTAGCTGTGCTGAGGCAGGAATGAAACCAAGCCAGCTCTGACCCTGGCATATTGTGTCTTTTGGCTCCAGAAGGCAATAGCTCACTAAATCAATTGCTTCTGCAACACAAATGCACATACACACAGATGAGCTGCGGTACAGACTTCAGGAAATATCAGTCTCCTGAGGTAACCACAAGCTTAAAAGCAGACTTGAGGATGACAAAAAAGTCTGTCTGCCTATGTCCTGATGTGTTTCATCCATCGCAGGGAGTTACCAAGGCTTCATCTATTCTGCTGACTTACGTCAATGAAATCAGACTCTTGAAACGACCGCAGGAAGTTCTCCACATGTTAGCTGAGGCATCTGGAGCTTTTCCCATCATTTAATTCTCACTAGGTTGCCAATTCAAAACACCAAAACAGAAAGCAGAGACATTTCTTAATCTTTCTTCCTAAGAGATTCACCCATGTAAATCCCACCACGGAATTATAGCTCTGGGCAAATTTCAAGATAATTTTTTTTCCCATTCTTGTTAAGCATTTTAATTTTTTCAGGTGCTTCATCACACTACTATTCTGGTGGTACCTACAGGAGTACAAAATGAACCATCAAATAGTCATCATAGCTTGCATTGTGTGTTGCATATAAAAGCATTGCCCAAACAGACTTCTACTGCTAGCTGCCACCTATATGTAGATAAAGAAATCAATGCACTGAGGAAGGGAGTCAAGGCTTAGAATATCTCTGCTGGGTATTAAGCTGTACAGTTTTTTTACATCAGTTACTGTACATCTCAGAACTAAAAACAAATCACCAAAACCAAACACAAATCCACAGAGGTCAGATTTCAATCTCCAAAATGAAAATAAATAGAAACTGATCCCTGGACACACACAAACCCCCCCCCCCCCCCCATTCACTTGTTCCTACTTCTTGTAAGGCCCTTTGCCATCTGTATTCTCCCAGCCCCAGACTGACTGAAGTTGTTCTGCCCAGACTGAAATCACTCTGATGCAGCTGTGATACCTGGAACAGCCTGGGTGGTTGTATATCCTGGTGAGCTTCCAGATGCTTCTTTTTTTTTTATTTTCCCCCAGCTTCTCTGCTTTTTGAAGCAGGATATTAGTTCTCACTTACACACACAATTAAAAACAGTCAGAGTGCAGGATGCAGAGCACCTGCTGGAACCTGGGAAGTTTCTTTATGTAATCTTTACCTTTAGAAATCTCTATATTGAAAAAGAACTTTGTTTGCAGGATGCTTTGCAAAATATGGCATGTAGTACTTTTCTATTCCTTATTCCCTGACTCCATCTTCATTTAATGGCTTGTGCAAGAATTTGGACAATAAAGTGCAAGCCACACTAGGGACTGTGTTTGGACTCTAAATCTGCCACTTATCTGAGTTTTTCAAATGAAACAAAGCAAAATCAAACCCACAATGACTGGAATTATCAGGGGGGAAATTAAAATGTCCATATATCAGTTGAAAAAGTAGGTAGCACCCTAAACACAGCACTGACCAAAAGGAGACCTTCTTCAGAAAATAACAACTAATTATGGAACTTTCAATTTTGATACTAGGGTTAGGCACAACTGGACCACAGTTTTTTCCTGCAGAGGGTCATATAGACCTCTTCAGCTAACAGACAAACCATAGACACTTACAATAAATGAAGTAACTGAAAATCTGCAAGCTTGCATTTGCAGAAGACCCTCTAAAACCTGGGGTTTTCATGGCTAGGACTGATATGTCATAGAATCATGGAACGGTTTAGGTTGGAAGGGACCTCAAAGATCATCCAGTTCCAACGCCATACCATAGGCAGGGACACCTCCCACTAGAACAGGTCACTCAAGGCCTCATCCAACCTGGCCTTGAACAACTTCCAGGGAGGAAGCATCCACAGCCTCCCTGAGCAACCTGTACCAGTGTTTCACCACCCTCACTGTAAAGAACTTCTTCCTAACATCCATTTTAAATCTCCCCTCTGCCAGTTTAAACCCATTACCTGTGATTACCTCTCATACTGTCATTACAAGACCTTGTAAACAGTCATGCCTTGTGAAGAGGAAAAAGAGCCAGCAGGTCGGCAAGGAGAGAACCATTAGGGTTCACACCCACATCAGCTTCCAAGGAGACCCAAGCAGAGAAGGACAGTCCTGGCCCTGACTTCCTACAGACAATTTATTTGGTTGAAATATTGTATGAAGGCTGAGCATTCTCCTTCTAGGTTGCAGTCCTTTAGCTGAGGTTACTATGGAGCAGGCTGGCATCACGGGCCCATGTGATGTATGTTTGCTGTCAATGCTGAAATAACAGTAAATGCGTCTGAGCGGGCCCCACCTGCCGAGCAATATGTTCTCCATCCCTCAGGCAGAGCCGTGTGCCGCCCGGCGAGGAAAAACTTCCTCCCACCCAGCACATGGCAGGGCAGCTAGATACACGCTCCTCTGTGTGTGTGTCCTCTGGCAGGGGGGGGGACACCTGCCAGAGAACAGACACCCCTCCATCCCTTTCGTTTGCTGTGACAAAAATCTCCCTCCTTCTGATGGTTTAGGAAAAAAGAAAAAGAAACAAGAAGAATGAAAGAAAAGGGCAAGGAATGCAGGGATGGAATCACAGGCTGCTAATCCCATATATCATTACCACAATTGGCTGAGAAGTTGGCTTGTTGACGATTGATTCATGAGCTCCTGGCGCAAGCCAAGAAGAGAAGATGGAAATATCCTTATTTATTTGCTTGTAACTACAGCAGGAGGCTCTCCTGGACGTTGGTGGAGACCACAGATCAGTCTAATACATAGGAGGTTGCTCTCTGCCTGCCACAAGAGCTCACACAGCGACACTGATTTCTTCCTCAATTGATCGACATGATCGCTCTGTACCACCTGTAGTTTTCTCATCACAGACAAGAATTAGCAGGGCAAGGAACCAGGACACATCCTTCTTGAGAAGAGGAGGTGTTGTGTTTTTGATGGCACCTCTGGAAGCATCAGCAGGTTGAATGCAGATGAGTTTCTTGCTCATTCATGCATTATCGCTGCCTGTGCCTAAGGCCTATGCAGTGGTACCTCAGAGAAGCAAAGTAGTTCCCAACTCTCAACACATAACAAATGGAAAAGGATGAGCTCCATCCCATCTGGCGAGCAAGTTCTTTGGCAGCTCACGTTAAACAGCATAATTAATAGTTTAGACTAAATACATGTAACCCTCCTGTTTCACTGAAACTCACTCTTTCAAAGAGCAGTAGAATTCAGGGCTGTTTCTACTGCTGTGATGCTACAGAGAAAGAGTCTCAGTGCTAGATTTCTCTTTCCTCCACACCAATTTCACTTGGAACAAGAGCTTCACTGCTTCAGAGCCACACTCTGTGTATCATAATACAACAAAACAATTATTGAGACTCATCTGCACAGCAGCAGACATTTGCTGTGTCAAATATCCTATTAAATGGGTTCTTCTGAACATTCAGGAGTTGTCAGCTATATTATAAAGTTAAATCAAACTAATAAACAGTTAGGCATGTTCCTTCATGTTAAAGAAGGGAACAAGTTTCACCTGGAAAGATGGTCATGAAATTCAGACAACAGAGTCCTTTCACTTCCACACAGGATTTATACTTGCAACTCAAGAAAGCAGCACCACCAAAAGTATTAAAGGTTTCTGGGGTGTGTTGTTCAAACATCTGAAAGTTCTGTGTTCAGTCGTATTCATCTGCTTACATATCTGTATAGAATGTCTGTAAACTTTGTGACAGTAGCAGACTGATGAACACAAGGGAACCACATCAGGGATGTGTGGTACCAGCCTGCTTAGTCCCAGTTTCTCCTGACCAATGCAGGTGGCATTTTATTAGCTTTGCAGCAAGAAGCTTTACAGAGCTTGGGAGGGTTTTCTGCTCCCAGTTCTCTGCAGCTGAAGAGGACATAGAGAAGTATGTCCTACTTAATACAAATTCTCGTTACTCACGTAAGCAGAGTTTTTCAAAGAGAACTCATTAATAGCTGACATCTTTGACACAGGCAGGTAAACTGAAGACATTTTGAAACATCAGCCTTAGAAACCGCAGAGCACCTGACATAGGGAGCCCATACCTCATGGATAACAACTGTAAAAGCTCTTCTTGAGCAACCTGGCTTCACCCCGAGCTGGATGAATGACTCTCTGATTATAAGGCTTGGGCTTTTTAAATTACATGAAGAAAAGCACATTCCTGATGGTTTCTCCTTTGGAGCCCCTCGTGTAGTACGCTGCACAATGAAATGAGCTTACTCCCCATAGGCTCCTGAACAACCCTCACATGTTAAAGACTTATGGACACTGCTAATCTGTGACAAAACCAGGAATTGTAATTAGTCCTGCCAAACCATCTGTCAGGCCTGAGAGACTTGGATGATATTTGGGAAAAGCATTTCAACATGTGTGCACTTGTCCCAAGTCCCAGACCATCCAAAGTTGGCCAACAGCTGGGTAAAACAGGATTTGACACTCCTGTTGAAAAGGGCAGAGAAAGAAAATGCCGCTGATACAGAAAGGCATCTAGTATTAGTCACTTCAAAATCCTGTTATAAATGATCTGCCCAGAACTGAGAGTAACTGACAGTAATTAAAACTGTCCTGACACTCCCATGACAGAGACATGAAATCCTCTGCAGCAGTCACAAGCTGCACAGAAAACCTGCACGAGCACCCTAACGGGGAGACAGCCTTTCAGAGCTGGCTTTTGGTTTACCATTAATCCACCTCCTGATAACCACACATCAACAGCAACTCTCACATGGGCATCCTTGGAGGAGCCGAAAAGACAAATATCATTGGGTGGGAAGGTGCCCATCCCTAAGAAGAGGCACAGCCCTGAGAACCTTCAGCATATGCCTGCTTCTGAGGTGAATTAGCACCACTGGTGTCCGTGTCTTGAGAGCAGCTGTTGGGTTTGGCCAAAATAACTTGAGTGGTTCCCTTCCCATGCTTCTCTCAACAAAAATAGTTTTGATACTTTTCACAGCAAAACTGTGAACAGAAAAGGCAGAGGGGAAAATGCTACTCTGAGGATATTTCTGTAACCTACACTCTACCACGAGACAAAGTATCCAGAAGGATATTAACATCATAAAGTAATGAACAACACAAGGATGGTTTAAAACCAGTCACAGCAGGACAGTCAGAGAGCACAATGCAGACCAGACAGCAGACTTTGATGAAACATTTTGTGAGGCAAGTAAAGCCTGCACTTATCATTGAAATTTGTTAATTCATGTGGTCAGTGCATGTCCAAGGACCAAAGCCCACAGTTAAACAAACTGGAAACTCTGGCTATGAACATGGTCACAATGACTTTGGTTAACTTCCTAGCTGCCAAAATTTGCTGTGGTTTCAAAGCAAACATTTTTCACAGAAGAATCATAACTCAGTTGAGAAAAGTGTTGAGAAGCTCTAGAAGAAAAATACAAGAGCTTTGCTTTTCCTTTAATGGTTTTACTGGTTTGGAAGACTGTCAGTAGTGACAGTCAGCTAATCCTGACCTTTTCCTAGGATTGCTATGGGGTGATCTCACAGTTACTCAGTTTCAGTCCCAGAAGGGATGATCTCCAGGTGGCTCAGGAAGTAGTCGTTTATTTACCCACTCAAATTTGATTTTGTGTACTTGTTTGATGGGATTCAAATCCCTTTATGTTTTCACTCAGCTTCTGGACTCTCAGCTCAGACCAGGCAAAGCAAGGAGAAATGTCTGTACCCAACCACAGAAACATTCAGGTTGGAGAAGCCTCTCAGGATCACCGAGTCCAACCTATAACCCTACTCTACAAGACTCACCTTAGACCATATGCCTAAGCACCACATCCAAATGACCTTTAAACACATCCAGGGTTGGTGACTCAAACCACACACACTTCTGATGCTTCTCGCTCACAAGACATGCTCAAATCCACAAACCACACATGAAAACAGCCATCCCCACTCTAAAACCAAGTTGGTGCACTTCCATTTTCACATAGAAGACTTTGTCTTGAGGAACAGTACAAAGAGGAACAAGTATAACCTTTGAAATCTTGAAAATCATCTATGAACACAACTCCCATCGTCCTCCAGCCAGTCATAAGACCATGAAATTGTGTCTTAAATACTTTCATCTCTTGATGCCAAACAAGAAGCAAGCCTAGATCTGCAGGAGGCCGATCAACTATTACCTTGGTTTATGTTAAATACTCAGACTCATCTTTGCATTTCAGAACAGGAATTCCTATTGGTGCCATAATATCAGGCATGGCTAAAGGTGTTGCCAAGCTTTATAAATGTCACAGTTCAAGGAGCTTTACTGCAGAATGCATTCAACTCTTCATCTGCTTCTACAGCTCCCTCATGTGCTAGTTTGAGCCTAGCTGGGATATTTTGGTGAGAAGAATTAGATGATAGGCTGTGAAAAGGAAACAATGCTGATGTCTACTGCACTCGTAGGCTTGCTGAGATGTATAAAAACAAGAACACAAACATAGATAAGGCAGTTGCTCTCTGGCTCTGGCTGGCTCCCTTCTCTCTCTAACTATCTAACTAATCTGTCTGCTTCCTAATCCCCCTGGCCAATTCTCCAAACCCACCTTGAACGTAAGACAAAGTCTAGGATAAGGTAGAGGGGTGGAAAGGAGGTGGAAGAGCGGTTGGGAACCCCTCCTGGAGACTCTGGTTTCTGGGAGAGCAGTTGTGTTTCTGTATTACTTTTTAACTTGTATATTTCTGTCTACAGCTGTATATATTGTGTAAATATCTGCTTGTATATTGTGCTAAGGTGCAAATATAGCTTCATTCTTTAATTTCCAGCCCCTGAGTCTAGTCTGGGTGATTTTCTTAAGTGTGTGTGTGTGTGGGGAGACAGGTAACACCCAAACCATCACACCTCAGAATTTGTATTCTTAAACAATCTTAAAATAAATAAATCCAAAGATCTGATTACTTACAATCACAGTCTAGCTATAGTTCAGACAAATGACAAAGCTTTCCAGTTTTCAGGATGGAAGAGTGTCTGCTGTGACCTCTCCAAACACTGACAGACGCTGCAAGGCCTCTCTGTTGATTTAACCAGATTTCCTGAAGTCACTGCTTGCAAAAGGAACATGTGCAGGGATAGAGAGGGAGTGTCCCCACGGTACTGTCATATATGCCAAAGCTCTCCAGATTATTAATACACGGGCTTGCCCCCTTCATTCTACAAGAGCTCTTGTAATGCCTCAAATTAATTGGAGGAGAGTTCAGCAGCTCCAAAGAGATGATTAAGATCAATTATTAATTCCTCTTTCCTATTCTTTTATCTGCATTAAACTTCAGGATTAGAAACCTGCTAATGAAGCATAGCTATAACAAAAATAAACAGCACAAAAGTAGCTCTTCAATAAAGAAAAAAAAATATATAAATAGAAGAAATGATTTTTGCATATTCTGAAATTTCTCAGTCAGACCATCCTGTTGCATTCAATATATGTGAAAGAAATGTAATTGCAATTTCTCTTTGAAGGCAGATGGTGTTAGTTTGGGGGAGAGAATAAGACAAGTGGAGTTTTAAGGTCCGTGCCCCGAAGAAGGGTAGGGGTAGACACAAAATGTAGGCAAAGAACACTAAAAAGAGATGCCTTGTGTGTGTGTGGAAAAAAACCTCAGGGTTTGTAGATAGATGTGGTGGCTGAGGAGGGTGTTTGTTTAAAACCTGTATTTGTTGGAGTTCTCTGGAGGATCAGAGAGAGGGAATGAGAGACCTTCACATCTTAACCAAAGAGCCAGAACGTGAAAGACATTATACGGGAGTGGTGCTGAGCTGGCACTAACAAACAGAGACAAGGAACGGAAAGGTTAAAAATGTTATAACTAACATCCTCTTCCCTTTTCAACTGCCTGAGCTTTAGACTTCTAATCCCAAGAGCTCTCCAGTTTTCTACCATGTCTCCTAGGAAAACCAGAGAAGTCTGGATTTGAGAGTTTGAAAAGAAAATAAATAAAAGAGAAGAAGAAAAAAAAAAGAGGCAGCCAAGAACTAAACAAGCAACCTCTCAAAACGTTTTGTACAATCTAATGAAGCAAATGGGCCACAAGCTGAATGGTGGTGTGGATTTGGGGTTTTTTTTCCCCTCTCCTCCCTGGCAGGTCACCTTTATCCATGACACGCAGCAACAAAAGCAGAAAAATGAAAGTTAAGGCCAACAGCCTGTCCTTAACTCGTCCTGCTGTGCTTTGGTACTGCAGGGCTCTCAGATTAATGTGGATGTCACACAGCATATGCTGTAAAATCGAGGCACGGCAGGATGTGTTAAGAATGGAGGGTTAAGGCTTTGGGCATTCTTATCAAGGTAAAGCTCACAGACCTGAAACGGTACATCTCTATGGATTTAGGCTTTTATTACTTGGATCTCTTCCCTCAGATTCGCAGGCAGGAGCATTGTGGTCATCGAACTTGCGCATCTGGCTTTCCTGAGCACTGAATTATGCAACTTTGCCTGAGCGCTGTTGCCTTTTATTTTAAAACAATACCTGCATTCCAGGCACCACAAACACACCGAGATCCCCCAGCTCTCTGATCTTCACAGCCAGGTGCACGATACAGCACTAAGCTTTCGCAAGAGCTGATTTTTCACCTTGGGAAGGAGACAACAGGCTTTTCAAACATGCAGAACATAAGACAATAATGTGTCCTGCACATGCTAAAGCAAATTAGTGGGGGAAAAATGTAAGTTTGGTGTGAAAACAAGCACAACTCCTTGTACAAGCCTTGTTCTCCATGATTTCTGGCAGTTAGCAGAAGCTGAGAGCTGCCAAAGTGCAAGTCTTCATTCATTTCACATAAGGACAGTGGCTGTGTATTTTAAATGACAAGTACTGCTTTCACCTCCTGGTCAAAATCCATTTTAACAGCATCTCAATGGTTCAAATCTTTTATAACTGTAGTATCAATACCTGGAATATGTACACAATAACTCCCCAAGTTATGAGCTGTGTTCAAAATTGTGCACAGAAGCCACATTTGAACAGCTAAAATGATCTCCAAGGATTAAGTCAAGTAGAATGAAATCAAACATCAAGGGCTAACTTCTAACACTGAAATTCCATCTAAGTCAGTAAACATAGCCCTGCACTGTGGTCTGCCTTACACATCTGCCCACAGAAAAGCCTAAACTCTGTGTTTCTTGCAACCAACCTACAGCAAGAGAATCTAAATTTCACCCTCAGGAGGCTGAGCACTACAACGTGCGGATGCAGGAGGCTGATGACAGGGGAGGGTGAGATAACCGACTTCTGAATATGCCAGCAATAAGTCCTGCCCTTTGAGCAGAGGGGAGGAGCAGGCTGGGATCGAGGGTTGAGCTTCTGTTTCTTACCCATGTGCTCCCAAGACATCAGCAACTGACCATGCTCTCTATAAATTAGGTCACCAAAGCAAAAGCTCTGCCAGAATACTTCACTGTTTCTTTAAATTGCAGTTCTTGGCAGTTTATAACACTGTACCAGAATGCATTCCTGTTGCATATAAGATGCCCCAGCAAACTTTGTGCTCCCTAAGAAGGCAATAGGATGCTCCCTCAAGTCTTAATTACATGACCAGCACTCTCTGTTTCTAGTGGTTAAGTCTCCAAACAGACTGGGAGTTGTTTCTGGGAGTCTGTCCGCCCCTTACAGCCTCCCACAAGGGGAAGGTAAAACCGTGCTGGAGGGGCTGGAGTGCCAGGTTCTGAATTTACAAACAGCCAAGTCCTAAATAAGAGAGAGAAAAAAGGAGTCAAATCAACTGAACCCCAACCCCCACCACCCTTGTTAGCCAGTCCTCACACTAGAGAGGCTTTATACCCACACACTTTAAGGCATGTAAAGAGAACCATAAACCAAATTCAATTTAATTGGGTGCTCTCCTGACAGAACTGTTATTAATCAGATTGCATTGTAGAAACCTTTGTGAAATCCCAAAAGCAGTCAGATGCAGTAGCAAAAACACTTAACAACCAGCAAGCAACAAGCTGGATTGCTGCTCCTTTCCTTTACTCTTCCCCCTCCAGTTTGCTCCCTCCTTTTATCCAATTCTCAGGGAAAAAAAAATGAAAAAAGGGGAAGGGAAAAAAAGGAGCTCATCTTGAACAGCTCCTATAAATTATTCACATGATATTACAGTGTATGTCAGCAGTCTCACAGTGTTTAAAAAACTTAACTACAAGCCAATTAAAATGTAAACTGAGAAAGACGGATGGGGTTGGGTCGCTCTGGTGTGAACTTGAGCAGCTCATAACAATACACACAACTTCCAGACCTGCTAATTTGACAGCTACTTTCATCAGCAGACATTTTTTCTCTTTCTTTCTTCCTCCCCCCCCCCCTTTTTTTTTTTTAATGCAGTGTTTCTCAGAGGACAAACCAGTCTATATGCAGCAGATTAATCCCCTGTGCTTTACAGTGCAGTACAGGCACATGGTGTGTTAGTTACTAACAGGTTAAGGTTGGAATGGGCTGCCCAAGGAGGTGGTGGAGTTCCCATTCCTGGAGGTGTTCATAAAAAGCCTGGATGAGGCACTTAGTGCCATGGTCTAGTTGACTGGATAGGGATGGGTGCAAGGTTGGACTGGATGAGCTTGGAGGTCTCTTCCAATCTTGATAAATTTATGATTTTAGGTTAGGTTTGTAAAATGAAAAAGGGGGCAAAGGGAACCTTTCCTTTCTGGAGATACCAGTTTAGTGACATTTTATAACCAAATCACAGAATCTCCTTCTCTGGAGCCTTCCAAGGCCTGTCTGGATGTGTTCCTCTGTGATCTGTGCTAGATTGTGTGGTCCTGCTCTGGCAGGGAGGGTGGACTCAATGATGTCCATGGGTCCCTTCCAACCCCTAACATCCTGTGATAGCAATTCAAGTGATAGATTATACTCTTAAATGCATCTCCTAATGTCTCACAAAAATAAGCATATTCATTAGCTACAGAAAAATACTTCCCCTCCATTGAAGACTTTGAGTATTACTCAGTGCAGGCAGCAGCACAGCAAGGCTGCACATCTGCCTAAAGTTCTTACTCCGGACTATTGAATAAACCATGCACCAATTAGTTTTTACAGTGATAATGACACTAATTTTAATCTTCAGGGGTTAATTACATGAGCACCATGAAGTCAGATCGTGAGCCTGCAGTCAGAAACATCAGGTAAACCTCCAAAAAAGGAAAGCAGAGATGACTCCATATTTACCCAGGGAAGTTTCAGGCATACTAATCTAAACTCCTAAGGAATCAGAAATATCTTGATTTCACTCTTACCCATGCTACTTGATTGATGGACCAGAGTAAACAAAGCAGTTCTCTTAGCTGTACAATGAGGATAATGGTGCCATGACTTATCTGTAAAACCAATTAGAGTGAATGCAGTGGAGAGAAGCATTCATTACTGTTACCTGCTTTTTCTCCCTTTCCTCTCTTTAAGAAAGGTGAAGCTTGTGAAAGGTTCTTCTCCTGTGTCCACCAGAAACTCAGCTAGTCTAGACAGTCACTGCACTGACAACACACACCCCACCACACTGATCTGACCTGGCATTCTTCAGTAATTCCAAATTACAGATTAATTACAGTCAGATTCCTGTGGAAGAGCATAAAGAGCAAACTTCCTGCAGGCCAAAATTGTTTGCACAAAGTAGAGAAAGTAGCATCAGCTGAGGCTCCTCCTTGCACACAAATGCAGGGCTTACTAAATAAGAAAGAGCAGGATGGAGACCATGTCTGAGCTTGCTTCCTTCACAGGTGTAACCCAAAATGACTGGGTCCATACTCAAAAGACACCTGCCCCAAAGGAAGCTGGCTGCAGGAAAAGGGCCATTAGAGTAATACAGAATCTCAGAATCACAGAATGTCAGGGGCTGAAAAGGACCTCAAAAGCTCATTTAGTCCAACCCTCCTGCCAGAACAGGATCACCTATACCAGATCACAGAGGAATGCATCAAGCATTCGGTCATCTTCACAGTGAAAAAATCCCTCCTCATGTTTACCTGAAACTTCCTATGCCTTTCTCCTACCTTCTGACAGCATGAAGGAGGAAAAGGGCAATTTTTTTCTGATCAGCCAACATTTTTTTGCAACCAAAGTGAAGTTTCTTGCTTGGAGATTTCTAGTTTCTGCATTTGAAATTTTCCATGAGGGGAAAAAATTCCCCCCAATCAGTATTACTTTCTTGTAGCCCATTCTTAACCTGAATTGGGGCTTCTAAACAGTGTATTTCCTGCAAGATGAAAGAGCTGAGACTTTCCAAACAGCTCTACCCACAGTTACAGAGGAGACAAACAGCAATGGCCAGCTTGTGGGGAGGAGCCCCACAAGATGACTGAGTTTGGAGTTTACAGCCACGTGCATCTCTCCGCTCAGGACTTGAAGCAAAGCAACAGATGAGCTTTGAGAAAGAATAGATTGCTCTGTTTAGGAGCTGTCTTTATGCCTGTGAGTGCTAACCAAAGATGGCAGAGCAGTTTTGTTCCAAATGTTCTGTATAAAATGGGAAATGAGTACCAAAGTAAGAGCCATTTTTTTCGGTTCATATATTACAAGAAAAAAAAAAAAAAAACAATAGAAGCAAAACACTGTAACTTTTATATATTAACTCATGAAAACACAGTGCCTTGATATGTTTTTTATCCTCCAATTCTCACATCTTAAAAGTTGCATAGAATAACTTTCTATAAATTAAATCACTTTGGAGATACAGTGAAACTGCTTTTCAAAGGAAAATAAATTGAAACACAGGGAGCAACCTTTGAACTCTCCCAAATCCTCATTTGTAGGATGTGTCCATGAGCCAGAAATAGAACCACCTAACAGGATTCATTCTTACTGATTCAAGTCATGCCATGATTGTAAATTCTTGGCTGGTCAGACAGCTGGAGGCATTTTCATTTCAGGCCCCAGAAGCAGGGCTTTATCTCTGTCAGCATTCACTTACTAGTTTCTCATTCTGTATAGCATTGAGAAAATGAAGAGAATTAGGATGTAGCATCCAAAGAAGCAGTTCCCTGAAAACACTGCTTTCTGTATACCTGAACTTGAGTTTTTCTATTGATCTTCATTGCTTTCCCTAACTTACCTCCCATTCTACTGGTGATAGTGCTGATCAAATCTGCCATCTCCAGTTCTTCCTGATGCTGTATGAGAGAATTTGTAACCCAAGAGTCTAAATTCAAACAATGGAAGTTGTCAATGCACTAAACTTTGTGCCTGAAATGTTCAGAAAATCAGCAGTCCTCTACCAAGTGCTTTCAGCACTCAGAAATACTCCTCGCTGAAGCTATACATTATTTTCACAGCTGCATATATGAATGAAGAGTTCCCTTTGTTTTTAAGAGCTTGGCAACCATCTTACTAGTCTTCTGATAAAGGGATGATCTTCTTCCACTTTCCCTTACAGAAAAATTATTAGCTTCTGAAAAGTAACACCAAAGCTACAAATTTCTCAAGCCCTGGACCGTGTATTTTCTTCCTCCCCTCTGTTTAAAGCTAATTATTTTATATCACTTGTGGGAGTTGCATCAGCCCCATAATTCTACCTCATTTAGACATCCAGTCCCCATGAACTGACATTTTATTCCATGTCTATCCACAGAAAAACTGGTTTGGGCCTGTCCTAGGATTCTTGCCTGATAAATACCTTAAGAGTAAGTGTCCTCCTTAGGCCAGCTCATTACAGTAGAAAGCATTATCTTCTAATTGATCTTATCTGTATGTTAAACACTCTTAGCATCTTGTCAACCCTCCAATACGGTCAATTACTAGATAATAGTGCCCACTTCCACATGTCTTATTACTTAAATAGTGAGATCAATAATTAAGAGTATCTAGCACCATTAAGCACCTGCTGATGAAAGTCTGCTGATGCATGGAATGAATAAAGGTAATTACCTCACCTACTTCTTTTGCCAATTCTGAGGATACCAGACTCTGAAACACCTACAATCCCTACTGCTCCACGACTTTTTCTCATCTCAACTCTACCTCCATCAGAATTCTCTCGATGAATAGCAAATAAGAGTAATAACAAAATCTCTATTGCTTGTGTTTATTATTTCCTCCTAGAAAAGAAACAAAGTTCTGCCTGTGCTATTCAAACATTCATGATTCCATGATTGACCAGGAGTTCCATTCCTTTTTTTTTTTTTTTTTTTTTTTTTTTTTTTTTTTTTTTTATGATTTGATACAAACTATTAGCTTCTTTTTCTCTTGTTTTGGTGGGCCATGGTCCATATATATTTGTGGCTGTTTGAGCTAGATTTCTAGCTCAGATATGAAAAAATTCAGAACAAAGACACTTAGAAGTAGAAGCTCTGAGCAGAGAGGTGAACACTCTAGGGATATATGCCATACAACGGTGAGACACTGAAACAGTTTGTTCAGGGAGGTTGTGGATGCCCCTTCCATAGAGATGTTCAAGGCCAACTTGGGCAGGGTCTTGAGCATCCTGGTCTACTGGGAGCTGTCCTTGCCTGTGGCGGGGGGGCTTGGAACTAGATGATCTTGAATGTCCCTTCCAACCCAAACTATTCTATGATTCTATTATTCTAACAATGGATAAGTTAATATAATTTCATTGGAGCACCAAGAGCTTTATGCCTGGAAGCACAACTTGTACCCTTGATGCTTCTGCCATGCCCGCTGCTATCTTCCTCCACCACTGTTTTGGCCGCTGCTGCTTTTGCTGCTTTGCGTCCGCTTGACCCCTTCTCCATCTTCATTAAGGTTATTATATTTCTGTAGTAGTTTATTGTCCTTACACTGTTATATTTAAACTATAAGAAATACAATTTAATTTTTCCCTGACTTTCCAAAAATCTGTGTTGTAGTGAGTTTATTCTACCGGGGGAGGGATCCACCCTAATCAGGGACAATATTATACACATGCCTCAGGATTGCAGCTTTTGCTCTTTGGTTCATATTACAGAATTATTTCTCCTGTTTCTTCTTAGCCTTTGAGACTAAGTCACAACAGGTGATATAAAAATACATTAGCTTTAATGGCTGAATTATAATCTGGACTGGATATTTAAACTGAGCATGACTACCTCACTAATAAAAATAGACATAAAATCAAGAATGTTAATCCTTCTTTGAGGCAAGTTACGTGCCTCGATGCAAGCTAATTTTAACAGACTTTTAATGTGCTCCCAAGGTTAGGCAGAAGGGATAAAAATTCACACACAAAATATATTTACCTGCACTAGGAAAAGCCATCTGATGGTATTCATTTTGTCTCTCAATTTCAAGTCGAGAGAACTCGATCACTTCAATAAAAAGACTATTTACACAGCGAACAACCAGCAAATCATCCACTCAACCTGTGTCTAGAGATGTTCAGTGCTAAAAGGAAATCACACATGTTTTCTAGGAAAAACCTAAAAAACCTGACTTCTATCTTCCTTATTCAGTTATGGACCGTGGCACATTAAACCTCCAGTTTATTTTGTTCATTTCCATGCTGATGACTGGGCACAACTAAATTCAGTGAAGTTTACACCTGCACAGAGTAATTTTCATAGACTCTATGTACTGAAAACCAGAAAAGTTTTAAGTGTATTTATGACTTTTAACTTCGAAATCTCAGTTTCACTGTTGAAAGTCTGCACAGTAGGAAAAAGAACCTTTTAGGTGATGGAAGAGAAATAAAACCTATGCACTCTTACATTCCTAGGATGCCTAACTAACCCAGAGACATACAACAGAAAAATTGCTCACTCTTTTCAAATACTTCAAGAAGCTGCTTTCTAAATTCTGAGTACTCACAGAAAATGTCCTTTGCACCAGTAAATGTAGCTTTTTGTTTTGTTTTGTTTTGTTTTGTTTTAAATAAGAACCTGCTACTTTCTGGAAGACTTTTTTCCCCAAAGCATTAATGTAAGAGGAGGGAATTATCTCCAAAATCTTCATGTCTGTTATCCTATTTCTCCCTTTAAATCACAGCAAAATGACCTTTTGTGTATTCTTTCCTTTGAAAGGAATTGGACATAATTCTGGTACACTCTCTGACCTCAATGAAACAAAATGCTTTCCTCATGTCAGGGAATGAAAAGAAGTATGGGAGAGTTTATTGGAATTTTCATATTCAGGCTAAGTAAAAAACCTGGCAAGAAATCAAACTCAGTCCATACCACTTGGCTAGCAGCAAATTAATTCCTTAAGCTTTTGATGGTCTCCATTTGGCTGTTGTTACTCTTATTTTTCTCATGCTGCTATTCTTGCTAGTTTATCTCTGGACCAGAAAAATACAACAAATGGCCATTCACCAGAGCATCCAGCACTCCTGTGTCACAGAACAACTAGAAAGGTCCTAACACTAAGAAGTCTTGCTGTATTGTAGTGACTCCAGTCAGACACTGATGCAGAAAGTTTGATCCCTACATGTACAAATGCATTCAGATGAGTTTAGATGACATGACCACGAGTGCTGTGCTTTCAGAAATCCTATGGAACTGCATGACTTGAGTTTTTTTTTACTTAAGGAGGAATTTTTTTAGGTGTGAGTATGACACCCATTTCCAGTCTGAGTCTAAACTCACATGTGGATGAGCAGCTGCTTCCTCCCATTCCCCACTCCTTCCAAAGCTACCTAGACTTTTGCATTCTGAACACCAAAAGAGAAGTGTACTTTGCCCTCTACAAACTTCCAGACTGGATGTTTTTAGCCAGAACTGCTTCACCTGTTTTGAATTGCCATCCATGTAACATGTCAAATGTTGTATTGCAAGAAGTGAGTCATGTCTGTGTCAATGACAAAGAAAATGTTTTATGGAGCTGATTCAAAACTTGCACAATACATAGAGAGTTGTCTTTTTGTTATATGCTAAAAAATTTCTGTGGTTCTGGACTTTTCAGGAAAATATCAGCAGAGCTTCCACAGTAATCACTTGAGACTAGAGAATATTCTTCTGTGTTGCCAAAAAGTTCTTGAAATCACCCCTAAATAAGTTATGTCTCCTTCAAAGAAGAAGGGGAGGAGGAGGGGAAGAAAGGAGAAAGAAAATAAAAATGTTATTTCTGAGAAAGGCTCATGTTTTTGAAGTTCTCTGCTTTTAGCAAGTTCTGTTCTATTTAATAGCTTCTAGAGTCACGAAGGTCTCAGGTAGACCTGACTTACCTAACCACATGAGCAATTAGTTCCTCCAGACAGTATGTCTGTTGTAATACAGTTCACTTAACTTCACATGGTGAAGCAGTTCACTTTGATGGTGTATTTTTTTTCCCCTTACCTCCTATTATTTCTCTTCCTTGTCTCTTGGCAGCTGCCTGTATTGACATCTGACCTCCACTTGCTCCATGGATTGACTGTTTCAGGGACTGTTAGGGAATTAAAATCTCTGCCCATTCCCCTGAGAACGTGAATACACCCCCAAGTTCATTGTGAAATCCAGGTCTTCCTAACACACACACACACAAAAAGAGCACAGCTTCCCTTGGTTTGCTTTAATGTGAGGTTGATTAAGAAAGGAGCTGCTATTTCCAATGGGTACCTAAAAAGAGAGATGCTGTCTAGGCCTGCGGTCTCAGCCGGTGATTTCAAACACATCTTGAAACTTACGAAAGCCAGCAAAAGCCTGCCTGACTTAGAAGCAAAAATTAGCACGAAAAGGCATTTTGCATTCTTAGATTTACTTTAAAGCCAAATGTTTTGGTAGTCTGCCTAATTGGTCTGGGATTTTGGAATAAAATATTGAGATTAACTAAACAGAAAATAACACTAACAATGCTCCAACAGATGAAGGGCAACCACGGTTAACTGAACTGTTTGCTTAAGTATCAGTGTATACAGAATCATGTTCAAGGGAAGATGCTGCCAAGTGCTTGTCTTCCATTGTATAAAAAATGTCACTTGGGCACTTGAGTGCTGTTTCAGTGCTATTGTCTGTCACCCAGTGCTCCTAACAGATATGACATGTTGCTGAACCTCATCCGCTTCTCACTGTATCAGGCATATTTTGGCTTTCAGGTTTGGAAGCTATGCCAATTTATATTGCTTTCCTCAAACCCCACCTTAATAAGATTAATAAGGAACGTGTTTGTCTCCTGGTAAAACGAAAAACTCCAAAACCCTAAACCTTTCTAATCTGCATTCTTTATGTGGTCTGCTGCTTGCAGAGACAGCACAAAAAAATCTAGGTGCCACTGATCAGATGGTGACTATATAGACACGCACATGCTAGTCATATATATCTATGTACCATACTATACGTTCAGAGTACAATGAACACAGCTATGATGTGGTCAGCAGAGTAAAATATCTTCAAGCTGAGACTAGGTAGAAGTTTAGACTGAAGATTAGGGTTTTTTTTTTCCATATAAAGAGTGACAGGCATTGGAATGAGATGCCCAGAGAGGTGGTTGAGTCACCAACCCTGGATGCGCTTAAAAGTCGTTTGGATGTGGTGCTTAGGGATATGGTTTAGGGTGAACCCTGATTCTGTGATTCTTCCCTCTTCTCCATCTAACATTGGCACTGGTTTGCACAGCTTTGTGAAGAGGGATGCATCCACCTTTCAGGCTGCCCCACAAGGCTCAGAAATGCACCCTTGCTCCTGTAATTTGGGACCACTCATTAAAATGAATGATACTTGACTTGTGCTAATAGAAGATTTGGGCCTGAGATCTCTTAGTGCATCTGCTCCTATGTCGTTCTAACACGGCTGGTACTTCAACCCTTAGCGAAGGTGTAGAGGATACGATCACAGAGCTTAACAACCCTCCTCTTTAATGCAAATGAAGTCAACAGAAACACTTTCCATTAAAAGGGCTGTCTACAGCAGGGATTATAATGACAGCACCACGTTCATTAAGGATTCTTTTTAATCACTCTTTAAAAAAAAACCCCAACCTGTCACATGCCAGTGAAATTTAAAAGCACGGCTTTTACAGGAATCCAAAGCACGTAGTGATGCTGGCCCTTCAGCCCCCAGAACACTCCTCACCCAGCACATCCTGCCACGTTACTTCCTGGTGGTGCACTGGTTTTACTCTTCATGCCTGGCCTGTGAAACACACATACAACATTTTTTTTCTGTTCTGTTCAGGGATTTCTTTGGGCTGCTGCAGTACCAGAAGTTATAAGCTCATTTTTAGTTGCCAGGAAGCAGATATCCCCATCCATCTTTAGCCATTTAACAGTAGTGTTTAGTCTACACCATCCTGAGGTTCCTTCTCTAATCAATGGAAAGAGAAAGGTGGAGTGAGCCACCACAGAGACGGAGGTAATTATCATAATGGTGGAAGATGACTCACTGAGGGAATAGGCTGAAGGCAGACAATGCACATCATTTATTTCCCCGGAAGAAGGGAGCTGCTTTGCCCTAGGTTTGAGTTTAATGCTGGGACCGGGCCAATGAGCACTGCATCATCACTGCAGTATGAATTCCCCATTATAGAGGCCCAGTAAATCAAATCACAAGGAACAGGAAATATCATGCATGGGATAAGGAGCAGATAGCCAACAGAAAGATATTGTCAATATGGGTTTTCTGAAATCCCAAGAGTCAACCCAGGATGGCCCTGGCAGCATCCTTCTGTCCCCTTACCCACCCATGTGAAACTGGACCTCTTGCCACCTACTCTGAAGGTTCAGCAGGTACATCTATGAGACTACAGGCACTAAAGATGGACACATTTGAGAATCTGCTCCTGATCTTATGGACAATAAAAACAAACCAAAAAATAGCATATGCTGCAGAGAAACTTTTGAGTCAGATTTGGCAGCAAATTTTCCATGTATAACATCAAAGCAAAGCCCTCATATCTGAATGCTTCAAAATGCTGTCAAGTTAACAATGCTCCATTCATTTAACTCTCACTGAAGTGTAATGGATCAATTTTCCATCTTGTCTACATGCACAGTGAGTCTATTACAATCACAACAAGAGATTTCTGTTGACCTCAAGAGATGTTACTTGCCTCATTAGCACATGCAGCTAAAACCCAGCAAAGATGTTCTTGGATGTACTTGTTCAGATTTCAATCACCAAGGGGCACTAATGCTCATAAAAACTACTCTTCCATCTTGTCCACCCGCTCTTATCCATACCACAGCCACCTATTCAAGATGTGAGCAGTCAATTTGTGGGTGACGTTGAACCAGCGTTGAAAGCTGGCTGCCTACCTGAGCAACTGCTTTCTGAAACAGGCATCTCCAGGACTGTCATCAAAAATGAAACACAAATGGTTTCCACGTAAATTAGTCTTCCCCTTTAAGGACCAGCTTCTCTTACCTGCATTAGCAGCAAGTGGCACTCTTTTTCCATAAGGGGCTGATTGCATAGCACTCACTTCACAAGTAATCGCCATGGGCAAGACCATCTCATTTTATTCTCTGAGTGCCATGATGAAAAGGGACAATTTGGAGAGATTATGAGCAACATGTACCAAGGTGACAGTGAATCTCACATGCACTATTTAATTTCAGCTACTCCTGACCATGTAATTCATGCTGCAGAGTTCACATATAATATGTGGGCCTGATGCTCTGAGGAAATGCACTCTGTCATCCCCAAATTTCTAACATTCCTTCTAAGAACAAGGCTAACACTATCTAAAGCTCCTTTTCAGAAAAGAGAACCAGTGCTTAAACTTGCAATGAAGCCATTAGGGAGGAGGAAAGACCTGGGTTAGTGAGCAGAGGACTGACTGATGCTAGTGCAGCCCTGAAGCAGGGTCTGCCATGACCGCTAGGCTATAAAAAACTCTTCCTTCAAACAAGACCAGTTCATTGTACATAAAACACAGACAATGACAGAAAAGGGAACACTTTTTTATAAACAAAAGCATTCCCCAGAAGGGGGGGAAAAAAAAAAACCCACAACAGAATTTAACTGCAAGAGTGTTTAATAAGAAACAGCCTGTTCAAGTCTCCTCTTCTTTTAATTTAAACCAAACACAAACCAGATCTCTCCTATACAACACGATCATTCCCTCAGAAGAAACAGAAAGGAATTCAAAACTCAACCTGGAAAGTGTGGTTGTTGAAAAATTGAGGTAGAGACTGTTGCCTATCAGTTGTCCCCAAGGAGCATCTGGGCTGTTCTCCTCGCACAAAAACTGCAGAACAACTATTGCAATATCGACCCAGCAGCCCAGCTCCACCACGGACTCCTCAATCCACCCAACCCTACATCAGAAGGTGCTAGGAGAGCTCAGCACCTAGTGAAAGGCATCACAGCCTGAAACCATCAGAACAGGTCACTGCAGCACAGCCCTTGTCTTCTGGACAAGGCAGATCCTTCTTGAAAGTGTCTAGCCATTCATACTAATGATGACAAGGATCTCGAAGCAAATGTGAGGGCATTGAGACAACCTTGCAGCTCTTTGTCTAAAGCCATTAAACGTGAGGGTAAACTCTGCAGAACGCTCAGCCTGTAAGCTCAGCTAGCTGAATAAGCTACAGAGAGTTCAGCCAAAAGCACACATGCATTTCTGATTTCACCCCAAAGAGATATAAAAACTGGCAAGCCAGCCCCCTCCCGCCCCCGTTTCACCTACTTCCATCAGTTAGCCAAACACACTCTCCTATTTTGCTATCTAGTAACCAGAGTAAATTGCAGGGCGGTATGAAAACCCTCAAGGGTTTTTAAAAAGACACAAGTGGAAGGAAAGAAGGAAGGAAGGAACCAACCCTCCATGCACCACAGCAGCAGCTTTTCATGTCAGAAAACCAAGTCTATCCTGACTTCCTATGCCACGGTTGAAAATATGAGCTATGTGGCAGCAACTCGCTTGTAACGCTGACCCGTCAGAAAAGACTGCAAGGAAACCTGGCAAGAAATTCCTCCTATAACAACAAACCAGGCTTGCAATAAAAAGCCATCTGCAAAAGTGCCAATTATCCTTCTTCTCAAATGATTATGTTCCATCCAGTTTTGCTGACAAGCAAGTTATGCCTCATTTTAATAGGCAATAAAATGTATTATTAAATAATTAGTAGCTAAGAAACAGAAATTAGAGGGCACTTCCTTTCACATACAACCCCCAGTACTTCAAACTATTGATTTAAAGGCAACTCGATCCTCTAAAGAGGACAAAATGGAACCTGATACAGCAGTTTACCAGGAGACAATTACAAGGCTAATGATTGTTCACAGAGAAATGAAGCGGGAAGAAATTCTAGAGAATTCCACCCTCCTCTGTTTTGTCTGATCTGTCTCTAAATCCCCCAAAGAGCTAGAATTTCTCCAAATCTGTTCCTTGCTCTGAGCCCATTAATTACAGTGTTAAAGGTAAAGGAGTATTGATGTCTTTCCTCTACTCCCTCCGTTCCCCCCCAGGTAACGTCTGGCACTTGTTCAGCCTTTAAGGTATGGTTGCACTAACTGAAAAAAGCCCCACTAAGACCAATTAAGGCCTTTACTAAGAGGCTGAAAAGAAGACAAATGGAGGCAGAAAGCCCGATTACAAGGAACCTTTGTACAGATGTAAAGCAATTAGAATAGTCTCAAGGGCTGGCCAGTGCAGTGCCTACTAGTAAAGGATTTTACAGCTCGTCTGAACTTGGAACAATCTCTCTCTTCTCGGTTGAGCGTAAAAGTGAACCCTGTATTAGTGTCATGTATCGGTTGATAGCTTGGTATTGGTTTCTCTGAGCATGTTAAATCTGTAATGCTGCTCTTAAGATCCCTTGTGGATGACAATAGTGTTACACAGTTGGCTCCAACTTACAAGGAAAGAAGATATGCCTGATGTTAAAGCATGATAAAAACCAGAGCCAGCTCTTTCAAGCCTCTTTTATTTGTCTACTGTTAATCCCTAGAATGTCTCAAATTTATACCACTGTGCTGCAGAATTTGACACAGGATGTGTAAGAAGTGGAAATGTTTGCACTGCAGTTTTAGTAATAACATTAATTTTTGCAGTGACTCAATTTAAAGGAGTTTCTAATGTCAGGTCACTCTTACTTTTTTTAAGGAGTAAACATATATGCCCCAAAATACACTTCCAAGGAATGAAAACTGATCAATCAAATGGTACCCGAGGAAGTCTCCAATACCACAGATATTTTCACACATGCAGGTCCCTCTCAGCCCACTTCACTGATTTCCAGCCCTAGATATTATTCCACAAGCCCATCTCCCAAAAAGCAAGCATGACCTCACCATATATGATATCCTCATAAGCAGCTTCCTAGTTTATTTGTGCTCTGTCTGCTAGACCCTGGTACCAGACTCAATATTGGCTCAGTCATGGTGTTGGCTCAGGCCAACCACAGGTGTAAACCACACCTACCTAAATGTGGCCTTGCATTTGGATAGGAATAAGTGGGTGGCTGAGATGTTCTGGTTCCTTGGTGAAGCATGGATACCAAGAAAGCATCAATATAAATGCCACAAACACGTGGCAGGCATTTATATGACAGTACCTGCCCTGAGTAGCTTTAGCCTCTGGCATCAGGAGGACTCAATGCAGTCCATACATTTGCTGCCAAGTCTGAGGTGGAGAAGTCTTGTCTTACATTCAGGTCATCATAGCACCAACATTTAGTATTTCCATAGGGCAATACACCCAAGGGAGCAAAGTAAAGTTACCCTACTCAGCTGAAAGAAACCCAGAGGCTGAGGCACAAAGCTCTCCTAGGTCAGCTGCTGTACCTTCTGGACAAAAAGAGGCTTTAAAGTAACTGACCCAACATGAAACAGAAATGGGAGATTACTGCCCTACATAGGATTTGTTATATTACCATCTCTCAAGGGGTTTGCCTTTTCAGCACTTGCTTGGATGGATGCAGAGAGGACACAGCCAAATTTTAAGGAAAGAGGACACAAGTTGCTGCTCAACTGCATGCTGTCCACTTTACAGTATCTGATGGTGAATGCAGCTTTTGAGGAAGCTTCTGGTAAGAAAAGATTTCCTTGACATTTTCATCACAGATAAATCATGTAACTCAATCTGCTTCCTCCTGTTATCCATAATTTGATGAGTTAAAGACAGTCCCCTTAAAAAAAAAAAAAAAAAAAAAAAAGGCCTTCTGATAAAGGATTCAACATCTCTTAAATTAGGAAATGTTATCCCAAAGTGTAAGTATTCTGCAATTGCTGCTGTGCAATTTGTGAAACAATCCCAGCCAACAGTCGGCAAAAGTCTTCTGACAACGTAGTCTTTGCTAAGCTGCATAGTTAGACCTGAGGTCACCCCAAAATCTTGTTTCTCCTAAAACTGTGGCCCAGATATAAAAACACAAAATGCAGTGTTGCAGCATGCTAATCCTTCACACTTGAAATTCAGGTTTAACAATGTCTGGGTTTCCAGTAAAACAAATCTGGACATCTATTGTGAACATCCCTCACATTACAACCACAAGCCTAAGAGGTTTTGGCGTTGGCAAAACCATCAGTTGGTAAAGCAGTTGCTGGCTGGGTTTGAAAGACAGTGCTATAAAAGTATCCTCAAATGGCCACCTCTCCCAACCAGTCCTTAAGTCTCATGGTGCTAAGAAATTCAAAGACACAAAGATTATTTCAAAACAGTAAGCCTAAACCCTGCAGATCAGGACATCATCTTTAGTGAGGTCAGCAGCACACCTTCGCTCTGCAAATGATTGAAGTGCGTATTACAGGCTGGACTTCGTACTGAATGGCAAAGAGGAGAGGGCTAATGCACAGTCTCAATGCAAACCAAGCTCAGCCTACTTAAAATCACTTCAGCAGGAATATCATGCTACATTCAGACTAGGTTCTCCATAGCCATTATTCCTGAGGTAACTCACTCTGCATCCAGATCTCTTGAATACATGTTAGATTGCACTGAGTCAGAGAATATTAGGTGCTGGAAGATAAATACAAAGATCACATACACACACAAAATAGGTTTTCATTAAAATACTAGCACATGTCAGATACCTGCATCATTGCTCTGTCAATAGTCAAGCACAGCTCTCCAGTTGCTGTCCATCCCTCTATGCCCACGCCACTGACAGACAGGCTACACCAAGGACATTGGGTATTTGTCGTCTGGTGCTCTCAGCAACAGCGATTTCTGATTCTCTGTACTTCTTCCCTCTCCCCCTCCCACACAGAGGGACAGCTTGCCTCAGGTAAAGCTGAGGGCTGAAATGCTCCTACCAGTGATATGCCCATGATCTGGTGTCTGTATCTGACCCAGCTGAAAGCACTCTCTCAAGTACCTGATCGGCATCGCAGCGATGCTTTTCTTGCGATATTGGAAAAAGGTTTGGAGTGCTCCTGCACGCCACTGCAATTTGACTGAATGAAGCAAAATTGCCTGTGTTTCTGCAAGCCTGCTCTCCAAAGAGACATTCACCCAGCCATTTATTTCCATGGTGCCCTGCCAAAGCATGACAAAAAAAAAAAAAAAAAAGCCCACTCCAAATTTTGCTCTATTGATGTATAAATTCAGTCACTTCAGCCAAAGAGCCATCAAGTCGCTCTGATGCTTGGTAACTTGATTAGATCTATATTAAGGTAGCAAGTCTTACTGCATGGCCTTTAGCACCGAGTCAGGAAATAATTAAGTTTTAAAGCTAGCTAGTGAAAGATAATGCCAAGCCTGCTTTGCTGCTGCAGTGCTGATAAAGGAAGGGGTATACAATTGAACATTAATTAGGTACAAGCAAACATCTTTGCTAATAGCTCATGTTCTCATTCCCAAAATGTCAACAACAGATATTAGTGCCAGATGCTGGTATAACATCTCCCATGACTGGGGCTGGGATATGGGAATAGACTTGTGCATTTGGAGAAAATGCCAACGCTGTCAGGGGGGATCTGGCATGATGTCATAAGAGCAGTAAACTTCCTCATCAGGGATTTACCAAACAAGCCTCTCTATTATTAATGATGATCCATGTGTCACATATAGTGAGGCCCTGGGAAGCAAAATGAAAACAGTGAACTGGCATAACCTGTGAACCAGAGACAACATTAGTACCCAGAGACTCATGGTTAAATCACTGGAGGCTTCTAAAGTTATCAAGCATCTTCCACTCAAATTGCTTTAAAAATGTTACTCAATTCACTGCTCCAGTTGCAAGAATTTTCGTTAATAAAAGCTCAATGCATCACTGTGCTGGTCAAGTCAGTGAAGCCAGGGCAATGTAAACAAAAGCAGGACACAGGACTTCACCATATCATTGTGCATCAAACAGTCCCCATTATGGGACTTGCACCAGAGGGAGGGCAAAAAGTCAAAAAGCAGGAAAATTGAAACAGCAGCAAATTCTAAACCTTACTGTCTCTGAAAGGTCAGGATGCAGCATAATCCAAACAATCTCCTAGCCAGAGAATGCAATTTAGCTTTTTTTTTGGTGTAACTACCAGGAGTGGACTCCTAACATCCAAACCCATGGCCACTGGGAGCTCAGAGCTCTTAGCCCGGTGACCCATGGAAGGACACTGAAGGCACTGTGCCTTTGGGCAGCACCCCAGCTCTCCTCAGGAACCTCTTTTCCAGACTCCCAACAGTCCTTCTTTGTGCTGCAGGTCTGATATGAACACAGTTTATGATGCATAAACAAAAGCTCTACAAAACTTGTAAATAATGCATCTCTATAATGACATTTGAACTTGAGTTTAATCAAATCAAGTAGGATCCTTTCAAATACCACTTATCCTGTAACTGCAATTTCCAAATCTCTCAAATCCTGGCTTTCCTTTTAATCTCACATGAAAATTGTATTACACTAATACTGTTTACATCTCATTTCCTCTTTTTCATATAAAAATATCACTAACTACATTTCAAATCTCTCCATTGCTCTTCTGCCATGCTGTAATTCCCATGAGTCTTTCATGGCTCAAGCTCTGCTATTTGCTGCTTTCAAAATAGCCACCAGGCCCTCAGCCAGAACAGCCTGGACTGGCATAATCTCCTTTGAGAGCCAGGTCCCACCATGTCCAAGCTGGTTAGCTGGGTGCTTGGAGAATTTAAATCCTCCACTATATTAGGAGTAGGAGTAAGATTTTTTACATCATTTCTCAGCTTTACCAGAAACAAACTAAAACCAAACTCTTCAGTCCAAACCTGTAAAATTCATAGTTTTCATGAAGTCACCTTCTTCCTGGGCTCCCCAGTGTCAGTCCCTAACAAACCTTATTTTGGATCTTTGGTGCAATTTCAATAGGTTTTGTGGATGTTCTGTCTGCTTCCCTAAGGATAGCCCCAAATTCCCTGCCCTGAAACCACAAATTATCTAGAAAGCCAGATGGCTTCAGGAAGAGAAGTATCTCCTTCTTCTGACACAAGGACTATCTAGTGAGGAGACCACTGAGGAGTGAACTCTGGAACAAGTTTTCCTGAAAATGGTTGGGAATTCTTTATATTGTGTATCCAACTTTCTCTTCTCAGCTGAAAAGCACATCACACAAATACACCCTGAGGCCACAGAATAAGTCAGAGGCATGCACCTGCATCTTTTCTCCCTCCCTGTTTACCTGCATTCAATTGCCGTTGGGGAGAACAGGCTCAGGGCTGTATCCCTCCTCCCAGGGCTCTAGGGAAGATATCACATCCTTGTGACAGCCACACCAATGACACTGCTCTGCCTTTTACTGCAGAATAAACTACTTGAGCTCATTAGCAGCTAGATGCAGTGGCAGGCTACAGTATTCTCAGTAAAGCCACTGGCAAAAACAACCTCCCACAGAGAAAGTTTGAATAAAGGATTTTAAAAAGAAGTATCTTTAATCATTGTATTTACCTTTTGATTTTCCAGAGAGAGACTTTCAAGTACTTAAGAAATGACAGCTTTTAAACAGCAAAGTCTTGTTAGGAAGAGAGTAGATCACACAGAAAAGACAGAAAGGAAGCTGGAGTTCCCACCGGCACAGGTCGGCTTACAGTTCAGGTGGATACCTGAACTCACCTGTTTACTCACACCAGTCACTAAAATGTCTCCTTCCCTGCAAAAAAAGCTTCAGTGCAGACAGAGAAGTGGTGAGTCCCATGTGCCACTGGCTGAGACTTACTCATAAATACTCCGGTGAGGGCCTTAGCTCAATATGCTTCTGCACACCAGGAAGAAAGGACCTAAGAGCTATACAGCAGCTCCCAGTTAAAACACAACTGGATTTATCAGCCTTCCTTGTCCTGCCCTTCACTTTGTCCCTTGTGACTCTGCACATGAAACTGCCTTTCACAGAATCACAGAATTTACCAGGTTGGAAAAGACCTCTGAGATCATGAGTCCAACCTATCACCTTACACCTTCTAATTAACTAAACCATGGCACTAAGTGCCTCATCCAGACTCCTTTCAAACACCTCCAGGGATGGTGACTCCACCAGCCCTCTGGGCAGCCCATTCCAATGCCAATCACCCACTCTGGCAAGAATTTCTTCCTAACATCCAGCCTGAACCTTCCCTGGCGCAGCCTGAGACTGTGTCCTCTTGTTCTATCACTGGGTGCCTGGCAGAAGAGACCAATCCCATTTGGATACAACCTCCTTTCAGGTAGCTGTAGATGGCAACGAGCCTCCTCTTCTCCAGGCTGAACAACCCCAACTCCCTCAGCCTTTGTGCTGCGTCAGTGCAGCTTCAGGAGAAGATGGATGTGCTTTGCTATGTCATGAAGCAGATCCTTATACATACGTAGCCTTCCAAACATATTCAGATAGTAAAATGGAATTCCTTTTGCTTGCAAAGAACAATCAGTACAAACACATTAGGCCAGATGGAGCCAGTAAAGCTTCCTGCCTGTCCTTCACATCCATGTTTCTCCAAAAAAAGAAAGTCTGTTTACAGCAAAAGGAGTGCAATTCTGATTGCTAGGGTTTCACAATGAGATGAGCTAAACAAAAAGGAAATTATGTTCTATTTTCCACCTTCCTTTTCTGTGTTCATGTCTAAAAAGATGTCCCTACAGGGAAATACAGAACTTAGAAAAATGGGTGTTTTAAGTTCCATGTTCAAACATCCACTTCTGATGTGCATTCAAAATGTGATTGATGATTTTGGCCTTCTTACAGTTACTGCCCACATCTGATTAATTTGCACCATGAGGTCTGTGTGTTTTCCTAGGAGTATTGCCTCTATGAGTGGATGAAAATGCAAGATGAGGTCCAAGCCTTCTCATTCCTGCCAGCCCATCTTCCCTAGGAAGGTAGGCAGGTTGCTGTTTCTTTAAGGACCATCTCAGCAGAAACACAAAATCCTTGGAATCAGTCTGAAAGAGAGGCCAAGGACATTTCTTCCCAAGCATTAGATTTGGTTTCACATGAGATGATTAGACTCATCCATGCTAATTACACTAGAAAGACCTAATTAGAAAAATCTACCATTCAGCTAATGAGGGCTGGGCCTTAACTATCTCAGTGCTTAATTTTTCAGGTTGTAAAATATTACTTTACCTTCCTTCCCCTCTCTCTCTCCGTGCCATCACCATGTTAATTCTTGTAATAGAGTTGATCATTAAATATCTGCTGAAGCAATATTTGTTAATACCTGCCAGTGCCACAGTTTTAAACCAGCAGCAAACCAACAGCTTCTCTAGGTAATTACAGTATCGATAGGATGGGCTGAATTGTCTGCCAGCTGAGAGGAGCAAGCCAAAAGACCTACCTGCAGCCTCCAATTCTGCCCACTTAATCTGAGTTAGTGAGAATGGGTAATACAAAACTGCTAATGAATTCTATGCAGTGCTTCAGTGCAGCCTATTCAATAAATACACTTTTTCCTCCCTTTGGGAATAATGCAGGATAAGGGTTTTCACATGTAATATTATCAATGTGGGAGGAGAGTTTATTAAAAAGCAATAATAGCACCTGATAAAGACTAACATCTCTGCCAAGGGTTATAGTATTTAGCAGGATGCTGATGGAATGAGCATAATGAAAAGCTAATAAATCAGAGTCCTTCATTATACAATAAACTCATTAAGTTACTCCTTGAAAATGGCCATCCAGACACAGTGCAATATTGTTACACTAGTGATGTTAAAAGCTTTCCTAGAAAATATAAATTCCAAGCCAGCCTTGGAGTTTTGCTGTATTTACATACTTAGTGTCCATTTGGAAGTTTAATGAAAGATATTAGGAAATATCTATGTGATGCAGCATCCATTCAGCACACGAACTCTGCTTCTCAAAAGAGGGTTTTCAGACAGCCTGGCAGGAGACCAAACCCTGCACTCTGGAAGATGATGTGTGAAATTAGTGCAAATTGAAATGCCAGAACTTGCCTTTTTTTTTTTCCCTTTGCAAAAAACCTTTGAAAAATCAGATGTGTTTCTATATAGGATTTTTTTTTTATTCATCCTCCCCATGCCCATTTTCCCCTGAAGCCACTAAACTAAATCTATTTAAATGTATGACCAGCATGATTCTAATTTTTAATAGGCTTAAGAAGACCCATCTTGAATTCCTAACTGTGCAAGAAGACCATGGAGTGTAATGAGAAATCCAAACCATTGCAGGTCCTGATCTATTTGAACTTCATGATCGAGGCTACAGAGGAAATGAACATCATTTGTCTCATTTTTACTTCTGCCACGCTCATGTAAATCAGAAGTAAATAATCAGAAATTAGTAGAATTAGGCTAATTTCATCTTCCTTATTAGGGCTAATTTTTATTATTTTAAATCAAGCTTTATAATCTTTGTTTTTAAAAGTATGGTTCCAAAGGCCTATTTACAAGTTTTGGAGATCATCTACTGCTAAATAAAATTAAAAATATTATGATTAGAAAGATATATAAATGCACAAATAGAGAAATACAGCAAATGTTCCCCTTCATTAAGTTGTTTCATTAAAACATACATACTTGTCATTCTAAACCAGAAAATAGGGAGGTTGGACTCAAACTGAGAGCAAAACAATGGTGTTATGAGGAGGAGAGAGATTCAAATGGAGCTTTCGTTGTTGGCAGCCTGAAATACACATAGGAGTAAATACAATGACCTGGACCAGTGGGGGTGCCTAGAAATTACTCCATTTTCCTTCACAGGAGTGAAGAGCAGGAGTTGCTGTTTTGAAATGAAGTCAGAATGAAGTAAGGAATCACAGTATCAGTTACGGTTAAGTGTGACTGAGAGAAAAAACATCTTCGGTAGAAGGGTAGTTTAATAAGGAAAAGTAGTTAGAGGAAGGGGTTTTGCATGGCTTTTCCAACTGCCTTTGGAACAAAAGCAATATATTTGTAGGTAGACCTCTGAAGAAAGCCACCCTGAGTGTGTATTTGTACACACAACTGATGGGCTCCAGATTCTGCATAGGCTAAGAGTATCCATTTAGGATGGATGAGCTCACCCTGCTCATTTGTAGCATTTCTGTTACCTTTGCCAATCTTCACAGAATCAGTCAGGTTGGAAAAGACCTTGGAGATCAGCAAGTCCTATCTATCCCCAACATTATCTAATCCACTAAATTGTGGCACCAAGTGCCACATCCAGTCTCTTTACAAACATTTCCGCGAACAGTGACTCCACCATCTCCCTGGGCAGCCCATTCCAATGGCTAATCACTCTTTCTGCAAAGAATCACAGAATCCATCAGGTTGGAAAAGACCTTCAAGATCATCAAGTCTTCCTCTGTCGTCAAAGAATCAAGTAGTTATAAACACCTGCATCTGCCCAGCCTGCTAGGATTGCTGTCCTTAATAGCCTAAGCTCAAATCTTCCACACATCAAGTTAATTCCCCACCTGTTATGACAGGTCACATCTGTAATTGACTAAGTTGTCATCAAAACTTGCAATGCAATGCCCTGAAGGTATGTGGGGACATATCTCCCATGAGCATGAATAAGACTGTGGATGGAGGCTTCCAGCAGATGCAGTCCTACAGGTCTACAACAGACTCCACTGGCACACTTTGGTCCTGAATCCATTCTGCTGGTACTGGCAGATCAGAAGGATTTTTTTTCTGCTTTGTACAATTTATCTGGGGTAGACTAGGTGGTAGGTACTGGAGTCACCTTTTAAAGTTCACTGTAGACCACAGATCACAGGCAGAAATGTGTAGTAAAAGAGAAGCTTCCTTTTGTAAAGAAGTTATCAGTCTACCCACCCACACACCTGCCCACATGCACGTCATCATCATCTGTGTCTTCTCACAGACTTGGAGGAGGAAAAGATCACTTCAGAACCACTTATTCCCAAGGCACAGATACAGTATTTATATTACATGGAGGAGTTGCCTATCTGAGCACACTTTATACACAAAATATAAACAAGCACCTGCCAGATCTATCTGGAAACTGCCATTCTAAGAATAACAGCCCTCCTGTGCCCAAAGAGAGGAGATAATAAAGGTTAGAGGAAGGGAAGGATCTGTGAAAACAGCTATCAGCAGTGCACTGTGAACCCCACCTTCAGAACTATTTACCTTTGTCTTTAAAGTAAAGATGTGGGGCATTAAGACCTTACTAACTCACAGGATCTAATACTTGAGTATAAGACTTACAGTAATAACAATAAAAAGCTGATATACTGCACCAAATAGCCCAAACCAGGCAACCTTTATTATCTGTTATGTCAGCTGTGCCTAAAAACAAAAAATCAGGCAAAACAGTGAGTACCCTTTAATAGTTAATCCTCTAACATGTAATTAGGCATTCACATGACAATCAGAACAGGACTATATTTCATGTTTGCCTTCCCTTTCAAAGCCTCTACTAGAGGGGCACTTACTCTGTCAAATCTGCTATAGTAATCAAAACATTGAAATTACTTCTTTCCACACTAAATATACTGGAACTGGTTGTTTGATTAAATGTAGAGCAGAGAGTGCAATTTGCTAAATTACAAGTATTCTGAACATGTAAATATAGTTTAATTACTGCAATTAAAGAAGATTACTGGAGATTGGCAGATGGGAATGTAATGCTGTTTTAATTAGAGTTTTTAATGCACTGTAACATAAGCATAATATTAACCCTTTATCCTGGAAAGGGCTGGCTAGTCTCTGAAAAAAATCTTCTTTGAAAAATGTACTAGAGCTAATGTTTCATAGCCAGACTTCAAATCAATCCACTGTAAAGGGGCAGGATGATTTGGGAGAGTTTCAGATGTCATTTGTAGCACATGCACTGCAGAACAGCTATGTTCTGGAACGCAGTCAGGAAAACACACACGAGGTGGGCACATTGTTTGTGCCCTAGATGAAAGAACATATGAAAATACAGTGTTTGAGGAGATGGATTGTATTTCATAAGGACTGCAATCACAGCTACATCACAAGAGATTTAAGATCCTTTCATGAAAGTTAAAGTACCTCACTCCCAAAGATTTACAAAACGTGAAAAGAGAAAATGTTTCAAAATGCATTAGTTCAATTTGGAAAAACTGCTGCACAGAGACACAGAACAATATTGCCCAGGGCCTGGGTTATTACTAGTCAGCCTCCAGAACAGTATTTGTTTCATAAAGTAATATTCCAGAATGTACTAAGCAATTTTTGTCATCTTGAAAGCTATCACTTGCAACATTTTATCCATTTAAGTCAATAGCCCATTAGAAATTCTAATTGAAAGTTCAATACTCTGCTTGGAATCTTACAATAGAGGTTGCCTTTGGAAAGCCATTTAAAGTCTTAATCTCTTTATCATTTGGTATTTTGAAGCCTAACTTTGTTCTTGTTAGGCAGATCAATGGCATTAATTTACAAAATGGGGGAAAATGTCACCCTTCATCCTTTAAATCTCAGCGCGGCGAAGAGCAGCGTAAGCGAATCCGACCGTTGCTCTCCCATATTAGCAGAAAACGGTGCCATGGGAGGTTTGACCTACAAATTTTAATTACTGCATGAAAAATTCAGTTCCTGGAGATGAATAGAGACTTGAGGAAAAGCAGAAGTCCACCTTCTGAGTGGCTGCAGAGCTTAACTCTTCAAAGGCTGCATTGGTGAATGGAGCAGCATGTGCCACCTTCAATAGGTAAAGTCCGTAAGGTGCAAGATCAAATTGTGCAAGCAACAGAAGAAAGAAAAAGACTTTACTGAAAAAGCAGCTTTATGGGTGTCCAAAATAGATGGATGCTGCTAACATCCTCTAGGGAAGCAAATGTGATGAGAATTCATTCTGAAATGTTCCTGACTTCGAGATAACTTTAGAAGTGGTGCATTCAGTGGCGGTGAACTCTTGGCTGTGTGCAAATCAAGGAAAGCTTCATCATTTCATCAGCAAAGGTAGGATTTAATCTCTGGTCATTGCCTCCAACACCATGCAGACAGTATACAGCAATACCACATGTTTTGAATTGGTGTCTCCACTCCAAATGAGGGCCAGCTGATTGAATGGCTCAACATTACAGAGAACTAGCTGCCTCCCTAGGCAGTTCTGAAGACTCCTAGGTTACATACACTGAAATGGTCAACAATTTACTCTTTGCAATGCAGGTACAATAAAAGGACTGCAGTGCTCTGCAGGTGACATAGGTTCAAGATTGAGGCTGGAATTTTTCCACTGCAGACACTGTGATTATTTGAGGTGAGGTGATGTGGGGTGGATAGAAAATTCTTCTGTAATCTAAACACAAAGTTAGGGATTTTGATCTCTATTTCAATGATTGCTACATTCATGGTCATAGAGGTAGAAGGAGGAAAAAAATTAAGAGTAAAAGAACTCCTGTAGCTGACCCAAGGTGTCAGTACTTTTAAATGAGTCGTGTGTTTATGAGAGACAGACAGAAATGGCTTACTCCAGTTCTAGCTTTTTACATCCCCCCAGCCACAGCAAGTTTCCATATACCTCGGTAGAGACAAAATGAAGTTGTGACAAGCTATGTAATACCTCTAACTGGTCCTCCACCTTGAGAATTAGAGGGAGTCAAGAACGTCGTGGAGATGTTTCTGTTCTGTTACTATGCTGTTAGATGCTAATGTCAGGGATTTAATTTATTAGCATAACCTGGTTTTAATGCAATACAGACTGAGACTTTGCAGTATTAGATACTCTGAAACTGCAGAGCAAGAGCTGTTCCTTCCCTGTTGTTAACAGCAGACAAAGGATCATGGAAAAAGGAAGGCAAAGTCTTCCAGGCAGAAGACTGCCAATAGTAGTGACCAAGTGAGGACAAGAAACAAGAACTCTTGCATGTACTTCCTCATATACCAACCTAAAAAGTGTTTCTTAGATATCTCCAGCCCCCTGTTACACTTGCATTGGCTAAGTCAGTACCATCACACCCAGCTTCTTCAACCAGTGATGCCAGGCACCATCATTTAGACCCTGACAGCAACATAACTATAACACTTAGTCATTTGGAACATATTAAGGTGGAATATCTTAACTGACTATAGAATCAGAATCAGCCAGGTTGGAAGAGACCTCCAAGATCATCCAGTCCAACCTAGCATGCAACCCAATCCAATTAACTAGACCATGGCACTAAGTTACTCAGCCAGGCTTTTTTTAAATACCTCTAGGGACGGTGACTCCACCACCTCCCTGGGCAGCCCATTCCAATGCCAATCACTCTCTCTGACAACAACTTCCTCCTAACATCCAGCCTAGACCTCCCTCAGCACAACTTGAGACTGTGTCCCCTTGTTCTGTTGCTGGGTGCCTGATAGAAGAGCCCAACCCCACCTGGCTACAACCTCCCTTCAGGTAGTTGTAGACAGCAATGAGGTCTACTCTGAGCCTCCTCTTCTGCAGGTTGCACACCTTTAACATCGTGGAGGCTGTTTATAGCTGTGCCACATATAAGATAATATGCAGGATTAATCTTACAATTTCTCTTTGTATCCTGAGTTCTGAGAACACAGGGACATGAACCATCAGCTTAAAACCTTTACACTGTATCTTAATAGCAATATTAATTAATAGGAAACCATTAGCATTATGCTTGCTGGTAGAAAACAGTGCTGCTCTCAGCTTCACCTCGAGATCCTGATAGAAATTTAAATAAATGCATTATGGTAGTTAGTGTTTTTTCTGCATTTAGATAATTAATATTTATTTCCATTTCAAAATAAATGCTTTCTAATACTGAAAAACATTTCTCTCTTTTCAGAGTCTCCTAGGTGATAGACTTCCTATTTTTTTTAAGGCATTCCTTTAATTATGCCTAGCAAGGAAGGAAAATATGTCTAGAGCATGTGGGTTTCACAAAATCAACATTTCCATGTTTTGAGATGGTTCTTTATAAATCACCAGGGTCATCTTCTGCAGTGGAAGAGACCATAACAAGGGGGGACAGTCTCAAGTTGTGCCAGGGGAGGTATAGGCTGGATGTCAGGAAGAAGTTCTTGACAAAGAGTGATTTATATTGGAATGAGCTGCCCAGGGAGGTGGTGAAATTGCCATCCCTGGAGGTGTTTATAAAAAGCCTGGCTGAGGCACTTAGTGCTATGGTCTGGTTGATTGGATGGGGTTGGGAGATAGGTTGGACTGGATGATCTTGGATGTCTCTTCCAACCTGGTTGATTCTATGATTCCATAATAAGTGAAGCTTGATATACCTTGGGACTCCATTCCCAAATGGAAAACCTTAAAGAGGCTTTACTCCTAGCTTCAAGACTTGTGTCACTAGTGTTTGAAAGCCTCAGCTTTAGTGCCTGAGGTACTTCACAGAGTTCAGATTTCCCATTGCTGCCAAAATGGGAAAAACAAGTCTCTGAAGCTGAACATCCATGAGAGGCACAGCCAAATGACCCAACTTTATTGTGTCTTTCCAGTATCTGAAAGGGGCCTATAAGAAAGTAGGAGAGGGTTTTTTTAGGATGTCAGGTAGTGATAGGACTAGGGGGCATGGAGCAATGCTAGAAGTGAGTAGATTCAAAATGGATGTTAGGAAGAAGTTCTTCACCATGAGGATGGCGAGACACTAGAACAGGTGGCCCAGAGAGGTGCTAGAAGCCTCATCCTTGGAGGTTTATATGGCCAGGCTGGATGTAGCTCTGGGCAACCTGATCTAGTGTGAGGTGTCCTTGCCTATGGCAGGGGAGGCGATGGAACTGGATGATCTTTAGGGTCCCTTCCAGCCCTGACAATTCGGTGATTCTGTGATCATTCGTAACAAGGCTGGTGTGGTCTCTGCACACTCTTGATTCTTGACTAAACACAATCCATTTCCTTAAACTGGAGACATTTCCCAGTACAGACAAGGCCCTGGAATTGAACCAAAACCTTTCTGTGTAAGAAGGGTTAAAACAACCTGAGTAGCTAAACCCCTGCAGCTAGCACATAAGCGAGCAGCTTTTAGACAAATTGAGCAAAATAGTCCTTTCAGCTCAGCAGGCACATGACTAGCCACACAAAGGAGCCCTTCTAGAAATCCCAGGAATACCCCCATTATCCAGAGGATTGAGCACAGAGCCAGGCATTTCACGCCCACTGCCACCTGTGATTAGCTTTTTTACAGTTATTATGAAGTACTTTGATGGTGATGATTGTTTAAAGGCCTCAACAAGCCTGCTAATGTGACTTGAGGACTTGACTCCTATTCAATCCCTGGTTGCCCCAGCCATCACACTAATTTACTTTAGGCAAAAGGGACAATAATAAAAAATAAATATATATCTGCTCAAAGAAATTGCTTAGCATAAAATTGATTCAGACTCTTAAAGAAACTACAAGCCAGGATCCCATGCTAAAGTAAATTAGATATATGATCAAACAAAGCTAACAGTCATCTGAGTTTTGGACTCTGGTGTAGCACCAAGTTTTTAACATAATCAGTCAAAGGAAAACAAAAAAGCAAGGAATGGCTACAGCCAGTTGGTTTGCATGAAGTTTTCCTTTGCTCTGATTGGTGTTTTACAGTGCAAAAGTGAAGCAAGATGTTTGCTTCAAGGAAAAAGTGTTTTAGAGTTTGCAAGAAGTGCTTCCAGAATGGATCACGTTGTACCGCTTAGCACAAAATAAACTGATCCCAGAAAAGCACCAAGAGTGACTGGAGGGAACAGGAGAAAACAAGGGCTAAGTCAAGAGGTATGAGGACTTTTCTGCTTCTTATGAAGAGATTGTGTTGATCCTGGTCTTGCAGTTCACAACAGCATATAGGGGTACATAAAACAGAAGTAACTGAAGAGCAGTCCATAACTTCTCAGTTTATCTCCTCCTGTTTATTACATATGCTTAGTTAAAGCAGTCAGATGTAGCTGTCAGTATCTAGTGAGCTGAGTTCTCCAGTTTCACACTCAAAAGTACACAGCCATACTAAGACCCATGGTGCATTTGTTTCTGTTCTCAATGCACTAGCTTTCTGTTCTTAAGGCAATTTCAGAGGTAAAGGCCTAACAATTCCAGAAGCAGCAGATATAGTTCTCCATCACACATTTTTTTAACTGAAACTGACCACAGATTTATCATTCTGCCCTCATCATTTTGTCTTGTCCCATGGTCAGATTCACATCTAGCACCTGCTGCTCATATTGCAGACTTCTGTCCTGTAATGCAGGTGAAGACAGCCTAGAACTGGTTACAGTGCCCAAGTTGACTGGACTTTGCCTTCACAGAGGAGCAAACACTGCTCCCTTAACCTAAACCAAGTCATCGACATCCCCTTTTAAGGTTGCCATTGGTACCAGCATAACAGAATGTAATTTATCACACCCTCTAGGTTCAATAACAAAAAGGTACTGCTGAGACTCTGTAAACAGGGCATGGTCAATGACACAAAGGAACTATTTTCCCTTCAGAAGGCATTAGTGTTCTACCCAAGCAGGAACCACAGCTTCCTGGTGTAATAGCTAGTGGAATTACATGTGGCACAAGCTTTTTCTCGACAGAAAACTAGACTTGTGAATAACAGAGGGCAGTAGATGATTAGGAGGAGTTTTGGCTTTTGGAGTAGGGGGTGAAAAAGATTAAGAGATATTTTCTGGGCCATAACTCAAAGGACTTAATGTGTGGTCACATGCTGCTGATTAGCACATTGCTGCAGAGTCTGCCTAGTACTGAAGGGCTGGGCTCTTTGTATTCACTTGTACTCACCCCTAACAATCAGCAAAAGTAATACTGCAGTGAATGGATGGAAACTGGTTTAGTGCCCTCTCTTTTCCTGGTGCTTCCAACCTCCTTAGGGCTGTAGCTTTACAAGGTGTCTTTGGCTGCAAGCTTATTACTGTGGCTCGGTGCCTGGCCCATCTCCCTGGCACAAGTGTGCCACTCAGTCCTCTGTACCACCAAAATTGCTGGCACAATGACTCTGCTCACAAAAAAAACCTAAAACCAAAAAACCCAAGAAGAAAATCTGATAAAACTGCAGATTTTGAAAAACAAAAATACAATGAACTGGCTTCCTGTGCTGCCCATCTTACTTGATTTCCTTAATGAACATGGTTTTAATTGTGGTGGAACAGTTCCTGCTAATGTAATAACACTTGTATTTGCAAGAAGGCTGTGTCACATTTACTGTTATCAAAAGATGTGTACAGGCAGGCAGTGTTCCCATTAGCAGGCCACACATGATGCTCTCTGGAGTATCTGTGGCAATAGCCTAATCCAATTTTCTTGCTAAAATTCTGGTCTCTTGCAAGACATAACTCCCTTTTTCTACTTCCAGGGATCACGCTGCTTGGCACAGTCATCAATCTCTTCCACAACTGGCCAATCGAGGCCACGATTCAGGGAGACTATCTGTATTTGGTAATAAAAGACAACAAAGAGACTGTTTCTTCAAGTTAAATCCCAGATCCCTTATAATTCAATGGGAGTTTTGCCACTGACTTCAAAGGGCCAGAAGACTACCCTTGGCTGTGTCCTGGGAGAGCAACATGATCTCAGTGGTGTCCAGGGGCTGAAAAGAATAGCTGCTTTTGGAGTAAACCTTCTCCAAGTTTAAAGCCAATCTTTCATTAGAGGCTGCAAGGTCTGGGCTTCCCTAAAAATATACCAAATAACTCTATCACTGGAGAATTTTAAAAGAGCTGTTATTTTGTGCCCCAGCCATTGCAAAGCAGATTGGGTTAGTCTGGCACAAGCAATTTCTGAAGGAGTAACATAAAATATTTAAAGATATATAGAACAAGTGGCTCACTTAGGGGCTCATCTAAGTTTTACTAAACATCTCTGGTCATGCCTTGCCATGTCAGCAAAAGGAGCCTGAGATTTAAATAAAGAAAGCCTAGCAGAATGCAGTAACAGGCAGGGGTGGGAGGGTGAGGAATATGATACATCAAGCTACTCCTGAAAGGAATATTGAGCTCTAAGTGATCTCTGTACCAATGACTATGTTTGTCTATCCAGCTGAAGAGAAGACAGCTTTAATCTTGAGGCTGCATGTTATTTAACTAAGCTGAAATTGTTTTCAGTGCTGTGAAGTGCATCTACTAAAGATAATGATCCTATTTTGGATTGGCTCTTTACTCCTTTTTTTAGCAAAGGGGGACAGGTGGATATGCTGAGCAGAAATGTAAACAGGTTTGTTTTTTTCATTAACTCCAGCAAATTATCACAGTGCCTAGTTGCATGACATATAAATTTGGAGATTCTCTACAACTGTTTCTTCTTGTTTTCCTCCTACCATTGTGTTTCAGCCTCCTTAGAAAGGATTTACTGAAGAAAAAAAAACACTGAAAGTGCCCCTAGAGTTAAGTAAACCATCCATGCACAAGACCAGTGGGCCTAATCTTCACCTCCAGTAACTGACCCCCAATTACATTGCAGATTTATCTGCACTCACTAAGAGCTTATTTCATTCCCTTTCACTTGAGAAAGACAAGTTAAGTAACTGCCTCATTAGAGACTTAAAACTTGTTATTCTTCCCCTGCACTCAACACTGGTCAGGCCACACCTTGAGTACTGTGTCCAGTTCTGGGCTCCTCAATTCAAGAGAGATGTTGAGGTGCTGAAATGTGTCCAGAGGAGGGTGATGAAGCTGCTGAGGGGCCTGGAACACAAACCCTATGAAGAGAGGCTGAGAGAGCTGGGGTTGTTTAGCCTGGAGAAGAGGAGGCTCAGGGGTGACCTCATTGCTGTCTACAACTACCTGAAGGGAGGATGAAGCCAGGTGGGAGTTGGTCTCTTCTCCCAGGCAACCACCAATAGAACAAGGGGACACAGCCTCAAGTTGTGCTGAGGGAAGTATAGGCTGGATGTCAGGAGGAAGTTCTTCACAGAGAGAGTGATTTGCCATTGGAATGGGCTGCTCAGGGAGGTGGTGGAGTCGCTGTTGCTGGAGGTGTTCAAGAACAGACTGGCTGAGGTGTTTAGTGCCATGGTCTAGATGACTGGATAGGGCTGGGTGATAGGTTGGACTGGATGATCTTGGAGGTCTTTTCCAACCTGGTTGATTCTATGATTCTATGAAAGGGCAGACTGGAATATTCCCTAACTACATCCCATTGTACTGTGGTGAACTTCTTTCTGTTCCAAAGCTAAACAGGAATACGAAAAGAGCTGAAGGATGATGGCTTGCTTCTTGGTTTACCATTGCTAGGTCTGCACTCCTGATTCATGTAAGCATGCAAGGACATTTGTTGATGTATCACAGAAGTTTTCACAGCACAGAAAGACAACAGCAGTCTCCTCTCCAAGTTCTGCTCCTTAAATATATAACGCTGGTGACATCAGATCTACCTCCAGCTGTGCTCATGTTGAGTCCACTGTACAGTTTTTTCTTTCTAAATGCTAGAGGCCCACTCATGCTAGCTTGATGCTATTTGTTCATATTTACCTGTCAGTACTCCAGTGTGAAAATGAGAAATTCACTGTAGTTAGTGACTCGTTAGGTCAGGAAATCTAAAACTGAATTTGGAGCCTTTTAATCCCTGGAGATAAGCTGTCGGATAAAGCTTAGGAACATCAGCAGAAATGAAGTGGTATTACAGCAGTCCTAATTAATGGGCAGCTACAAGTGCACTGGGTATGCAGGGCCATATGGAGGCAGATGGACCACGCAATACATCTACCTGCAATTCATCATTAATAACCTTCCTAAACTGCTGCCATCCTCTGAATATCCTGCCTCTGCCTGAATTTTTATTATCCTGCTCGAGAATCTGCTGCACTAGTTTGGGCTCCCTGACCCCTCCCTCTGTGCCAGATGACTTTTTGACCCTTTTGCTAAGTGCACAACATGAGGCTTTGGCTTGTGACTCTCTGTGTACTACCACAGCGACAACCACCATGCTAGGTGACAAATTGCTGGCAATGCTCGCAGGGGAGGAAATCTTCTCCTGGCACTTGTCGGAATGGCTATTTCAGCATTGCCAATAGGGCATTTACAAGAGGTTCTTCTAATGCAACCTTCTCTTTTCAGGTTGGTTTATGCCTTGTTCTTTATGCCAGTTTAGTTAAGGACACGCTGCAGATACGGAGAGAAAAGTGTCACAGAATCGCCACCTGGCTCCTCTGTTCTGATCTGGTGGGCAAATGCCAGAACCTTTGAACAGCATGGTGCTAAATAATAAACAGACCGTGTCTTAAAAACACCTGGTGCTGCCTTCAAATGGTCATTTTGTATCTGGTTAGTCCCTGGCACAGGTTCCAAGCTCAAAGGCAGGAGGCTCTCCTTCCTTTCCTCTGCCCACCCAAGTACAGCAACAAAAAGTAGGAGATGACGCAACAGCAATTAAGTGTAGTAAAAGGTTCTAATCCACCCCACCAGAAAGAAGCCTGAGCAACAGCAACAACAAAAGCCCTGAGTGCAAAAACTTCAGGGAAGGGGAGGAAAAAATAAATAAACAAGGATGAAAGAAATGCCCAGTGGCAACCATTTTCAGTGTGACCTAGTGAGCTTTCAACTTCAAACCAGTCAGATCAAGAGCTTCCCAGCGGCGTCACCTAGGGATCTGTCATTCACACATCAAGCTTCGCTTGCTCTGCCTTGTCTTGTGCAGACACGCTGCCAGATACAGAAATATCATGGCTTTCTTGCACGATAAGGGAAACAAAACAAAACAAACCCTCAGACCAACTGCAATCCTGCAAACCAAGTGCACTGACAAGCCATGACCCTATCGTGCACAAAAGGGCAACGTCACAAAGCAGACCAGAAAAAGGATGCCAACAGAATGGTAACTGGATAACCATCTGCTATTAAAATGCAATTCAAGCTGGAGCCTTCCAGTGAGCCCTTCCCACTCATGGAGATGATTCCTTCCAGGGATTTACAGAGAGGAATCAATAGCTGCCCTGGATGCTTTGCAAACTGAGAGAGGTCATCTTCTTTCAAGCTCACCATTTGGCTTCTGAACAGTTTACAGTGTGTCGCCGGGCTAGGGTGTTGGTATTTGGAGTGTCAAATAGAACAAAAACAGCTGCACCTCCACTACTACACAGCTCTTATCGTACACCAGAAATGATTGATGTTATCCAGAATGTGTCCTGCAGTTTGACTGTTTGAGAAGAAACTCACTTTTGTGGGGAAGCACAGAAGGGTAAGAAGCAGTAGGGAAAGGAGACAAAAATACTTGTCACTACACTTGAAAATACTGGCTGAATAAGCTTTTATAAAATAGTTTAAGGCAACACACAGTAATCAATTTTTAAATTAGGCTTGTAATAATTTAGCAGATATATAGTATCTATGCTTATTTTTGCCTAGTCCATTTCTTGCTTACTAAAAGTATTCATAGAGTCTGGAGACAAGCGTGAGGAAACCATCTTCAGTATTTAGTCCATAAGCTTGGACTGAAATAGGGATAGGCAGCAGTTTTCTTGTTAAAAATAGATGAAGAACTCCAAAATTCCAGACCAGTGCTGGGTGACTATATACACACACTGCCTCTTCCATGAATCCATTAAACTAAGGAGTGAAAAATGGGCAGACATCCTGACTTTTTCAACAGTTTATACACAAAGTAAGTAGGCTCAATAACAAGCAAGTAACAGCCACTTGAAGAGAAAGGGAGACATTTTTCAAACTACTTGTCACCAACCTTTCAACTTGCTGTTTTCAAACACTTGTTGATCAGCCATTAGACATGTTTCACTTGAACAAGTACTGGGAAAGCATTTCCAGAAGAGCCAGTATTGCACACTCATACCTCTGGCATGACTAAAGGTGACATACCTTATGCAGCAAGGTCTAAGCCATCTTGCATTTCCGGACAAAACATTATCTAGCCACTAGAATCTCTAAGTGGTGTTACTGGAGAAGAGGGATACATCTGATTCTCAGCTCCAGACAAATGCTGCAAGTGAGGCCATTTGATGTTTTGAAATTACATTTTGCATTAGTGATGTTGCTAAGGAACTCACAGCAATATTAACAGGAAGAAGTTCCCAAGGTGGCTCTATAAAAGCATACATTTATATATAGTCAGCAATAGCATTCAAGATGGTGGCCAACATCTGTGAAGTGTGTCTAAGAGTCATCTGCTTAGATACTAGAAAGGATATTATGTGACAGGTCATGAATAAGAAATACTCAGAACAATGCATATTCTGACTAGTTTGTGAACAACAAAGACTGAAATATGTTCCTCTAAGCCCTTCACAGAATAGCTTAAAATGACAAAGTAATAAGCTAACACATTTGTTAGCAGGTCATCTGGAAAAGAGACAACGGGACATATGGGTAGCTAAATTATTTCCAACCAAGTGTTTGTTATCAGACAAGAAAAACGTGGTCCAGGTTTGACTCAACTGGCTTTAATTACCACTCTCTTCACTAAGGCTTCATGGACCTTTGTTCTCAAATGTGGGCTGATCTCACAGCAACCGTAGGATAGCACTGGCTTGAACTGGGAGACTGTGCACAGCATTGCTCCAAGGCTGGCACTGGGAGTCTAAGTGCTGACTCCAGCAGGCTCCAGAGCAGGCTGTAACTTGAGAAACCAGCTCCCAATGCCTTCCACCAGTTGGCAAACAAATGAGACATCATGTTTGCGCAGTTGAAGCATTGTTGCCAAATTCTAACAGAATCAGAGTTTCTGCAATCCTGAAAAGAGGCTCTGTGATCCTTGGAAACAAGATTCTCTTGTCTGGCCTTCCATTCATTTTGTAAAACATGTTAAGTTCAATTTCAGTGCTTGGAGCTGCAGCTGGCCAAGGAGCAAAATCACATCCATGTGTCCAAAAAAACAAACAAACAAACAAAAAAAGATCTGGAAATGGATGCAGGCTGCTAAATTGGTCTGCAGCCAACCTCCAGAGGATGCCTGGGTCAGGACATTTGGGCTTCTTCCACTAAACAAGCAAAACACTGCTCTGTTTTTTATACTCATGAAAGCAGATTTTGTTGACTCCTCTTTTACTCAATGTAGGTAACAATTGAGATGAAATAGTAAACGTTTGCTTTCCAGTGAAAAACATCAGTGCACACCTCTCAACAGTTCTTTGACTTGGCTTAGCAATGCCAACCAATTAGCTGTGATGCTGCACCATCTGCAGAATTTTGCTTTAACAGAACTGCAGAACCACTTTTGGAGCAGTAATTTCAGGAGTGAAGAAATGCCTGCTGTCATTCAAACCAGCTAAGCAGAGAATCTGTGAATAGTGACAGACATTTTCTTTCTATGGCTACTGACCTTACACATCCATTGTTCTTAAATTCCCTCACAACATTAATTATCCACCTATTTCCAAATCCATTGGGTCAAATCTTGCTCAAAAGAATGAAAACAGTCTCAGAAATGTGTCATCTTGCAAGTCTCTGAAGGAGACATGGCTGGGGGTAACACACTTCCAACTCGTTGCAAACACTGTGTTCTCACCAGTGAACTCTTTACACCCAGCTGTTCAGTGGTGCTAACCTTGACCAACTACCAGTAGGCAGCCAATGACCGAGTAATGAACACTCTCCTACTTGTTGCTGCTCTCTGAGGTCATCATGTAATCTCAGACTCTGAGAATTTGATCCAGCACCCACTCCAGACTTTGTGAGTCTTTCCAGAGAGCTGAACAAACCCTGGTTTGAGTCCTTCTGAATTCAATTTCTCATATGTTAGCCTAATCAAATGAAATTAATCTTTGCTTTATCACAGCTGCCAGGTAACATTTCTCATGAGGGTTTTTTTTATGTTTGGCACATATGCCTTGCACATTTCCTATACTCCAAAAGTCATTCAGGATTAACATACAATCACTTGTTTATTAAGTATAAATTAGGCAGTTAAAGGTGTACATTTTCAGATGGTAGATAGGAGGATCAGTTTTGCAATTCCCATTAAACTTTATGAGAACCACGAGGCTTGAAGCCAAATTAATTCTGCTATACCAAGCTAAAAATGAACCCTTAAATATTATTATACCTGCCATGTTTGGTTTCTATATTTATAGTTCATGTACAGAGTTACCAACAAAACTAAAAGCACTGATTTAATCTATCCTTGAAAGTGAGAATCCCCCTGAAAGAAAGTAGACTACAATACTTTACAGTACTGGAACTCTACTCTGTGTAGACATACCCAGCAATTTTAACAGCCAAATAACCAAGGTCCACAAGCCTTAGCAGTTGTTTGAAGTTCCTTATCTAGTCACATCTTTTATGTTATAGTTGGGTGCTATCTACCTCGTTTAGTATGCTGGACATCTCTGAGTTTTCTACACTTTAGACTTCTCTGATGTCATGATCTTACTCCAGCACAGCTTCCTCATCTCACTAACAACCTTCTAGTAAAAATGGCAACAGGCTTTTGGTTTAATCCTTTCCTAAAACCACAGTGACAACATGGGAGACCATGAAGCTTAATTCCTGTACTGGAATCTGTCTGGAATTCTATTTCACTGGAGCTACTCTACCCTTCTTAAGATACTCTTTTGTTTGGCTTCTTGGCTGGTGTCCAGCCATTCCATCTTTAACTACTGGACAGTGCTACACAGCTTGCAAACAGAGATAGCTTCCCCCATATTATTTCCTCTGCTGTTAAGTTTCCATTTACTTACTCTTGCTGGGAAGGGTTTATGGCTGAATTAAAAATAGTCTGAAAATATTTAGCTGGCTTGTAGGCTTGCTTAAAAAGCCCTGGCATTTTCATGTATCACATCTGAACTTAGCCTAAGATCACATGCATACCCATATTAACTATGAAATACTGGGCTAAAATAACAGCTTAAAAGTCTGGCTATAGTAACAAGGAGAGGAAACTCACAGCAAAACTTGTCTTTAGTACGCTGGGAGCACTCAGCAATTGCCAGAGGTGGGTGTTCTCTAAATTTCCTCCACTTGTAAATAATGTATTCCTGGAGCAGAATGTTCTGAACAGAAATACACAGTTTTGATTGACATTTGCAATACAGCATCTTCTTGGAGAAATAATATTCCTCTGCTCTGTGGAAGGATGTTTCTAGGACACCAAAGCATGGCAAACTAACTGCCTCATTCTTACCATCTCTCATCATCTCCAAAACTCTCTTCTCACTGCTGCTTTTTAACCTCATTCAGCAGTAGAGACTTCAGAAGAGCAGAACATTTACTGAGACACCAGAGGTCTACAGCTCCTCATTTTTGTTACAAATAAAACATACTCTTACTGTGAGACAGTTTATTTCTTTGGGAGATTTTTAAACACCTATTCAAACAAACAGCCAGCATATGGTAAGACCTTTGTATCTGGGCATCATGCATTCCACCAATGTGAAATACTCATACACAAGGTTTCAGTCCAAGCCTTAACAAACACGAGTGCTACCTGAAAAACTGAGATCCTGTGCTACTGCTGTACACCTCAAAGTTCACAGGTGGTTGGATACAGGGGTTTAATTCAGGACCATCTCATTTCAGGGGAGTGTGAAATGTGGAGCAACTAAGAATCTTTTTAAGCATCACTCAAAGTAAGTTTTTAAACTTTACTTGGGATTTCTCTCAGAAGCAGCTGATTTGTGTGGTAACCAGATCTGTGCCAAACCATTGTCACAAATGTTAAAACATGGGATGGCTTAGAAGCACCATTTGTGGAACTTGTGTCAAGAGACATGTAGATCTTACCTGATTAATATTATCAGATAGAAAACATGCATAGACTGATAATATTGCAAAGTTTTGACCTCAGCTATCAAAGCATGTTTGCTGACTTTGGCTGAGTTCCTCTGTGAGATTTGGAACTTGAAGCCCAACACAGGTTGAATGTATACGAAGAAGTAATGGGGGAAAAAAAATATTTGTACAGAGCTCTGCAAACTGACCCAGACTAAGCTCTAATGAGAACATAATGGTTTACCCAGCTGCAAGAGAACAGAAGCAAAAAGCATAAGAGAAATACCTTTGCTTTTTTATTTTTAAAGATGTGTTTGGACCTCAGCACACATGGGAGAGTTCTTTTTTTTTTTCTGAATGCATGTGTGTATACTTGAAAAAGTGCATCACTTGCATTTTAAACCACATGGAAACCCCTTTAAGCTGTAATGGAAGGTTTGCTTCCACTGAGAGCAATGGACAAAAAAAAGGAAGAAAGTAAAGAAAACCAACCCATAAGCCTGACTTTATAAATCTTTGGATTATCCTGCAGTCTATGGGGTATCTTCTATCTAAACTACCGTAACCCACAAGGGGATTAGACTGGATAGCCTCTCGCCTGCTCCTCTGAGTCACAGCACTAACAAACAGACCCACAGTGCAGTGTGGGCAGACAGGAAACCACTAAAGCCAGAGCAGTGATTATGTGCATGCTCTGAGAGACACATTGAGCAGTGAGCCGAAATGTTTGTGTGTGTCAGATCAATCTTTTCACTGACCAGGACAGCTGTACTCACAGGGGGATCACCAATCATCCTGCTAGGAACTGCTTCTGTCCTTCAACAGGCAATTAACGTGAGTCCATTACAGCTCCCTGGAGGCCCCTGGGGGGCTGCAAAAGGCATCGACTGAAAGGTCAGAAACCTCATGAGGACAGGAAAGAAGCTGTGCCTGGCGAAATGGAGTGGAAAGCAGTAGCTATTTGTCACCCGCAAGTAATTAAAAAAATAAGAGGGGGGGGGGGGGGGGGAGGAAGAAGGTTGAAGGGGTCCAAGCGTTGTACACAACTGCCAGCACAGGGCAGCAGAAAAAGCATAAATAGAAGCTACAGGAGATTCTTCCTGGGGCAAAGATTTTATCCAGTATTAGAGGTGGAGGAAGAGTCAACAAATCCCACTCAACTCATTCCACAAAGGAACTGGCAGCATGGGCTGATTAATAGCCCACCATAGCCCCAGGAAAATCATAGTAAGGAGTCTCTGGGGGCTGAGGTTCACCACCATGAAACAAACATTTCAGAAGAGAACCAACAAGACATTAAATGACCAGGAAGCACACAGAGACTGGCATTCATAAGTAGCAATCCTCTTCAAAAAGAAGCAACTGCTGAGGCATTCAGTGGTGCAAAAGCAACAACCATAGTGGCTTGGGGGATGTGTTACAGATTGCTCTTTCTATTTCAGACTCCTGGTTCAGACCACCAGGTTGATGTATTTTTTAATGTCTACATATATCTTTCCAAGTACACCACCAACCAGAGCTGGCAATTCTGCTGTGGAAATGCAATGAAAAATGTCAGGTAGGTGGCCAAAGGAGGACAAGAAGACTCAGCATATACAGAAGACTTAATCTGCACTAGTCTGCAATGAAAAAATTAGACTAAATTACTTCATGATGATAATTTGGAACAACTTTCACCAGCAGTATTCAACTGAAATGTTATTACTGTTGCTCTTGCTTCTTGATAAGGGTATTTCACAGAGATCTAGCACCACATCTGTAATCAATAGAACGAGCTGAGATATTGCAAATGTTAATTCTTCAGCAGCAATAGAACTTAGGAGGTGAACAGCAAAAATTACATTAACAAAAAACTTTTTGGACATGATTCTGAATTATTTGTATAATTGAAATTTTACTTGATGCACAAAACCTAAAGTGCATTAAAGACAGCAGAAAGAAATACTCTACAAACTAGGTACTGATATGTCTTGTCTTCAGATGACTGCACAGGCACTGTAAGCAACACAAGATCCACTGCTTGCTAGTACAAACTGTGATAGATTCTGACTCAGTTTGTAATATCTCCAGCATACCTCAGATGATACAAAATTTCCTTATTCTTCTTTAATGCAAAATAAATATTGGTGACTGTGCTCTTTTTTAGAGAGATGCAGATAACAAGTCTGGATTATTTACAATGGCATAAAATGTTTGACCTTGCAGAGCACCTATCACCAACTGGCCAAAAAGCCTGGCAGGTTATTGAGCGTGGATTTGAATGCTGAGTTTTGTCCCACCTGCAGCTTTACCAGGCCTCCCAGCTACACCTGTCAGAGGCAAGGGCAAAGATTTCCAGATGGATTTCAACATTTCACCACAATATAACCAGCTGGACCCACTGCAGTAACCTACAGTTCCAGTATCAGGGGAAGTTCATAGTGAGAACCCAGAGAATTCTGTTACCCTCCAACCAGCTCTTCGTTCTGTCTTTCATTTTCTGGGTTCAAACATCATTGGTCTGCTGCCCTCAAGATCTGATGTGCACACACTGAGGGCTGTGTATATCTATATCCATGAACTTTCCTTACCCCACATGCAGTTGAGTTTAGTAAACATATTGTGGATTTAAGTAAACTTTAATGCCTCTATGCAGCACAATACAGAAACCTTTTTATTCTAATATTAACTGCCTTGCCCCTTCTCCCTTGCCTCTCCCTTCTCAAAATGCCTCTGACTAAAATAAAAGGTCTTGAATTAGCTTATTCCTGAGGGTTGCATGACTGCATTTATGCCATCCAGCACTGCAGGTCATTACCCTTTGTGACACTGACAGTACCAGCAGGTTGATGTCTAATAGAAGCTGCTGATTAGTATCCAAGATACCAGTTAACAAGACACTTTATTTTAATGGCTTGTATTGATGAATGAATTAATGAAATTCCACAACTTCTTTAAGTGCATAGAGTACTCATGTGACACCCTTGGGCAGCATACAAACCATCTCTGCTGATCTTTGTGTTTGGGCTGCCAGCAGCCTGGAAGACAAAGCAGGCTACAAAGGTCCCCTTTCACATGCCAGCTAGCCAGCACTGGTGAAGACCTCTGGAAAGATCCACAGCTGGTGGCCTCAGTCCAGCAGTACTGACCTACAGTCACTGTGTGTAAGGCCCTGTGCTGACATTTGAGAAAGCTGGCAGAGCAGAAGCCTAGCAAATAGTAAAAATTTCCTATGGGATAAGAAGATACAAACCACCAATGCTGAGGGGACCTGACTCTCTTGCACCTTTGAAATGACACTTTAAAGCTTCAGTGGTCAATCCACTCTTTAAGTGTCATATATATACATATGAATATAAAGAAACAAGTTTGCTCTGTCTTTAATTAGAAGACTATTAAAATCAAGTGCTCAATTTTATTTGCTATCAAGTAAAGCTTCTACCTTTTAAGGACACTTGAACTTTTCTAGGAGCACAAGTACCAGCATGCCGTTAGAACATGAAGTAAATACTAACAGTGGTAACAGTGCTGGTACCTCTTGATGCCAGATTTGATAAGCAGGAAGCAGATTTGCATACATACTTCCTTTGCATTGATAGCAAAGGTGCAGATACAGAATTGTGTGCCATCAAGATCTGGGTTACAGTACAAGTTACTGCAGTGATGACACATCGCCTTGGGTGTGCTGAGATTTCATTCTCCTATAGACAGTTTTCTTTGCTCAAATAATCAACTTCCCCCTCCTCCCCCCAGACCATTGAATTAGAGTACCACAGACTTCAATCAACCCCATGCACTTTGTAGTGACACCTCAAAACTTCAGCCAAGATATGTCATAAGTTTGTAGACAGGGCACAGAAACCAGAAACCTTAACTTGGTTTTGGCCAGGACAACCGAGGGCCAAGAGTTTATCTGTATGCCAGGATGATACTGCCTGTCCCTTAGATGCTAAACAAAATTTGTTCCCTTTATCAGATGTGGAGATTATGAGCCCTGGGACCTGGTGCATAAGTTCCAAATGAGAGCATGAGTTCCCCAGAGCATGGTGAGTCATGGTGATGGCACAACATGGTGTCGTGCTGCAACAGCCTTCGGCACTGGGAGGAACAGGGCTGTGCTAGTGTAGTACTGCACAGTTAAAGCAAAGGTTAAAGCAGAGCCACACAGCAGCATCACTTCCAGCTCTAAAACAAGCTCATCTTGGGCCCAGTGCCAGCATATTTGTGTTGGGTTCCAATGTCTTGTGTAATCATGGAATCGCAGAAACACTCAGGTTGGAAAAGACCCTCAGGATCACCAAGCCTGGCCAATAACCTTACACTACAAGGTTCACCCTAAAACCATATCTGCAAATTCCACATTGAACTGACCTTTCAACACATGTGGTGTTGGTGAGTCAAGTACATCCCTGGGCAGCCCATTCCAATGCCTGAACACTCTTTCCATGAACAAAAAATTCTTAACATCTGGTCTAAACCTACCTAGTGGCAGCTTGAGGTCATTACCTTTTGTTCTATCACCATTTACCTGTCATTAGAAGAGACCAGCAACAAATGCTCCACAACCTCCTTTCAGGTAGCTGCAGACAGTCATGAGGTCTGCCTCAACCTCTTCTTTTTCAAACTAAACAGTCTCAGTTCCTTCAGTTGCTCTCCATAAGATTTATTCTCCAGCCCTAAATGGTAATCAACAACTCTGAGGATGCATCAGGATGCAGGTGTTATTGACAGGAGATATAAATTCTGTGCACAAACCATCAAGCTACTTTCTTCCACTTTCTGTTCTTCCTTCCAAAAGAAATAAAAGAGAGAGTAAAACCTTACTGACTCAACTCTTCCATTCACAACTTTTCATTCACAAATGTTACCAGACATTTGTTTGATCTATCAGAAATACGTGAGTGTGTTTAACTCATGAATGGCCTCAGGAATGAAATTAACATAGCTTGTCTTGCTGTGAAATCAAGAGGAGTTTGAAACTATGAGTAAATGACACACCATGCCGTACACTGGTTGAAATGTGGCAGTTGCATGTGAACAGCAAGGGAGAGAGAAACACCACCATGAAAAAAAACCTCATCTGTCTATTTTGTTTGAGGCCAGATATTTTGGGTATATTAAAGAAGAAACTTTTTACCCTGAGGGTGGTGAGACACCACCTCTAGTTGTCCAGAGAGGTGACAGACATTCCACCTCTGTAACCATTCCAGGTCAGGTTGTTTGGGGCTTTGAGCAACCTTCCCTAGTTGCAGATGTTCCTGCTGATTGCAAAGGGGTTGCAGCAGATGACACTTAAAGGTCCCTTCCAATCCAAACCAGTCTGTGATTCTATGACTTTGCTATCTGTCTTAAGCAGATGACATCTACTTCAGGACATAACGCTCCATGCAATCAGCACTTTATCAGAAAGATAGAGGACAGATTTAGATCTGCATTCAACTTCCTGATCAAATGTTAAGAATTTCTTAATTGCCTTAATACTTTAATTTTATTTGTCTCTAATCTAATTAGTAAGAATATGTCTGCGGAGGGTGGGGAGCTGATTGGCAGAGAGGGGAATGCCTTCATGTCTGCAACACAGAAAACCTTCCATTCCCTACACAGCTATAACGTAGCCCAAGCTGGATGTCAACAGATTACTGTTTCCTTCTAATTATCTCAATGGTTTGCTGGACTGCCTGTTCTTAAAAACTTTCTTTAAAGGCTTTAATAGCAGGCATTTATTTCTGCTACAGATAAGGTGAGTCTAGTTTTTTATGCCTAGTAATGTAATAGGAACCCAGATCTAATTTAATAGATCCTTTATGTCTCTGTCAGAGGCTGTTAACATTGATTGGTGCAATGTCTTATAGAAGTCAGTAAATACATTAATCTCTTGAGAGCTTGTGACAACAACTCTGTTAACATCATGAGCAATACAGAAGGACAAACCACTGCTGAATAAATGAAGAACAGAACTGAAAACTTAGGTTAAACCAAGTCTGGAAAACTCTGAAAATCAGGGCATCACTGATATTCCTTGATCAATATACACTGCTACTTGCTGAAGTTTCAGAAACACCAGGCTGAATGAGTTACTGTGTGCTAACACATTTTATTGACATTTAGTTTGCAAGCACTCTCCCTGCAACAGGAGTGTAACTGCAAAGGAATGGGCATGGGATAAACAAATGGAGAGACTCATCCTAGCTATGAAAGTTGGCAGGAAAACCAGACAGAAAACCTTTTCATGGCTCTCAAAAAACAAGATAGTGCTATTTGTTCTTTATTGTTATTTGTTGTTTGCCTCCACTTACTACCCCTTTTCCTGCACCACTTTTGGAACGTAACTGTATGGACTTGCTAGATGCTGAACAGCCACAGCTCCAACTGCTGCTTTAAAAGTCTGATGAAGTCTTCAACTGTAGTGCTCAACAACTCATCACAGAGGCTCTTTTATTCCTCTAAAGAACTAGGCATAGCTGGGAAATGTCCATTAACACAAGGAAGAAGATCCATGTAAATATTAACGATCGACACAGAGGTATGTTGTGGAGTGGATCACTGCATCCTTTTCATTTCAAAGACAGCCTGTAACAGAGCTTGGGTAGGAGGCAGAAGGAAAGTATCATGGCAGGAATACCAGTGTGTTTTGGATGCAAAGCAGGAGCTTATCTGTTTTACTACTGCAGTACCAGAGAAAATCAATTTTGACACAGAACTGCCACTTTACAAGCAAATAACTATACTTTCCAATAACCTAATCTGTGCAAAGCCTACTGAAAATTCCCTAAAGAACCAGTAGTTAAAACCTCCATTAAATCAAAGGGTTTAATATGGGAAGGGAAGAGAGGATGCAGTTTGACTTGGGAATGTAATGGACTCAGTGGGGAAATAAATATGTTGTTTTATGTGTACAGTTAGAGAATTTGAGAACACAGCATTCATTTCAAAGGGAATTCTCTTGCTGTGCAACTTATTCCTAAACAGATGTGATTTTTGCTTATTCAAAAACATTTAGGTAACAATTACAGCATAATAAATTATAATTGCCATCATCTTCCAGCTATGCTATGACTTCTATGCAAACACAAAGAAAATGCAATTATATAGAACTGTAAATCCTATTTTCAGGTAGCTTAGAGCACTGACAAAACACTTGTTTATTTTACTCAGAATGTACAATACTTTCAAATCTTATCTGTAAAAATGAAAGGGCCCTGTCTGTCAAGCAGTCTGGCAGGCTGATACAGTCATACACAACTACTGCTCCAACTGGGGCCTAACTCTAAAGAAGTTAATTATCTCTTGGAAGCTTATATTTTATTCTTACATTTTTCTATTAGGAGTTTCTTTAAGCTAGCTTCTAAGCTGACATATTAATTAAGCAAGGGTGGAATTCTACAAGTGAACCCAAACATGAAGACCACAACTCTTTGTTAAACTTCATAAAGCTTTGCTGCATGTCCCCAGGATATCATTGATTTCTTCCTCATTTACTTCTCTAGCATTAGAAACCAAATGCAGTCTTTCATGCTGGAAAACTCTTTGTGCCACCATCTGCCTTTTTTAACGGTTTTACCTTTTTGTTTGTTTGTTTTTGTTTCCCCTCCCCCCCAGTGTCTCCTGACTAGACAGTTCAAAGGTCAAACTTAACCTCCAAGTAATGAGTAATGGTAAACAATGTTCATCTTGTACTTGCTACAGATTTCGTATAATCTGCCTTTGTAAACAGCTAAGCCCACAAAGGGCAACTAAAGCATTTTTTATGTGCTCATGAGATTACTGTGAATCATAGAATCAACCAGGTTGGAAGAAACCTCCAAGATCATCCAGTTCAACCTAGCACCCAGCCCTAGACAATCAACTAGACCATGGCACTAAGTGCCTCACCCAGGCTTTTCTTGAACACCTCCAGCAACAGTGACTGCACCACCTCCCTGAGCAGCCCATTCCAATGCCAATCACTCACTCTGTCAAAAACTTCCTTCTAATATCCAGCCCTCCGCTGACACAACTTGAGACTGTCTCCTTGCTCTGTTGTTGGTTGCCTAGGAGAAGAGACTGACCCCCCACCTGGCTACAACCTCACTTCTGGTAGTTGTAGACAGCAGTAAGGTATGTGCTCTCAAAAGGTAACACTGGCATGTTAGAGATGGTGCCAAGTTTGGTTGGGAAATCAAGATGATCAGGAAGGTCTCATGAAGTAGTGCAAAACTAACCACAGAATAACAAAAGACCATGACACTCTCATGACGCCAACACAAAGAGGTTCAAGGTGCTGCTTACAAAACTTCTAGTTAAAGAGCACATACCTGTTTGAGCAACAGGGAGAACTTGATTTGATCAAAGGATGTTCATCTACAAGTTGATTCAAGCCATATGATTTTGGAGAAAAGCCAGTAGCTCCAGAGAGGATGTGGAGACTTCAGGTTTCTCATGGACAACTAAGGAGTGCTCCAGAGTGCTGAGAAATGGCTGAGATATGTACAAAGCTTTGTTGCCTTGGCTCCACCTGTAAGCTCTTCTGCTTGCTCTCTCCACTAAGCAGCAAGGTGGCTTAGAATCCTGGAGAAAGCTTATCTGTGTCTGTGCTGAGAGCTTGCTCTATGTACCCAAAAAGGTAAATTACAAAGTAAAAACTCAAGACTTGAATGCATTTCCAAGCAATGCCCAAGAGGAGTTGGGGAAAGATGAGGGTATGGTGGTAAGCCAAAATGCAGACGTAGCTGTGGAATAGTTCTAAAGCAAATAGGTAAGGCCAGTTCAGGCCTTGCTGGAAAAGGAACATGAGATGGAGGGTCACAAACAGCTACAACATCCTGCCAAATGTTGGCCAGGAGAGCACATTTGGACTTGTAGTAGGACTCAATTATACAAATTACAGTATGCAAGAACTACTGACAGGAGTCTCCAACCACAGAGAAACAAAACCTAAGCAAAAAGATTTAATTACTGATTTTCTTTCATTATTATAACCTGACAATCTCCCAACAAAGAGAGACATTCAACATGTTATTTCAATGACTCATGCAGTGTTTCTGTGAAGACTAAAAAACCAACCACTGAAAAGAAGCAATTAGTCATTGATCTTATCCAGACATAATCTTGGTAAACACTCAGCACAGCCTTCCAGTGTGTTAAAAAGACACTGAATGCTAAAGCACCAGGGAATCCGAAGTTACTACAGCTACTGAGTACTTCTGCCATGTGTCCGGAGAGCCTTTGTCATGTTGGGTGGCTGTCGAAGGCTCAGGTTGTTCCCTCCTCTGACTGCCAGCCATTGAGGCAGGGCCCCAACACTAACTTTGAGGTTTGCACTTGGTCTTAAGGGGTAGCAACAGCAGGAGGCAGTCAAAACAGAATTCAGATAAAAAGGAATCTGAAAGGTCTTACAAGCCAGGTTTACTCCAAGGACTTCAGAACAATTTTTCACTGCAGGATGGGTTCAGTTATTCCATCTGTCCACTAACCTCTTCCTTCTTTTCCTTTGTTACTTAAGAATAGGTGGAAAAGATCAGTGCAGACTTGACTGGTTTTGTACTTTGTTACTGCCTCCTATTTTATACTATATTATGATGTTATCATTTTCTGGAGACTGATTTGGAATGTTCTGACAAATCAATTTTTTGGCCAGGAAATAACTCACCAAGACAAATTTGTTTCACAGGGGTGTCCAATTCAGCATAATTTCACTGGAATGCATTTTTAAGACCGAGGAAGAGATTTCTGCTGTTAACTAAGGAGAGGTACAGAATCATCCCTAAGTCTAGTAGCTGCTGCATGCACTTGAAAGCCAAAACAATCCAGTTTCAAGGCCGCTTGTACATCCCAAACGGCAAGGAAGAACACCAACTTCTGACCTGATCCTTTTGAATGCTGCTTCTGAAGACACATTTCAAAAGTTGAGGTTGGGGTTGATCCCATCTTGGAACAGGGACATTTTCAAAACCTTGACAATTTTTGAGACACAGAAAAAACATTCCCTACTGATCCCATCTCTGTTTCTTTTCTAAACAGAATAGACCCTGCAAAAGACAAGCTATTCTTTTAAGGTTTTCCATGCTCATGTCATGAAGTTACCCTTCAGCAAGTTGAAAATCACCACCTATCCTCCAGTATCACACTTCTTGCTGCCTCTCTCACATTAAAATATGGCATCAGCCACTGAGACTGACACTGAGAACGCAGACAGGCTGCCTAACAATTAACATTACTATATATATCTCTTCCCCTATTGCTACAGAAATCAGCTGTATTAGCTTCTTTAGACATTGCTACAGTGTAACAGCAGTTGTTAGAAATGTCTTATATCATCTTCAACTAAACCAAACTTTTATAAGAGATATCAGTTCAAGCTTGATTTTGAAGGAAAGGAAAATGAATTCTGTATTTATCTGATAAAGAATAATTTTCATTAACACAATTGGGGGCAGAGGTTTTAACACAATAATGGGAATTAAAAAGTGCTTAGATAAGTCACAATCCATATGTGTGTTACATGATATGAGGTCTATGCAATGTGATATGCACCACAGTTCTGAAACTCCTCTAGAAAAACACAGAAACAGTTCCAAGACCTAGAAAAAGTTCACCTGACTCTTGGACTTGGAGGATTTCTGAGTGAAAGTTCTGAGAAACAAGTCCAAGATTCATTAGTGATAGGCACTCAGGATGTAATGATCTGCAGGTGACCAAACTGATTTGTTAATTATTTTCTTAACAGAGAGAGAGAGAGACAAGATCCTCTCAGAAGTATAACATACCCTTGATCTAAAAATTAGCAGACTGCTGAGTACTCTGCTGAAGAGGACAACTATATACTTGCATTCCAAGGCAGTATTTCACGGTGAACTTCAAGCAGGAATTTTAGGGCTGCAAAATAGATGTTGCCATGTTAAAAGCTATTTGATCAGCATGAGTTTTAGATGCAAATGCTGCTGTTCTCACAGAAAGAGTAGCAGGCAAAAGATGAAGCAATTATCATCCCTTTCAAAACTCAACTGTCCCCCTTCAGCAGCAAAGGTTTCCCTCCTCACCTCATCTTTCAGAACTTCTTTTGTTTCCTTTAGACAACTATTTACCCTTAAAACTATTCCTGGGCTGCATTTAACTGTCTACTGAATAAAATAAAAATCAAGTTCACACTCTAATAAGTGTTTAAAGGAGAAGAGTGGGAAGATGGTGAAACACAGAATTCAGGTTGGAAGAGTTCTCCAAGATCATCCAGTCCAACCTAGCACCCAGCCCTGTCCAATCAATTAGACCATGGCACTAAGTGCCTCATCCAGACTTTTCTTGAACACCTCCAGGGACGACAACTCCACCACCTCCCTGGGCAGCCCATTCCAATGGCAAATTGCTCTCTCTGCCAACAACTTCCTTCTAAACAAAACAAAGTCTTTGAAAAACACTTAATTTTTTGGGGTAGGAGTTGAATTTGCAGGAGTCACAAAGTGAAAGGAAACATTTCATCAACCAGGCCACCTGGCACTCTGTCTAATGCTTTCAAAAAACCAACAGGGCAGAGTGACTGTCAGGAACTCATTTAAAGAGTTGGTTAATTTTGATCCCTTACAAAAGGTTAGTAACCAATGCATTTAAAGGGCAAAGGAGTGAGTGGGTCTGCTCTGTTTTAGAGCTGCAGCACAAGAATCCATTTTCAAGGTTGAAGAAGGTTTGCAAATGGTCTCAAAGAGGTGGGTAAAAATATGTTAACTGACCTGGAGACTAAATAATCTCAGAGAAAGAGGGTTAATCTAGAACTCTGGGAATCTCACCAAAACCCAGGACTGCTGGGCACATATGTAACACCAGTGAAAAACAAGAGCATCCTACAATTGTCTCTTGTCTTCTCTGGTGTACAAATGCATATAGGTACTCCAAAAGTGGCACAGAATGGGACACAGCAAGATCAAAGCCAGGTGCCTGTGAGTCAGTGATCAAGTGGCCACTTCAAACTCCTTAGAACATTTCCTCTTCAGCTACATTCATAGTCTAGTGCTGTTAGGTGGCAGAATTGTTTGCAGCAGCAACTGTAGGAAACAGTTCTTCTGCAAAATTGCACATTTAAAGAACTTCTGAATGTATTTTTAACTTGTTCTTCTGATACAAGTTAGGAATCACATTGGAAACTGAATTCTGATTCCATCAGGAATCAGAAACCATGGTAATAATCTCTGACTTGGAAGGGCCAGGAAGGTTTACTTTGAGATTTGTCTCTGACATTAAGGAGTTTAAACCTGCTCTGCATTTGGAGTTGGTCTTACAACCTCTTGCTTTTAATGTATATCCCTCATTTTGTTCATCTCCTCCATTTTCTGACATGTCAGCATCCTGCTTTAGACCTATAGTAGATTGAAAGGTGTGCCCTGTGGGTTACACTCTCTCTAAATCACCCATGATGTATTACACTTCGCTTAAATGACTGAGTCTCATTTGCACAATTGTCCTATTAATTTACTCACCATTGATTTACACCACTTTGCTTCAAAACCCTCCACCCCAGACTTCCACTTTATACATGCTCTCAAAAGCTCCATTCCAGCCTTTCTCTCCTCTATCTTTTCACCGTCTCTTTTCTCTTCCATTTGTTGTCATTAATCTCTTTTCTTCTTCTTCTTCTCCCCTCTCCCTCCCACTGTTCCATCTTCTTTCTGGTTTTTTTTTTTTCTTGGTTCTCCTCCATTTCCCCCCTCCCTGCAAGTCTACCTTCTTGCTTCACAGCAGTTAATAAATCTACCATGGGAGACTAGAAAAAATAGCAGATACAGGTGTAAAGGTAAAGGAACATAAATAAATCAAGACTTCTCATGAAGAGCAACAGCTGTGACTTCTTTTTGGAGAGTTCAAAGACTGATGTGTGACTATCAGTATCTACCTTACAGTATTTTACTATGTCCTTGCACCTTTTTATCTTCCCAAGAGGATCTTAGTCTCTTAGTGCAAATTTTACAGTAAGTTTTCAGCCACTCCAGTATTTCACATGCCCCTGGACTGGTGCCCTGATTATTGGTTTGGCTACCAAAGCCAAACACTCCCATCTTTTCTGTCTTCCTGTGAAGAGTCAAAGGATCTGAATGTACAGGTTTACATTTTGAAATACAGATGAATGTAACCATGTACCAGAGGCATTTCTCAACCCTCATGTGGGTATGCTTTGTGTAAAAAGAAAGAAAGAAAAGCAGCTGTTTCTAAGTGAAATCCTCATTCAGTGTTTATTCCACTCAAAATTTCAACAGAAAAAAAAAGGGGGGCCAAAGTGCAGAGGGCTTGATTAAGAGCACTGTAAAGATTTACATATTCATACTGGATAAAAGAATAACCAAATGTCACTCTCAACAAAGCAAAGGCAGCAAGGACAGAGAAAAATAAAAGAGAGAGAGGTTACAATAACATAAGCCCCCTAAGAGCAGTAAGGGTACATGAAGTAAAGGAGTTTCTCACTCTTCAAGTCAGCCATAAAAGAACAAAGTCTCCAAATGTCCTTAAAATGCCTGGCCATGTCCTTCCAGCACATCTCAGGAGTGGAGCACACACCTGTGAAGTTGAGAGGCTTGCTGCTGAAGTTAACACCTGACATGTATCTTTGTGAGCCCAAAATCAAAAGAAATCCCTGCAGGTGAGCATTAGGAGCCTTTTTTGACTCTTGGCAGAGATGCAACATTCCCTGTAAGTGCACTGATTATATTAGCAGTAAATATAAATTAACCACAGTTACTAGTCAGATTCTTTGCTTGAAAGAAAGAAAAGTCATCCTCCCTACAAAGAAAAAAACTCTAAGACAAAGCTGACAATATTCTCCACCTCCTAAATCCAAATTAACAGCCAGGCTGTGCAGCTATGAGCTGGACAAGTCCTCAAACTTTCACTGCTTGGTTATTATCAGAAAAATAGCATGTAACTCTAAAGTAATGACAGACTTCCAGAGATAATGTGCTGCAATAATACAGTACATGAAGTTTCCCATTTTATTCTCCACCTAATTTCCATGTAGTTTGCAATTTTAAGATTTAATAATGTAGTGGAGAAAATACAAATTGCTTGTATTACCCACATATTTACATTGAACTGTATGTACCATGCAATTACAGAGTCAACGGTTACTATGGAATTACAGAGCTTCTGCGCCGTGCTTTCTGTCCTCCTATGTAAAGTGCCAAAAGGATATTTCAGTGTGGTAAAGAACTGCCTCTAGTGATGTGAAAAAAAAAAATAATAAAGAAATAAAAATTAAATGCTTCACTTAGGATCTCTGTCTGGACAGAGTAAGGAAAACACAAGCAAACATCTCGCTGCAGAAGCACCCACCATCAATTTTCTTTGGTCCCCAAAGTCCTACAAAAGAGCACTCTGCAGTGTCTGATGAATGTTGCAGACCTCCACTGAAAGGGTTTTTATACTGCTGTACCTGAACTGCTGTCCAAGAAATTGACTGATTTTGATTGACTTGTCCCAACCTGCCCTCTTCTTGAAAAAATTCAGATGGCAGCTTGCCAGTTCCCTTTGAAGGACAGTGCTTACTTTGCGTTTACCACTTTCAAACACACGCAGGCACGACTTACATGCGGATGGCTCATCTCTGATGTCTGAAGGTTTGAAATTTGAAGGTTAGAGCTAATCTTAGCTGTGGCATTTTGTGAATTCAGAACACAATTAATTTACAGGAAAATAAGCTTCACTAAATGATTAGGGAAACAGAACATTGGCTGTTCAACCACTCCCCTCCCCCCCCCCAAAAGCAATATTTGTATAAAATAAGTAGAAAAATGATCACTATGAACTATCAAATACAACAACAATGTGCTAAGCACAGACAACAGACTGTCAAAGCAATGGAGATTATAGAGGTCTAGATCTCTGTTTTTGCCACAACTCTGCACTATGACCCTGGGTAAGTAATTCCTTGTTTACTGAAATTAAAGATTTGAAGGAGGGTCTTGCATTGTGCTATGCCAAAGAACCTCAGGGCAATTCTAGCTATGAAAAAAATGTTTCTTCCACACTAGTGTCCTGTGTTACCAAATTTCACAGGCTCATTTGGCTTACTGAATGAACAGGCTTATAAACTCCACCCTGAGTGCTATAGAGGTTATAATGGGATGTGAGAACTATGAGACTTGTTTATTATCCCATTTGTAAGGGTTTGCTTCCCTAGGACTGGAATGTTGTGTTTGCTAGTGATCCTGAAAGCACCCTCACCAACAAACAGTCAAATAACAAAGAAGTAACTTACTCCAGCTCAAATACTAGCATAACCACTGAGCTTTGAGGGAGAGAGACAGAAAAGCATGTCTATATCTGTCTATGAATTAAATCAGCTCCAAACCCCTCACCTCCCTCTCTCTCTCATCGAGGCAAGAGATTATTTAGGACACTTACAAAAGACTATGGCCATGATTTGCTCTAGAAAAGAAACTTTCATCGAGGGCAAAGAAATAACCTAACAGAAGAGAATTCCCAGTCTGGATGTGCTAACTTGCTAGTGACATCATGATTGTCATAGCTGGCTCTGCCCCTGACCAGATCACCTCATCTGACCTGTCTCCTTTAGATCATGCAAACCTACAAACCAAATTTCTACTGAACACAGCAGAGACTAAATGACAGGAGTTGTTTCACAGCCACTTCCTTGGTTAGTGTTGTTCAAGCTGGGCATAGTGATAACAGACGTAGTATGAATTTTGCCAGTACAAATATCAACACAATCTTTTTAGGGTATCTGAGCCTTCAGAGTAAAGTTTTATTGGGCCAGTGCTTTGTTTCAAGTGATCACAACACATCTGAGCCATTCCTAGGAGTCCTAAGGTTGGGCTATGTAGCACTGCACCTCAATCTCATATACTTAAGCACTTCATAAAATCCCTTCCAGAGTCAGCACCCTTGCTTGTCAAATTGTCCCTTCTGACCCCTAACATCCTGTGATGCTGTGATTCTTAATTTAATTGGAAGACCAGCACCTGCACCTGATCAATACAACATGCTTTAGGTACAGCAACCTGGAGACTCTTCCTGCTCAAATTCTAAAATGATCCTGGTAATTGCCGTGCCAGTATTTCAATAAATAATAAACTAATCATTAGTGTGTGGTGAAATAATCACTGCCTTCTACTTTTAGGAGTAAGGACCACCCACCAGTGCATGAAATCTCTATACATGGGGACATACTTTCTATGAAGTGTAAATGAATGATTATATTCTACACAAGGATGTAAATTAGAATGCCATGCACTATTCTTCATCCAGGCAACAACAACAATTCCCAAGTAGCTCAGAGGTTAAAAGACAGTTGGGTTGAATAAACCCTCTGCTGGGCTTAAAGAGATACCATGAAAATTGATCTAGTTTACTCCTGCTAATATTCAACTTGATTGAATCACTTGGTTGTTACCTGCCAAGATTATTTTTCCTCTTTGGTTTTGTTTTTCTCCTCCTACATATATATATAAAATACCTAAACCAGAAGGAATGTCACTTCAGTTTCATCTTTTAGGTCCTCTAAGTTTAGACAGTAGATGATTTTTCTTAAAAGGATCCTTCAGATAACTGGAGGTGCACCATGCCCTCCTGCATCTTCCACACATATGGATCTTGCCCGCAAAATATGACAAACAGATTTTGGATGCTGTAAATTAAGAGGAAATCAACACAAACTACAGTCTTTTGCTAAAGTTGCTAGACTCTTCTTACAAGGTCCTCTTTTTTTCCAATTATTAAAACTTTGCCAAACTTCAAATCATTTGGACTGAAATTTTCTAAGCCAGGTGTGTGCCTGAGGCTGAGCAGAATGTGATCATGTAATTAAAGGCTGTATCACAATGCACACACAGAAGGGGGCAAATTAAGGTCCAACAGGCAACCTTAATTCTCACACTTCTTTACTTTCATGAGCTTGACTTTGCAACCCTAATAATGTTCTCTTAATGTAGCTTTTTGTCTGCAATATTAATCCAAAGCTGTATTAATTTATAGATGTATCCCACTGAGGACTGGATGTCTCAGTGGACTGGTAATAGGATACACAGCCTCTCACCTCTAGGTCACTGGTTTAAATACAGCCTAGGGCTGAGGGGACGAGAAGTTATTACCACTGACCAGCTGTTTGGTGGCTTATATGAAATGAAGTGGTGATCTGAGGCTCTGCACCCAGGTGCCTACCTTGTAGAAACCACCACTGCTACCGATCCCATCTGTAATCCTTATCGGAGTGCCAGACTGCCCAAACCGTAATCTTGACTGCCTTGCACACAGGTGCATGCACCCACAGCTCTTAGAGTACTTCTGCAAAGTACAGTTCCAGGTGGTATCTCTTAGAGGAAGGGCTGACATGGGAATATTCCCTCCCTCCAGGAAAATCCTTGATGGGTGGTTAAAATACTGCAGTCCAGCAGAGCATGGGTGATGACACTGCCTTGGTGGTGCAAGGCACACACATAGCATCAGAAACTTAAGTGCCATATTTAGTAAGGGTGGAAAAATGCAGCAACGCTACACCAACTGAGCAATGGCTGTGCTGCCAGTGAAACAAGAGCATCCTGAATGTTTGCTCAGTGATACTTCTTTAGGAAGAATAAGTGAGGACAACACATGAAAAATTAATTTAGCCCGTCTGGTGCTGGGAAACATGAAGTACTCATACAACTTCCAAGTGGGATTCTGAAAACACAGGGACAGCCATGCCTGAAGAAGGGAAGCTGAGCTTCCTGAACCTCCTGAGGCTACGCTGGAGAGAGCAGAAATTTAGATCACACTGAAACCTCACAGGAGACATTTGTTGAAGGAACTACTGTGGAACTTCCCCACAACACCAACCACAATTCTCACAGACTGCACAGTCCTGTGCCCTCCAGTGACGGATATTTTGCCACTAAGCCCTTCCTTTCGGGAGCAAAGTGTTCTGTGACAGTTCTCAGTGGGGTGAACACCAAAAAAGCACTAAGCTACTGGCACGAAGAAGTTACAAAGAAACCATGAGAGACATGAAAGTGAACAGAAGGGATTAGGAAGAAGGTGAAAGACTTCTCCAGAGCAATAGATGACCTCAGGCTTAGTTCTGCCTCTTAAGTCACAGCAGTTTAAGGCAAGAAAACATATACAGAAACAGTGATCTTCAAATCTTCTCTTGTAGTCATCCCTTTATCATATTCCTCCCTCTCCAGTCACAAGCCCTCCGAGCCCACAAGCTTCAACCCACTGCTTGCCTACTCTCAGGATCTGAAAACACAACTCTTTTGCACAGTGCTGACACTAGTCCCCAAGCTGTATAATCCAGTCTGTAGAGCCACAGAACCTATTTTCTTCCCAACCTGTGTTTGTAAACTATTATACATCACTTAGCTTTGTTTTTCTTTCCATTTACTGCATTCATGCTCCTCTGCAGAGGGACACATTAATAAATACTGCGCCCTGATACTCTAAATGGCTTCAATCACGTAATTTTCTGTATTCAGCACTCGTACACCACCCTTACTACAGTACATAAATGATATAAACTTCTCATCAATAACATAAAAAATTCATACTCTGTCTACAATGCAGCTGCTATCACAGGTTTATGTCAACAATCGTCCTGATTTTTAATAGCATAAATGTTTAAAGAGGCAGCAATTCCTGTAAAGTATCTGCAGGGATATTTAGAGCCGACATATGCCAAAACAATCCTGTTCTCATACAGGAGACATTGTTGCTCAGCAGGAAAACAGTGTTTATCCTCACAAATGTTTACCCTGCTTTAGTCATTAAAATGCTCCAAATGGATGGCACAGGAAGGGGAGCGGATGATGTTGTTCCCTACCTCACAGTTGCCCCTCTGAGCAGAGCGCGCCAACTCATGCATATTACAGCTGAGCTCTCTCTTGTGCTGTGCACCTTGATGCCTGCCTCAGAAAATTATTTGCCATCTGACGTTGTAAGGGCTGGATTTGCTCTCCTCACTAAACATAGCAAGACAGGTAATTTACAAATGCTTTTGTGCTTCACAGTTCTAATGAGTAACCTGTCCTTTGATTTTTTGATCTTTATTACTAGAACCAAAACCAATCCTCTCGACTCACCTGAGAGGCTCCTACCTTAACAAAACAATGCACACCCTTTCTTTTAATTTCTTCTACTTGCTGCCAATTGTATAAGGCTTTAAGCTATTAAAAAAAAAAAAAAAAAAAGCTTTGCAAACAGGCAGCATAAAATATTTATTTTTTAATCTAAGCAGGATTTCTTTACCTGCTGTGCAGCCACAGCTTCTGCTCAAGGCTTGCTTTATCATCTGTGTGTCAAGCTGAAACTGTTTCTCTCGTGATCCTTCATTCTAGCTTTAAAAAGACTCCTACCAGACCGCAGCTGACACAAGACTTCTAACTCCTGCTTGAAATTTTCCTTCTGCCTTTTTTCCCTCCTCACCCCAAACTCCACAACCTGGAAGTTCTTCACTTGAACAGATGGTTTATAAAAAACTGGGACATGCTCGTGTGATTGAAAATAGGACTCCTATAAGCAACATCTCATGTAACAATTACATGAACAGTTGGTCAGAATGGTGACCCAGAAACTGCCCTGTCTCTCCTCTCTTGCAGCCTCAGTAAAGCGTTTCCAGGTCTCTCCTGGGTGTCTGACCTTGTGCAGCCAGGGACCACAATAAAGCTAAATGTGTGCAAGCAGATTTCCACTGCTTTCTGCATGATCCAGCTCCTGTAGGAGGCCAGTATGCTATGAAAGCATGTCACAGTGAGTACAACTTTAAAGGTCAAAACTAAAAATATCAGAGATATAAAACCAACTCTATGCTTCCCATTTATTTATTACATGGAAAACACCAAATTCTCCCAGGCTTGGCTGACAAACAAACTACTACATTTTGCAAGGTGCAAAAGCAGTTATATCTGCCTAGCTAGATTGGGTCAAGAGTTTGCTGTTGTTCAGGAGGAAAGAAGCAATCTAACTGACGAATACTGAATGTTTACAGCTCCACTCAAGGACAGTATGCAATACATTCCATGATCTATAAAAAAAGACTTTCAAGTCAAGTATCAATTTGTATGTAGCAAGAAATTCTGGTTTAGAAGGAATACATTTCCTGTCCCAAAGAGAAGAAGAGTCAGAAAAGCAGATTGCGAAAGATGTGTTTAGGAGAGTGCACTGTTGCTGGACAGTGTTTCAGAAGTATATTGCTTCTTGGTGTACGTGGACACAGCTGGGGGAAGATACCTGAGGAGCAGGATAGAGAAACAAGGCTGGACCAGCTTGGTGCTAACCAAGAGGTGCTACATTTGGAGGAGCTATAGGAAGGAGAGATGTCACAAAGAAGCAACATCCAGAAGGGGACAGCCATGCTTTACTAAGCATGGGAAACATGGAACTTAACAGCTTTGAACACCTGAGCAGGGATGGATATGGATGGAAAAAATGAGGCCGTGGCTTAAGACTTCTAAGGGAGTTAAGAAGACATCTGAATAAAACTTGGTAGAGGCTTTAAATACAGTAACTAGTAAAAAGTTAAAAATCTCTCTTTTATTCAAAGACTATATTGGGTCAAAGGGAGGGAAAAAATGTATTTTTTAATGCGCTCCATCAAAAAGTTACTTTGTCTCTGCAAAGGTAGCAAGATGTATCCCACTAAACAGTCAAGTGAACGACAAAGCAGCCCTGCTCTTCCTCCTGTGTCATTCACTGTGGTGTCAGGGAGGGCATTCGCCTCTTGTGGCTCCTGTGAGCAGAGAGTTACCATAGGGACATCTGAATCACACCACACTGACAGCATCACATGAAGGCTGCTTCAGGGAGCCCAATACTCCAACTTTTATTCTCTTCAGTTCAGAATTTAAGACAATGTCAAAAAACACTGAATAGGCCCAAGAGACTGGTCTTCCTTTAGCACTAAATCTGCATATAGATTCTGTCAAAGGTAAAACCCAAATGGAGTCAACATCTCCCTTACACAAACCCTAGCTATGTCAGTAGCCACCAAGCACTGACATCACACAATTATTTTAACACACTTCAAGACCTAACAAAATAGGGAATTAGAAGAAACAGCACCATTTTAACAAGCTAGATTTCCTGTCACACAGAGGCTTGATTCCTGTCAAAGCAACACTCATTTTAGTCTGATTAAGTTGCTGTGATGAACTTCAGAGTTTAGACTGCCCTTGAGCCTCACATCTATCTGATCTTTAATTCTACTACCCGCTCATTTCTTGCTAAGCACACAATTCTGAGTCCCACTGGAACAGCCTCATTCAGGCTCTGCATCAATATGTTCAGTGCTGAATTCATTTCTGCAGGGAGCCTAGTAAATCTGAACTTTCCAAAATCATTTGGCCCCCATTACTAGTAAGCAGTGCTCTTAAATAGGTTGTAACTCCAGCTAATAGGCTCCATAATCATAGCTGAATTGAACAAAAAGGTCCAGTATGGGCTGCTATCAGTCATTTTTATTCCCAATCAAATGCACTGCATAGAAGGGAACTTTTTATACTTCTGGATGCTGAAACTAAAAAACTCATTTCACCTGAATATTTTTTTTCTTAATAAAAAGAAAAAAGGCTTCTAAGGGCATCCAGAAGGTCCAGCACAGCATCAATGCAAAAGCTGGAACTGGTAACCTTTTCACCTTGCAAAATGGCAACAATCCAGAATACAAGAGGACAGGAAAAACATTAAGATGCAAAGCCCACATAATGAAAAATTCCAACGCTAGGAGACACATCTTCTGCTATTCAAAGAGAACTGACAGTAACTAAACCTAATGTAAAGGAGTTAACAATAGAACTGCTTACATCTTGATCACATTTCCATGAAGACAAGCTTTGTGATATTGTTTCATCTAGTTGAAAAAAAAGAGAAGCCACCATCTAAATCTTATCATGGAAATTGATAGTGTTTACTTAAAGCTTATTCCAGCTTTGCTGACTTCAACAGATATTGAAGTCTCCAATAAATCTATTGCAGTGTTTTTTTACAACTCTCTTCTTTCTCAACATACACTCTGGCCTCTCTGATCTGTATCAGTGGACAAAAAAACAGATTGCTGTTTATGAATATCTAGAAGCTTCATTGCTGTCTCTGCAAAGTCTGGAATAAAAATGAATAACAAGTAAATAAGGCAGAAAAAGAATTTGATTTATCTCTGTGAGACAGTCCAAGCTGGCACTGTATTTTTTACCCACAAGACAACCTGCAGGAAAAGGCAATGCAGGAAAGCTCCTTCTGCACACTGGAAGGCTGACACTGCTGTAAGCACAAGGGCCTGCTTCTCTGCACTACAGAAACTAAAACTTTCCCCCACTGCTCTAGGTACTAACTGTCAGACTCAGACACCCTTGGGAGATTCCCTCAGAATCAGGCATTGAAGGCTGATTCTCATGTTCCCTGGTTTAACTAGGGTCAGAATTCAACAGAAATCAGAAGAGCTGCAACTGATTTGAAGGGGTAGAAGAGATGAATGAACCAGAATGAAGTCTACCCACTCATGGAAAACTGTCCCAAGTGGAATATACAGGCTGATAAAGATTTTAAATCCCAGTAGCACAACAGAAAGAAACCACCACTGATACTCTATTCAACATTTACTCCTTCTCCACTCCATGCATATACATATACACAAAAGAGGAAGATATAGAAACCTTTGCATACTTCGATGCCTCATCCTGCCACCACATGCCCTAGAACCAGTTATGCTCTTCTCTATTCAGCAGTAGCTTCTGGAAGGACCTTTCTCCTTTTCCTCCTAAGACACTCCTCTAAATTAAGAAATCCCACATTTCTAAGCATTCTTCCTAAGAAGGAGTATCACAGTTACCTGCAAATGTCTGGAGACCATATCCAATGCAGATCAGAGGAGTTCACTGCTCTGCTGTCTGGCACATGGGGCAGGGGAAGAGTGAAAGCCCATCCCTACCAGATAACTTATACACACGGCAAGGCCTCATCTCTATGACGTGGGTGAGAAAGAAGACTCTAATGCACTTGGGACAAAAGTCAGTCAGGGACACTGTTGAGCCACTAGAGGTGACAAAGGCAACAGGGCTGTTGCTGCAGATGAAGGTGCACTGACCACAACATGCAACTGCATAAATGTAAGCAATGCTATCAGTCTCCTGCACTGGTAAATACTAAAACAAAAACAAAATTACAACTTCTTTAAAGCCACAATAAAGGAAAGACAGAAAGGTGCACTGATACAATTCAACTCCATTATTTTTAAACAATATGTGATGGATTTGCAGCCTGCCATTGCATAAAAGGCAGGCATATTTTCTACAAATGCCCACAAAGAGAAATGATAGAGCTCAGCACTATAGCATGGCATATTCCATTAGGAATTAAATCTCTTCTCTCTGATGGTCCCATGCACATGCCTATTGGACAGTCTGCTGCTTTCATCTACATTATTGTTATTAATTTATGAATGGGACTAGAATTACAGAAGATGAGTCTAAGGTGAGGCCACATTATAATAATAAATGAAAGAATGACTCCTGTTTACTTTCAAAATATTTCATAGCTAAAATGCTTACTGCATTTTTAACTGTGACATACTTCCTTTAGCTGGTTTCGGGTTTGAAGTAATGATATAAAATTCATTTCATCTCTTTTTCAAGCCTGACTCTTTCATACATAACATCAGGCATGTCATATCTGAGGAATTATTAAAATAAGACGAAGCCTGCTGTATCTGAGCAGAAAAGCTTCTTTGAGCTGGCGTCCTCAGGAGAGAAGCAAGCTCAATCTCATTAGTTGGTGCTGAGAAGGCGTCCTAGTCACTAGGTTCAAGGTGATGAAAGATTAGGGCGTTTGGCCTCGGCTCATTTTGTATGCAGCTCACATCACTCCCTGCCCGTGAACACGAAATTACATTGAACCTGGGGAGTCTAACTCCATTAATTTTAAATGGAAGATTAATTTAACAATATGCGGCAGATATTTGTTACAAACCTATCATGTAAAAGTGACGGTTAGCAATAAATTGTGGTGACTCACACTGGCCGGTGGCCCTGGCTCAAATAAATCAGAAGGCATTTACACATAATTGCTGTTTTTAAAGACAGGGATATGGGAGATATGTTTCTTTGATGAAAGATTGGGTAACTCCATTCAAGGAAACAGCAGCCAATATTAAAGCGACAGCATCTCTTTTGAAGGAGACGTTTTGTTTGAGGGCTTGCAGGACTGTAACACACAGTTATGGCCTGTCTTTTCCTTAACCTCTGCTCAGTTTTTCTTAGATAAATCATTTTCATTGATTTTCATGAAATGTCTGTAGGAACAATAGAAGAATATTTTACAGGAGATGAGGATAAGGATAGGAACTCTGCAGACAGCTCATGTGTGCTGTCACCTGGGACCACGGAGGAAACATGGAATCTACACTTAAGCAAAGGGTAACTGTGGTGCAATTTTTTTCTGTCAACTCTTTAACTCCTGATCAAAATGCAGAATTAATATGTGGTACTTCTCCTGACACTGTCCTTTTCCTGCTGCACTAACTATGCAAAAGTATGGGCAGGTATGAAATGCCACCATTGAAAATATAATTTCCAGAGAAGGAAAACTGCAAACTCCACTGAGAATAAACAACAGTGTGGGAGAAAACTAGAAGCATCTGAATTGTTTTTTTCTTCTTTATTTAGATGTAGATAACTAATGTGATTCTTAGGTCCTCTAATGACAATTATTGCTAGAACAGGGCCTGTCTATATGTGGAACAAAAATATATTGAAAGCCAATGCAAGAGCAGAATTGGCTCCCTCAGGAAGCAGAATTATGCCACACCTCTTTCCTTCTAGTCCAAGAAAAAGGAGAACCATTTCAATGCAATATCTCTAAATATGCATCATCAGCAACAAACGCTATGTGGGGCTGCATGTGTACATGTTTATTCCTTTAAAGTAAAAAAATGCACTGCACAAACTTTTTTTTTTCCTCCTGAACAGGCTGAGAGGATAAACTAGACATTATAGCTACTAGGTGTCAACTGCAGAGTGGCAGAGTTTAGCATGCTTCTAGGAGATGTTCAGACACGTTGCAGGGAATGGCATTGTCTGGACTTAGAACAAATCATTATATCTATGAAGGGCTTCTGCGACCTGTAGAAACAATGACATGGATGAACAGAGAAAGAGCCCATGCATGAACTCCCCAAGCACTCAAGTGTCTGGGCTGGCTCAGTCTGGGTGTGCTCAGTACTATGTACATATTGGTACAGTCCCCACCCCACCAGAGCCTCCTGCAAACAGCTACAGATCAGGTATGCAGGATGGAAAGGTTGAAAAAGGTGCCAGGGCTGTATGCTCTATGTCAAAGACCTAACTGTGGTTACAGAGAAGAAAAAAAAAAACAACACAAAAGGACACAGGAAAAGGGACCTGAAGTGCAACTGACAACACCCAAATTAAGTGCCCAAGCAAATAAAGTGAATTAATCCACTTGCCACTTTCTCAGCCTTGAATCTTTAACACATGCCTCATCCTTCAAAAGCAACCAAAGGAAATGGTCTCTTTATGTATGCACATAGGTACCCTCTCCAGGTAAGCACTACACACCGCCCTGCCAGAGATTATCATCACCAATCTTTATAAACTTGCAGGAAATCAAGATTATCTTCATGTGGATGTAAACTGTGGGACTGTGCTCTTTGAGTTCAGGAGAAAACTAACACAAGATAAACTCCTGTGCACTTGCTGTTGCATACAGCCACACTTGCAGAAAACAAGGTTTCTCAGACTCTCTTTCCCTCCCAACAATACAGGTAAAGCCTGTTCTAAACTGGCCACCAATATTCCTTCCCATATGATGGAAAAGAGCTGTAGCCTCAAACCTGCATTGGTAGGAAGGACCAGCATTGCAAGGTCTGGGGAGGAGACTGCACTGTGGGCATCATGCTTTGTTTCCAGCTCTGCTGCTGTGTGGTGTGGCTGTTGTCAACTCGCTTTTATTTAAACCTTATAAATGCCTACAAGATCTTCAGACTGAAAGGACCACTAAAAATGAAAAGTTGGACTGGCAGTTTTACTGACTACTCTGACCTGTAAATGGAGAGAGCTCGCTCTCCATCAACCAGTCCACTGTTTGCTACTCCTTCCTCCGACTGCGTGCCACAGAACAGAGTTATGGAGGGCAGAGAAATGCTCAGATAAATAAACAGCTCTTCACATAGTAAAAAATAAATTAATTGAAAAAAACCCAAACAAACAACTACTGTTGATATTTGAACAAGATGGATGCAGAATAACTACACAGAAAAAGGGCACCGTTGCTTTAAATTCAGTGCCAACACCCAGGTTGCCAGCAATTGATGCCACTAACTCATTTTTGCACTTTAATGTTAAATTTCTTATGGGACCACATCACCTAATTAGAGGAATTGATAACTGCACTGTTTCATAATGAGGCCAATACATTTCAAAGTCATTAAAGATAACCAAGGCAATAAGTCTGTGTTTAAGCGGCGCTTCCTTAGATTTCACAGCCTGCATGTCGCTAGCATAGGAAAAAGCAATCCCTGCCTAGTCAACTGTAAATGCTGGGTTATTGGAATCTTTAAAACAGGCAGCAAGGAGAAAATTACATGGCCAAATCTCCTTTTTCCAGTTAATGAAGAATTAAGACTCCCATTTACCATATTAGAAGGTTCATCAGAGGTCTCTACTCTCCATAGCTTGTGTTTGACAGCAGTGTCAATTTATCTGAGTCAGAACGCAGAAGTGCATGACAGTACGTCATTCATAACTGTCACATCTACTTATCTGTCTCATTGTCACACTGCTAACGAAATTCAGGCCATGTTTTTCTGATCGTGGTCTCTTAAAGGGAAAAGGATCCCCTTACCTCATTGCAGGAAACTGGCCAAATCATGGCTCTAAAACCAGTGTGCTAACTGGATAGATCATATAACCTTCTACAGCCAGGGAAAAACAACAGCATTTTGCGAAGGAAGGTGTCCAGCAAGGCTCTCCGGGCTCCTGAAGTAAGAGACATTAGGTTTTGGTAGTAATTACTAGAGCGATGGATTTATTTGATATCTTGCCTCATGTCTGTATGATCTGTTCAGCTACATTTGACATCTAAGTAAGAAAAGCAGACTGACTTTGTTGGAAGTCAATGGTCAAACTTCCACTGGCTTCAGAAGCACAGAATGGATTTCTAGAACTGCACCAGACAAAGAACTCCTCTTGTTAGCTTAGCCAAGAGAGAATGCAAGTGTCTATCAAAACTGTCCCAAAAGATCTTCTGCTATAAGAACATAGACATGCTGAAGTAGGACAGAAATTCTTTTCTACTGCTCAAAGATGCATCCCGATAAATAAAAATAATAAATCAAAACATTAGATCCAATGCAAAAGGCAAGTGAATATCTAAGGAAGACACAGAAACAAAATCACCTGAGAAAACAAATGGGACAGAGCAGCATTGAGAGGAAGGGCTATGACTGAAAAAAACCTCTACCCTCTGCAGAAATATTATGAATGCCCACAACTGTATTGTAAAGTGAGAATGCAAGAAACAACCATCTTTTAAGGAAGAAGCTTCCAAAAATGTATCATCCCCTCTCACAAGAAACATGTTCCTTCTCTCTCATCCCAGCAGCTCACACAACCAGCAGTGGGAAGTACCTAGCCTGATCTAAGTACAGCAATTCCCATCCTTAATATTTGTTTCTCCATTTTAAACACAAATGTTTGAATAAACTCAGTGTCCCTCTTGACTGTTTAGGCCCTTCTAAGTTCACTGGCTTCTGGGTGGTGCTGAGATGTAATGCATACACCAGTACCCTCAACTGGGGAAATTAAAAAGCCTTCCTAGTTCTGTGCTCTTCAGGTCTGTCAAAGCCTTCTGTGGCCCAGAGGACAAGAAGGCTCAAGAACTTATCTTCCAGATTAGATCCAAACCCACAACTATTACTACTACTCAATGCCACTTTTATGGGAAAAGGACCCCTCAGTTACTGAACCACCAAACTTCCCGAGATTTAGAGGACAATTTGATTTACCACAACAAGGTATGGATATAGCTGAAAGCACAGAGGTTAAGCAGGCACCCTTCTGCATGTGGAACTTGGCTGGAGTCAAAGTTGCAAGGAAGCACTGTCCTGTGTTTAAGGATATGTACGTGATCATGTACATTCTGAGGAGAGCTATTTTCCCCAAGCAGGGACTCAAACCCCACACTGGATTCACACTGTAATGTACATTTTAAAGAAACTAACACAGCAGGCTTCAGGTGCTCGGGAATGAATGAAAGGATCTGAGAAATTCCTGAAGAGGCTGGTGGTCTAAATGTAAGGAGTACTTTCACTTCCAAGAAAATTTCTCTTTCACAATATTTCATGAGAGGGTTGTTTGTTGGTGGCTTAATTTTTCTTTTCCCTTCACTAGAGCTAACATAATAGAGCAGAAGGAAAATAGCGCCCAATTGGATCAAATTACTGGTGAAACAATGCAAGTGAATGTGCATTTAGGTCTGCAGCTCTGAAAACTTCAAGAACTAAAATAAATTGCATGACCCCCTGGTAACTTCCACTAGAACTTATGGGTACAAATTGTTTGCCTCAAGCTGGGTGAAATATACATTCAAATTCAGGCTCTTGAAGGAAATTATTAAGTAGAGCCATATTAGCTTTCTCTGAAGCATACTCGTTTTCTATATTGCCACTGTATAGACCAATTATGTTACCTTTCCATGCTGAGAAATGATTGTTCTGCTAACACAGTTCTGGTAAAAATCAAAAGCACTACATTTTTAACCTTGGGGGATTTTTGTTATTGCTGCTCCCTTGCTAGTTCCTTCAAATGGAAAACATCTTCCATTAATCTAAATGCAAAATTTGTTCAGCTTTCGAAAGTTACTTGAAAAATGTTAAGCACAAAGCAATAAACTTTTTATGCTCTTAAGACCACTAATGCTTTGAGCTTCATATTCATTTTGAAGAAATGAACATTTTATGGTTCACAGAGGAATAGCTACATGAATAATATCTGAGATTATAATGCATCTAGCAGAAAAAGATTAAGTTTATGTAAACTACTTAATCAGACGTGAAATTTTCTCTAGAGGATAAAAAAATTCTGACCTTATTTAAGTTTACTTTTAAAAATACCAATATCACATTTCCACCATGGGAACCCACAGATTTCCCCATTTATGTTGTATAAATATTCATAGAATTGAGGGCTAACTGGATACCACAGCCCCTAGGAAGAAAAAGTAACTTTAGAGATGTACCACATCTGCGTGGTCTTCCCCTAGAAAATATTCCATACGAAGTGGACTCTAACAGCAGCACAGAGATTGCACAGTAAAAAAACACATTATGGCCCTGATGAGTGACCAGTCATCATAAGGGAGACTTTTCAGCAGAGATGCTCTAATTCATAGAACCAGTGAGGGTTGGAAGGGACCACAAGGATCACCTAGTTTCAACCTCCCTGCCACAGGCAAGGACATCCTACCCTAGACTGGGCTGCCCACAGTCTCATCTAGCCTGGCCTTAAACACCTCCAGAGATGGGGCCCCAACCACCTCCCTGGGCAACCCATTCCAGACTCTCACCACTCTCATGCTCAACAACTTCCTCCTCACATCCACTCTGAACCTACGCATCTCCAGCTTTGCTCCATTCCCTCTAGTCCTGTTGCCACTACCTGATAGCCTAAAAAGTCCCTCTCCAGCTTTTTGATAGGCCCCCTTCAGATACTGGAAGGCCACAAGGAGGTCACCTCAGAGCCTCCTCTTCTCTAGACTGAACAGCTCCAACTGCTTCAGTCTGTCCTCACAGGAGAGGTGCTCCAATCCTCCAATCATTCAGACCTAAACCTTATTTTATTCCACGATTCTGAACGTTTTTTTCAGCAGAGACCTGTCTGTAGCTGTCCTTTACCCTTTTCAGCACTGCTGCCTGGTGCAGGAGCTTGCTACACTTCCATTTTGCAGCAATTCTTAGCCAGGTTCAGTACGTCAGGCAGTCTACCCCAAGAAGTGTCTGTCTAGAAATATTTGTAATTGATTTATTAAAGATCTGCAAATGTGTGTCTGATTAAAATGTCCACTTGAAGTGGATTTTATGTAAGCCAAAATAATTCTGGGCAAGCCAGGTAACTTGCGCCCAATTAAATGGTACCTGAATTTATTTGGCCTTCACTTCTGCTGCTATTTAAAGTGAAGCTCTTCAACTGTTTCAAGCTAAATTAAGGAAAATCTTGGCAGCCCAATTCTCATTTCAGGCATATTTGTTTTTCTATTTGAAAGAAGAAAAATTTGAGGAGCTTTTGTAAATATAATATTTTATGATTCCACTATGGGGTTTGTCTTCCATATAACACGCTAATGAAAAAGCCTCATGCAGAAGAAACCTGAAAAATCAATAGGCTGGATACAAAATAGCAATGCAGCTTAAACAACATGATTATGAATAACCTGTTTTCAAGCATTGTCCTTTGGACGTGGTTTGAGAGCAAATGGTGACCAGGCTGTGGGGAGTGTGATGCTATTTCTTTTTGTAAGCTATATTTGATAGTATCTGGGTGTAAACTATCATACCTCTGTAACACAGATCACCAGGATGGTTTGGGAGCCCTTTGATTTTGAGGCAAATGTGAACTACTGAACATTCAACCTTTCTTTACTGTCTTTATTCCACAAACTACCCACTCAAGGCAAAGAGGAGATACTCTAGGCTCTGGCCCCTTAAGGATATGCATTACCACCATACCCTGTGGAAGTCTTCCTTTTCCTTTCTCATAGTATTCAGTTCTCACAACAAAAGACTCCATTATAAGTTCAATATCAGCTCAAATGTTCACTTTTGCTTTTGTGGCACCTTGGACTTCTCCCACAGGGAACTGTATAAAACACAGGTGGGTTCTCCTTTTCCTTGTGAGTCCCTTCCCGCCTTGTACAGTGTTAGAGAGATAATAGGTTATTTTTCAGCAGGGAGAGAGCACATCTCCCTTGGCAATCCCCCAGCAAATGTAATTGCCTAAACCATGAGGTGGGGTAGGCTGATGATACACAGGCCTGTGCCTTTGTAAGGATTGCAGATGAACCCCTCCCTAGCAAGAGAAAGAATCAGAGCTGCCTACAAAAAATTTATGCATTAATAAGGGGGAACATGAAGGAAAAACTGTTCAGGAGGACATATCCATAAATGTAATTTTGAGGCTTTAAAAAGCAGAAAGGTTATAAACATATTGAAGGAATGCATCTTTGGGGGAGAGTACAGAAATGACAGCAACAGCAAGATGTTTGTCGAGAAAGTTGCCCTCGCATCTGGATGGCACTGGAAAACCTTTCCCATTCTATGACCCTACTGGAGAGTTCCAACCATGCCACACACGTTCTACAAAAATCAGCCATTTTGCTCAGAATCTCAACTGCACAAAATGGCTACACAGGGTGGCATCTGCCACAGAATGATTGGTATTAGGCATAACTCATTATTCTGACAAGAACTTGGCACACAAGCAGGCGATCTGGCACGAGAACCGATGAGATAAGGCTTTGGCATAACCGCCGGTAGGATATGAATTAAGCTCAGTGTCAACACAACGCACATGGCTTCCTCTCCATGGACATGCCAAATCCTTGACACAATAATGAGTTATGCATGATGCCAATCACCGATTGTCAGTTCAATTGCACATCTCTTTTCCAATGCCATCAAACTGCAGGGGGATCCAAAGTTGAGAAAAGACTTTGCTGGGAGTTTTGCTGGAGAGGATGGGGGTGGCAGCACACACGGAGGATGGAGCCTGTTCCCTCTCAGCTTTTGCAGACCTACAGGAAGCAGAACTCACTGTACAGCCATGGGGATGTATTTACACAGCAACAAGGAGAGTGTTGCATGTCCAAGTCTAATGAAACACTTTGCCTAAGAAAATGAGCAAGCTGATGCCTGACAACTGTCTAGTTACATCTGAAATCCAGTCTTAAACACCCTTTTGCTCAAAACCACCCAAGTTTGTGTTTCATCTTGTGTGTGTGAGTAGTTCCTTTCATAAGGAAGGAAATGTTCCCGTCAGCGGAGTGAAGCACAATCACCTAAGCAGGCAACATGGAAGGGAAAGGTTATTACTTTCCAGTACTCTCTGTGGGGAAAAGGAGCAGACAGGAGGTGTTTCTGTCAGCCCTAGCATGTTGTGGCCTTACAGGCTGTCACTGTGTCTCCTCTGTGCTGTGAGGGCTCCCCACCCCAACACCTCCTCACCCCACAGCAGGTAACACCTCGCCCCTCTGCCACAAGCTAACCTCCAAATTAAAACCACTGCCCTCCACACAGACCTCCCTTGAGCCTGCCTTCTCTCCTCCCCATCTCTTACCTCTCTCCTCTCAGGCAGCCACACTGCCTCCACCGTATGCCTCAGTCAGGATGGGCCTCCCCAGCCAGTGAGGCTTCGAGACTTCCCTCTCACTACTGGCCTCACAATCTCTGAGCTGAGCCTGCACCTCCAGATGCTCCCTCACCCTCACAGTCCTTCTCAGAGTCATCACTGGCAGCTGAGTTTTCACCTACAGCCTCATCACTGGCCTAATTCAGACAAGAGGAAACCTCTTGCCTCACAGCCAGGACACGAATGCTAACCTTCCTAGCTTTTAAAGCAGCAGCAGTGAATTTAACCTGCAGAAGTAAATTAGAATATTTTCATCTATTTCCATCAAAACCCCACAGGGGAATTTACCTCACCTTCTGTCATGTCGTGTCCTCACGCTGCCTGCCTTTGCTAACACCTGAAGCAGAGACCCTTGAAAACTGCCACCAGCACTGTCAGAGACATCATGCACAAAGGAAATAAATGCATGGTTTTTTCTCTACTCTACACTACAACTTTACAGAAAAGGACAGGGAAAGGCTGATGGTTGCCTCAGAACAAAATTAAATGGTAAACAAATCTAGGCTGTGTGGAAAGCGAGCTGGGCTACACTTGATCTTGTTATGTCTATGACACAGTGACCTAAACTAAATGACAGTAGATAGAAATGTCTCTTAATATCTGAGGCTGCATTCAAATTTATTAAAGGCAAACAAATGAAAAAATCCCCTCAATAATAAAATACCATGTAGTAATAAAATGGCAGGAAGTGCTGCATGACTTCATAGTCATTTACTCTTACCAGATTATTTAACTTAATAGGCTGGTGAAAGCAATTCCACCCAAGTCAGGCTTTCTCTTATTTATTTCACTATGGCAGTAATAATAATTATTTACTATTTACACAGGCAGGAGAGGAAAAATGTACAGTTTTCATTTAATGGTGATGGAGGACTCCCAAGTAACTTCCTTCCTTATCCCATCTTCTTAAAAGATGGGTGCAGATTTAGGAAATTGCTTTTGGAAACTTTTAATTCACATCTAAAAAAAGAAACAAAATGCTCCAAAATAATAAAAAAAGAGTTGTACAGGGTTCATTAATTCAGAGGCAAACCATTTCTGTCTTAGAAAACACATTGGTTTACTAGAAGCTTGAGTCCACTTAATCTTATTATGAAAGGATTGGATGACTTAAACAATCCACAATGGAAAAATCAAGTCTTTTGCCTTATTGACATTAAAACTCATCCCAGGCTGACAGTGTTTGAAAGCAAAAGTATCTCATAACTGCACAGCGACCTATATAACCTAAGTTTGGTGGTCTCACCCCTTACACAACAGAACACAGCTTGTGTGTCACAAAAATTGCTACCAAATCCAGCAATCTCAGCCAAGCAACCGAGTGCTGGGCAGAGCCTGGTGCCTCCAGGTCAGCTACCAACGTGAAGAACTGGACCTGCACATCCACTGCAGGGCTCACACTCCTGGGACAATGACACCACCTTTTCTTAACAGCTAATGAAAGGGAAAGATAGAAAAAAAAAAAAACCAAATCCCAAACTTTTCCCCAATCACATCTCCTGCTGCGCTGTTTAGCATTCCCTCTTTATCGCTGCCCTCAGCACAGCCACTCTCTCATGCCCTTCCTCAACCTCTGTTACTGCTCAGTGCAACGACAGCATCAACATTGTCAAACAATTTTGCAATGACACTGTGTCTCAGACAACATTCGGCCACCACCACCAAGCAGTGAGTAACCCGTGCTGACAAGGCATTACAGGCCTGCCATAAGCAATCACTGTCTAACCGCAGCAAAACGGCAGCTAAATTACAACAGAATATGTAACACCGTGTTTATTAAATTGGCATAGCAGTGTGCTAAACAAAACAGAGCAGAAGTGAGGATACTGGCAACATGAGTCAGAGCTGTGGACCAGAAGTAATTCAAATGCCTGTATGATAGATGAGATTTGGCAAAAGATTGGGGTTTAATTTTGTTTCAGTTTGGGTTTGGTTTTTTTTTTTATTACAATTAAAAGTAGTCGGTAACAAGAAAATGATTTAGTGGGAAACGATTGAGCATCAGGAAAACAAATTTCAAGAACTCCAAATGGGATAAAACACGGAGATTATAAAAAGGCTGCATTTGACCTGTCAACATGAGAAAGTCCCAGATTTTTATTACAAGGGGGCAGTGGGGAAGACAACCTGCTGTTTAGGGAAGCTGTATATTTAATTTTAGTGCCTATAATAGCACAGCCCGTGACTATAAGGTATTATTTAAGACCTATCATGCTATTTCCTTAGAGGATATCTCTCTGCACTTTCACAGTATGCTACAGTTTGCTGGTCTCTGTACAATTTAAGTACTGTTGACTGATTATTGTTGAGTATGGTTTGATAAAATTCACCCTCTCCAGACCAATAAATATTTACACAGAGAGTAGGAAGATCTTTCAGCTGCTGTTTGTCCTCATATGAGTTGATGAACATACACTCTAAGAAAATGAAAATAAACCAAAAGATCTAAACACAGAGTCCCAGTTTATTAACACAACATACCTCAAGTCTAATTAAAAGTCAAAACCGCAATACCCTCATCAAAATCCAAATGTTCTTTACAGAAACATCAAGGAAAGAAGGGGCATACAAGGGACGATACCACCAAGGTAATCAGAATTCATCTTCTGGGATTCATACCCTATTACTCGAAGCTCATTATCAGTACTCCATACAGTAAAGCAACACCTAGAGACCACATCATTAGCTTCCTACACATGCATTGCCCCACAGCTCAAAGAAACCACAACAAAACCCCCCCACACCAATTTCATTCTGTGTGAAACAAGCCTGCCAAAGTTTTAAATTGAATGTTGTTGAACAAAAAGCTATGAAACAGCATCAAAACCCTGTAGAGATGAAACTAGTCCTTTCTACATATGACTGTACCTAGTAATGAATGTAGCTGAGCTATGCCACTAGTCCAACATCTAGATTTTGTCCATAAATACTTCTTTAATAACATAACCATGGTTGCTTCCTTCTCTTTTGGATTGTCTGCTGACCAATCCCTCTCTCTCAACTGGCAAAACTTAGTTCATTTAGTGATTTCACATAACTGACTACTCTGGAACACATAAGCTAATTAGCTCAAGAACACTTCTACCTCTTCTCTACATTAACTGCCCAAAAGGAAAACAGGAAACCTCTAGCCTAAAGGGAGAGCAAACACTACACCAGAAGTGGTCACCTTGAGTTCTGCATACCATAGTACTGAAATACTGTCAGTTAAAATATCTCAAATAAAAAAACCTACTACAGTACTGAAGGAGATAATACACCCCACACTAAAGTAAGGTTACAGAAACACAGGATTACACATTTGTCAAAACTTAATTCCAATCAGCACAAACCCAGGTGCAACCAGCACTTTTCTCAACTGCAAAATATAGAATCACAGAATCAAGCAGGTTGGAAGAGACCTCCACAATCATCCAGTCCAACCTAGCACCCAGCCCTAGCCAATCCACCAGACCATGGCACTAAGTGCCCTATCCAGGCTTTGCTTGAACACCTCCAGGGCTGGCGACTCCATGTTATGAAGGGACTAGCTGCAATCTGAGTTTGGGGTGAAATGCAATGAGGCCAATTCAAAAGTTATCACATAATTCATTAACATACACAAAATAACTCCCCCAAACTTACTTCCAACTCTCCACACAAGTTCTTGGGCGCAGTTAGCAGAACTGTTTCACAGGATGTCTCTATGCAGTGGAACTGTGCAAGGTTTCAGAAGATGTCTGTGACAGAGTCTGGCAGCTTCACTCACCGCTTGTGAGCTTAACCAAAATCCCTGAGACACTTGGATAAAGAATTCAGAACACTCACTAGTCCTTAGTCTTCATCTCTGTGGCCCAAAACACACACAGGAAAACATTCACTAGAAGGCCTGTGGTGAGTTCCACATGGGCTGCGATGTGGAATCGGCTGCTGCCTGAGGCGGCTGAGGCGGTTTGAGGCGGTTTGAGGCGGTCTGAGGCAGCTTGCGGGCGAGCAGCAGGTGAGTGAGGAACGAAGGAGCACACAAGCTCCTTGTTCACCTGTTCACCCCCGTTTATAGGGTAATGGCCGAGGCTAATGGTCTCACTGGCCACACAGTCACCCAATCACCTCTGGCAATCACCCAATATACCCCAAATGGCAGAGCACACAGGCTGCTCCCCTCCAGAAATGGGGGCGCAGTCGCCTGGCACGCGCCAGGGGCGTGGGCCTTAGGAAACCCCTCTCAGGCAACCGGATTGAACCAGCCTGGGCTGCCTGGGTTTCTCTTGTCCTGCTTTCCTGCCTCTGGCTGCAGTGCAGACAGGCAGGTAAATATGTCTGGACAAGACAGGACATGCTCAAGCCCATTTTGTGACCCTTGGGACTCTCCACCACCTCCCTGGGCAGCCCATTCCAATGCCAATCACTCTCTACCAACAACGTCCCCCTCACATCCAGCCTAGACCTGTCCTGGCGCAACTTGAGGCTGTGTCCCCTTGTTCTGTTGCTGGTTGCCTGGCAGCAGAGCCCAACCCCACCTGGCTACAGCCTCCCTGCAGGCAGCTGCAGACAGCAATGAGCTCTGCCCTGAGCCTCCTCTTCTGCAGGCTGCACACCCCCAGCTCCCTCAGCCTCTCCTCACAGGGCTGTGCTCCAGGCCCCTCACCAGCTTTGTTGCCCTTCTCTGGACACATTCCAGCACCTCAACATCTCTCTTGAATTGAGTAGCTCAGAACTGGACACAGTACTCAAGGTGTGGCCTGACCAGTGTTGAGTACAGGGGCAGAAGAACCTCCCTTGTCCTGCTGGCCACACTGCTCCTGATCCAGGCCAGGATGCCATTGGGTCTCCTGCCCACTTGGGCACGCTGCTGGTTCATGTTCAGCCTACTATCTACCTGCATCCCCACATTCCTTTCTTCCTGGCTGCTCTGCAGCCACTCTGTTCCCATCCTGTAGTGCTGCTTGGAGTTGTTGTGGCCAAAGTGTAGAATCCTGCACTTGTAGTGAGGAGAAAAGGGCCACTTGGCAAACAAAGGTAGCTCTGAAAGATGAGAATGAATAAATGGCCTTGGGATGGGATGGGAATGGCCTCTCTAAGATGAGAAAGAATGAATGAATGTTATAAGGATGCTACACTCTGTTTCTTCCTGAACCTCACAGTACTCTACAACCTATAAAAGTCTATGTTCCCATTTATGTGGTTTCACTGTCAGAGGCAACAGTGACAATGACTAATGTGCAAGGTCTAGTGCTTTATGCTGCTCTCTCCTCATGCTGCTCTCTATCTGTATATCTCTACAGGAGCAAAAGCTATGATACAGAACAATGTAATGACAATCACCCTGCAGATCAGTACAAACAAGAACTCGCAATACCAGAAGTTGTATCTGTTGTTACAGGTCAAGAAAACAGGATTTGGTAACAAATAGGAGCCAAACACACTAGATTTCTCCTAGGATGCAACTTAATAATTTGTTGAGTTTTCTTTCTGGTGAAATGAAGGATGTTAAGCAATTGTTCTGCTGTCACCCTGACAAATGAGCTAAGACTCAGGGACAGCATGTGGTGGACATCAGGGCAAGCCCAGTCCCAGGGACATTCTGGTCTCTAACTTTCATTTCCACTCCAGTGACCAGGCAACTGTCATGTCCTCAGCAGCTATTTTTCTGCTTTCAGCCATGCCTGTCTGCATGCTGGAGCCTTCACCTATAAACCTGCAAACTAAGATGAAGTTTGTGCCCTGCACAAGGCTGTTGTTCCCCTGGGAGGAGAGGAAACTGGAGAAGATTTTGTGTGCAGCACCACTCTGTATTTCAACAGGCAAATCACAACCTAACTGAGACCAATTTCACACCACCTTTTTCAGGCACTCTCTACCTGCCAGTCCTGCCACACACAGCATGCTAACTAACTCTTCCTTCTCAGCATAGACAGAGAGCAGGCAATTAATTGAGATTAACTGCTTCAGAGATGTGATCAAGACACCTATTCTGGTACTTTTATGGTGAACAGAAAGTTATCAATACCATGTAAGTCCAAGCAGTGTCTGCATGAGGGCTCAGAGTATGAATGAGAACAAGGAGCACAGGCACTAGAGGTAGATGGGGAGATTGCAGGAGTAGGACTCTTGTAATACAGGGGGGAAAGTTGCTGTGCTCAGCAAGTTGCTTCTGTCAAGACTGGACAGACTCGAATCTGTAAAACACTTTCAAACATATCATCGAGGGCTACCTTAGCTTTTACTTCTCCCCTGGGACTTAGATGTTGTGTTGCAAGCCTCAGAAGCAAACACATGTTATCAGCCCTGGCATCACCTGCTTCCTCATTTCCTATTCCCAGCTACCACACACTGCCTTCAGTCCTAGCTCTTCACAGGGCAGGAAGCACTGGAAATAGAGGAAAGGTTCCTGTGGTTAGGAAACAAGCACACAGTGTACCCCATACCAGCTGCCACACACCTGAGTACTGCTGTACAGCAAGTGCTCAGGCATAAAATCAGCACAAATTGAACCAATGAGTAAAGCATTGAGAGGAGGAAGGCATCTCATCTGCTTTGTTGCATTTCCCAGTGCTGTTCAGTACCATAAACTACATCACCATAGTATCCCATCCACAAGCTACAAGTTGGTAGATCTATGAGCATCCACTCAAGATGATAAATTCTCTGCATATCAGACTGCAGTTGAGTTGCCAAATTGGTCTTTCAAATAATGCTTCCAAGGTGTTGCCAAAGGCCTCAAGAAAGGATCATTGACTTAATAGCTCCATTGCTGAAATATTATCTGGTGCTAACTTTCACTAAAGTTAGATCCTCATGCATTGTGGAAGTCACAGAAACCTGATTGAGGCTGAATCTGCTAATGGCTGATTAGAAAATCATTCTGCAGTGGGTATGAGGCAGAAACTGAGCATCACAGATCAACCTGAAGCTCAGTGAAGCAGAAGATAGCTGCCTTGCTGAACTCAGCGTGACCCTACACTGCAGAACAGCAACACGAGTTGAAATAAGCGTAAGAACTGCATTTAAGAAGTCCTATATTATTTGGAGGGGTTTCCCACCCAAGGGAGCCACAAACACTTGTAGGTAATCTTCAGGTTGAGATACTAATGTGATCAAAATATCATACAAAACCCAGGTGCATTTCCATCACCTGATATCAAAGAAGATTCTGAAGATTTTAACAGTAACTCTCAAGGCTCACACCTTCTGAGAGATTTGAAGAAAACAGCAGGGATAAGCTTTGGTGGAAGTCCAAGGCATCAAAACTGAACCACAGGGACAAGCAGTTGCAGTGGGTGCTGCAGAGGCACAGGGCTCTACAGCTGTGTCTGCAAGACGACATGCTTTGTAGCCAAGGGGAAGCCTTCAGGCCTCAAGCTCCACTTTTACTCTAGTCAACTTAATTTACTTGTAAAGCAGCACACAAACAGAGTGCAACAGAAGAATTTTACTATTGGTGGCAAGCTGAACCAATAAATAAATAAAATATATTTCTGGTAAAGAATGAAACAAATTACCAAAGGTTTGCTCAGTAACGTGCAGCTTTTAACACTACATGTAAGGTCTAAGTCTTTCAAATCAAAGCAGTAGTTTGGAACTTCACTTTATTTCAGCATCCTGCCTAAGGTATCTCATGTCCAGCCTGATTTCAACAGGTCTCAGCATCTTTCAACAGGGCATATAAGATATTGCAGCTTGGTCACCAGTGTTTTGGGTTGTTATTCAAGTAGATCAGCACATGCAATTTCTACATAGCAGGAGGTTCTGACATTTCAGTGCCTCTCTTCTTCCTGCATTGGCAATAAAAATCAGTATTTCAAAATTATCTGTGAAATGCTTCTGAGGAAGCAAAGGCAAGTGACAAAAGTCAAAAAGCTAATTAGGATTCTATAAAATTCCAACAAAAGCATAAATTAAATCAATTCCCTCCAGTTCTTTTCCCAGTGCAGTAAGCTTGATTGAATCACCCTTCCAAATACAGAAAATGTGTAAAAAAAACATTGACCATCTTTACTCATTACTTTGGTGTACATATATAAATATATATATGATGTGCTATACAAATGGCAAACACACCGAGCTCCTTTGCAACCTCAAACGTTTGCTCCTCCACAGGCCATGTATTTCAGCTTGCCTTGTTGGAAATAGCTGTGACTGCTCTGCATACTACAGCCAATTCAAGAAGGTGCCAGAGAGGGAAGCAGAGCCCTGCACTGTTTTGTCTCCTTGCCTATTCCCCCCCACAACTTCTTACCAAAGAGTTGCACTTTTGTACTTTGGGGCCTCTTATTTTAATTTATGCAACAGCTTAAAACATTTTGTTAGGGCTGAGTGAGACCATCTGTGCAAGGAATAAAAGATGCCTAAGGGTAAAATAGGCAAGAGCAGTAATGCTGAATACGTGGAAGGCAATCGACTGCCTATGGATTTCTGTATCTACCGCTGTGACCTTTCAAACGATAGAGTACAGTCAAGGGTAATTTCCATATAATGTCTGCTCCAGAAAGAAATTAATCCAGAACAGCTTTAGTGCTTTCCAGAAAAGTGGACAGCCACAATTGCCTGTCACTTCTCAACACCTACGCACAATTTAGCATGGCATTTGCATAACATTACAGAAAATCTCTTCATTATGTCCTACAAGAAGATCTGCCAGCATTTGTTTTCCTGAGGTGAGCAGGGACTCAAGTTGATTCTGAAACATAAACTTTTTGTTAAGAATGGCAATGTTGCTCTTTAAAATGACGGATCACTTCCTACAACTCTTAAATTACCATTACAAAGCCCTGACCTTGTGTGCATTAAGTATTCCCTAAAGATGTTGAGGAATATTTTACGAGTTGTTTCATTTTGCTGTCTTCTTTCTGATTACCTTTGGGGCTTATTAAGAGAGACTAGTTTGGTTTGGTTTGGTTTTGTTGGTTAAAGTAACTTAGAGTGGCCTAGGACTAAGCGGGGGAAAAGAACCTCAGTTGGGGTCGAAATATATTTAAGTTCAAAGATGAAAGAGTTTTATTTACAGAAAACAGTCTCAAGGAAAGTGGTGAATACTTTTTTCTAGGGAATCTCCTCTTTTCTTTGGAGCAATTATGTGCAGTAAAGCTCGCAGATGGAAAGTTTTGTCTCACTGTCGACCTTATATTCTGGAAAAGAAAAATCAGCTTCAAGATGACAGGTGACAGTGGGCCAAGTTCATGAGTGGCGTAGGTGGGTTTTCAGAGCTTGAGGCACAAGGGTAGTTGGGAACACTTTCAAGAGGGAATGCTTCAGGCCAGGAAAATGTCATACCTGGAACGACTATCAGAAGCCTTCAGAAAAGGCACTGATGGAAAAACTGCTGTTTAACAGGGGTCATCTCTGCTTGTAGACAGAGGTAACACAGAGTCAAGTACCTTGCTAAGTAGTTTATTAATCACAGAATCATAGTTGGAAAAGACTCCCAGGACCATCAAGTCCAATCATTATCCCTACTCTACAAAGTTCATCCTTAAACCATATCCTCAAATACCACATCCAAACGACTTTTAAACATATCCAGGGTTTGTGACTCAACCACCTCCCTGGGCAGCCCATTCTAGTGCCTGACCACTCTTGCTGGGAAAAGTTTCCTAGGGTCCAGCCTAAACCCATGCAGTTGCAGCTTGAGGCCATTTCCACTGGTTCTATCACTATTTACTTGTGAGAAGAGACCAAAAGCAGATGTACTATCCCCGAGAAGTTAGAAGTCCATTTTAGAGCCTGTGCTATTCCCATTCCCAGGTGAACTTGTCAGTCCACAAAATGCTGAAATATTTCTTATCTTTTTTATTCAAACTTTTTTGCCCCCTGTAGAAGGGTCCAGAATCTAAACTGAGGCTGAAACATATGCCTAGGATCTGGGCACCCAGCAATACAAAATGGGAGAGAAGTAGAAGAAACACTGTCACCAGCCCAAGATAGAACTCAGGAGCTGATGTACCTCTAGAGGCACAAAGGGTCAAGCAATGATGATGTCACACAGCTCACTCTTCTCCTACCAACAACTGTGTGTTTCTGTTCTACAGAAAAACAAAAAGACAAAGGTGATCTGCAATAGTTAAGGCAACTAATGGGCTATGGACTGGATGGTTCCCAAGGCTGATAATGGCCTCAGCGGTCAGTGGTCTGTATCTGACCAAAGTCAGTACTTACTCCTAGTTGACTGTTACTCTCCAAATCATAATTTTATGTTTTCCATGGGGCAACCATACTTGTGCCTGTAAGTGCAAACAGAACTTCCTACAGATCAGCAGCTTGAACAGCCAAAAGAATACTGAGGTTGAGAAAGTCTTAAGTCGACAAGTAACCACATGTAATTTAAGACTGAAGGAAGACCAGGGAAACAGTAAGCACAGCACTGTGCACAACCCATCTCAGTTGCTCTGCTGCATTTACCAAAGAAAAGCAAACTCCATTTGGCAGCATCATCAGCACTTTACTTCTCAAAATCCAAACCAAAACTGTGCTGGACCACTACCAAAAGTCAATCTGTGGAATTTAGACTATGAATGTGAGTGAGAAGAAATCTTGCATCTGAAAAAGCATCGTGCATCTATTTTCCTTACTTTACTGGTTACAGCTATCTCCCTAGCAACATATGTTTCAGTGAACTTGAGCTTTGCCATTGGAAAAGGGTTCTTAATTAGGAGCTTATAATAATTTATAAACTGACTGCTGTGGCACAAAACTAGCTGACCGAAATTTAATGATTAGGAGAAATGAAAGCCCCACCTGAAAAAGCCAGCCAAGCAAACAGAAAAAGCCAAACCAAAACCAACCCAACAAACTACCATGTTTTCCTCCTGAATTTCTGCAGCTTACACCTGCACATTCTGCATCTCAGCTGGTCTGTGCAGAAAGTGAGCTCCAAATGACAGGAGATCTGTGGCATGCCATTAAGTGGACTCAGTAATAAGGTTTAATGCCAGTGTTGTTTTGCCGGGAGCAAGCCCAAACATATCTGGGAGATGCTTTTTGTTGTAGGCGATGCTAAAATTATCCTGGCAGCTTCTACTAGGATGGAAAAGCTGGTGTCATTTGGGCAAGTGACTAAAATGAGGTAGTAGGAGGTCCAAGTGCAGGATGGAGTCACCCTTAATGATTCGTTCACCGTGGCAGGGAGCAACAGCCCCAGTGCATGCCCTGTCGAGGTGATATCCCAACCGAGCCAGCGCCGAAACTCCACGCAGCTCTCTAAGCCTGATGGAGACACATAATGAAATACAATCCTGTCAAGCTTGGCCCCTGGGTAACATTTTCACTTCTACATTCCATTTTCAGTTTAGGTCGAGATTTTTAAGAAGACAGCAAGCAGCACTCCAGTCCCAGGTGACAAGATCTGCTCAGATTTAGTCTTTGAATGTTGCAAATTAAATTCCCTCATCAGGCCTCTAATCACTCTTACCAGATGGGGCTTGTGCTCAATTTTGGATCCACAGGAAATTTAATGGTTATTGTTTCTGTTTAAATAGGAGATTATTGCATTTTAATAAGTTCTCTTTGGGACTTGCAGCAACAATAGAGCACTATGAATTACTGTAGATAGCTGTTACTGCATGCTGGGGAAAAATCAAGTTACTAAGTGTGACAAGTTGCTTTTTCTTCCCTTCCAGCAATCGCTCGGAGTGTATTTACCACCAAATTAAGTATGTGCCGTGGGGATAATATTTTTATCCTGCCGAGGGGGGAAGGCGCTTGTCTGTGGATTTTCATTAAAATGACACATCTGTTCAGCAATTTCACAAAGTAATTCTGCTGAAAGTTTTATCAGCTAATTTTAATTATTCACTCCAGTGGGTTGAATACAGGATTCATCATGTTGAATTAATACATTTGACGGGAATTTCACAAAGGGGGGGGGGGGGGGGGGGGGAGAAGAGAAAAAAGCAATCAACAAATTGAATTGTCATGCAATATGGATTAAATTGAGATTCTTTAATTAGGATAAGCCTGAGATTTGGTATTTTGAAGGTATTAGAAAGCTTAGCAATACAGTGGTAAAGATTAAGAAAATGCAATTAAATATTACACTTTGGACACAGGCAGCATATCATGCGAGCAGCAGACAAGGGTCCTCTTTTTAGCAGAGCCCTCAGTAGTGCTGGTTTCAAGAATTTCTGAATGTATGAGTTATCAAGGATGCCAGCAAGGGACAGCATCTGTCTGACAAAGCTGAGCTCCAAGGAGGAGGTTTTGTAAAGGAGATTGTCCTTCTGAACGATGGGACTGCACTGATCTTGTAAAAATGACTTCTAAAGTAATTGCCAACAGATTATGGATCATTGCTATCCTGTTTAATTTTAGTATAAACACATACATAACCTGGGTCTGCAGTCATACTAGGAATTAGAAATGAGAGTGGACATCTACAAGAAGCAGCAGGAATGGACTCAGACCTCCAGAACAGCTTGAGTGTGGGTGACTATCACCAAGTAGATCTCCTAGATCACAACTCCCTGCCCAGGGATGTGGTGGATTCACCATCCCTGGAGGTGTTCAAGAAAAGACTGGATGAGGCACTTAGTGACATGGCCTAGTTGACTGGACAGGGCTGGGTGATAAATTGGACTGGATGATCTTGTATGTCTCTTCCAACTTGGTTGAATCTATGACTAAAGCAGGTTTGTTTTAGATGTAAATCGTCAATAAAATTTTAATATCTTAACTCAGCAAAAATAAACATACAGAAATTTGTATGCCTGCTAAAAGACAAGTGAGAGAACTATGAGCCACAAAAGATTTTCTGCTAATTTGAATTTTATTACTAGTTCACCTCCAAAGCCAGAAGACAGGATTATGTAGCTCCAACTAGCTCTAAAGAGATCTGGAGGCCCTGACCCTCACTGGGAAAACTGCTGTGAATATATTGGTACAAGTTGGTGATGAGTTGGCTGTAAACAGTATGACAAATTGCATAACAAAGAAATACTTGGCAGCAACAGTATGCTGCTTTTAGTTAACAATTCATATTTTAATATGCTATTATGGCTGCTTTTAGCTACTGCTTATATTGTATCCTGAATGTACACTGAAACTGTGTCTGATCTCCCTCTGATGGCAACCTAATACCGTGATGCCATGTTGCCATACTCTATGTTTTGCCTTGAATGGAACTTTTAAATGTATGCAGGAATTCCAGAACTACTGAATTTCAACAGGCTATGTCTATAATTTATGTCCAAAAGAACAGTAATTCCATCAACCTTTCAAAGTCAATTCTTTTCCTCAATAATAACATTTAATAGACTATGACAACTCATATCCAGATGAAAATGTGCCCATCTAGCCTTAATAGCATGAGTCATGTTACCTAGCTTTGGTCATGCAAAATTTAAATGTCTAATCCAAAATAATAATCTGAGCTTTCTCTACAGACAAATTAAAGAGCCAGACATCATCAGAGGATGGCTACACTCATCTTGCATAGACACAGAGCTGAAGACAGCATGGACCATCCTTTGCAGGCAATTTTGACTGTGGACAGGATCTGGAAATGTAGTTTACACTAGACATTTCTGATTCTTCCTCAGGCATGCGCCCTGTATGTATAACCCTTATTTTCTGGACCAAATGATCACATCTCAAGGTTCTCTGCCCTCCATCCAAGTTCCTGCTTCACTTCTCAGTCCATTCACCTTTATCCTCCTCCTGACCAGCCTTCCTGATTTTATTCTAGCTTGCTCCCTCCTTATAGACTCCACTTTTTGGAGTGAACTTCCCAGCTTGCAGTTTGACCTCAGTATCCTGCCTTGCCTTCTGCACAGATGCTCTCTGGAGTATCCTCTCCCTCTTCCATCTCCTTGCATCAGTTTGGCCTTTGAGTGAATGTGGCCCCCACATTTCTGGTCTGACCACGCATAGAGCTAGCAATGGTGTCATAAATGCGAAGCACCAAGAAGCAGGTTACATGAGCATGCATGGAACATGTCAGTTCCACTGCCTGGAGTTGTTATATTTCACTGTGTCATGGAGGAGCAACAGCTTGCTCAGTGCTATCTGAGGGGTCTCTAATAAGCACTACACTGAGCGTGAATTGCAGGCACGTGCAGGCATTGCCCTTCAACTTGAGAGAAGAAGAAAAGGGAACCTTGTCAAACAGCAAAACCCACCCATCTTGAGAGGCCCATGGCACCACTAACTTCATAAAATGGACTCCTAAATGATTGAGATGCTGAAGTGATGTAGAGCTCTGATCTTTGCAGACATCTGTTTTTAACATGTTGATCTCTTCCGTTTCATAGGGAAAAGACTAACTTTCCTTTAAGGTATTGCGTTGGTGTAGGGATGAAGTTTTAATTCCTGTTAATAAATGTTTTCAGACATTTCCTGTGTGATCCTGGGCAGGTTTGGAGATTTCTAAAAGCATTTCTCATTCTGCCATGGCTGCTTCTGAAAATTAACGACAATTTTACCCGTCAATGGATGAAGCATTAGGCCAGTTCTGAACTCTGGGTTTTATTGAATCCTTACTTTGTTATTTCTCTGAGATGCTGACAGAATCAATTTATGTCTGAAAATGTCTTGGAGACTCCTGAAGCATTGTAACTCTGAATGACAAATATTTTTAATGTGAGTCATTTTAAAATAGTCAGCACCTTAAGAAGTTGTGTGGTCAAAACTTCTAATTATCATTTCAATACAAACATTAATTATTACTCTGACAGCAAAAATTGGGGTTTATTTCATCCTTGATATTCTAGAAAACGGACATGTAAATTAACTTTTGCAATAAAATGGTCACTGAGAAATACCACAAGGCTTTGAATTTTTTCTTGTATTATTTACCTTACAATCACCAAATCAGACACCTGTTGAAGGACTGACACAATCATGCAACTGATGCAATGTAGCTGCCGATTTCACTACTGCTGTAGGTCTCCAATTGCATTTCACACATGGGTTTGCTAGGAAAAGCTTAATGTGCTTTAAACAGCTCTGATCCAAGCTAAAAATATGGCCTTACAACTGTGGATCCTTCATGATGAATAAATAGCTCCAAAACACCTATTATACTTTTATTAACATCTCTACTACAAGTAAATAAACAAAAGAAAAGAAACAAACCCAAAACCCCAAGAAAACAAAAACACAAAGGAAAAAACCAAAACCAATATTGTGGTTTGAGACACCCAAGCAAACAAACAGAAAACCAAACCAACACCAAAATAATGCAGATGCAGACATCTCTTTCTGCAGATGAAAAAGTAGAACTACTTTTTGAATGAAAAAATGTTGATCAAAAGCTGAAGATTTATTCAAAACCTGCAAAGTTTATTGGACTTCAATTCCATCCCCCAAGTTGGCTGCTGCAGAATTCAGAGATTTGAAGGCCAGGCTTCAATTGCACTGGACTGTTTACACACTTCTTTCCCTCCCTGCCCTTCTGCTGCCTCTGTGCTCAGATATCATATTATCCTTATCAGCAGATTAAAAAACCTCTTTGCAGAAACACTTATCTGTATAATACCAGTGATGACACTTAAGCTTCAACTTTCCTATTTAACACTCCGTGTGCCTTACTGATACCATCCTGGACAGATGAAATTACATGTTCAAGACTTTCAGGGTCAGAAGGACAGCCAAAAAAGGTTGGGATAATGGTTCATCCAGCCTAACCTCCTGTCTCCAATCTGTTTCAGAGGAAGAGACAGACCTATCTCCAAGTCATAGGATAAATCTCCACCTAATAAACTTTCCTTTGGTCACACATGATTAACAATCTCACTTAAGTCTGGATTCTTCACAGTTCTCTCCTAAAACTCTTCTTTATTTTCAGCATTTACTGTAACAGCTGGACACACTCTTGTTGATATGAATCAACACCAAATCCTTCTCAAGCCTGACCTGAGGAATATTTATTTCTTCCTGAGCTTAAAAAAAGAATTAACAAAAATCCCTTGCTTGCTTGTAATTTTGAAACCTCTCACTTCTTAACTCCTCCTCGCTTTTGAGTTACAATCTGCTGTAGCCATCGACCACACCTGAGGAGCACATTCCTGAAATGCCAAACAGCTCCTGAATGAAGTTCTGTAGTCCATGTAACCAGCTACTAGGTCTGCTGTGGTGCCTTGAGAAAGCAAGACAGCAGGAAGGCAAAATCCCAGGTCTTTACACATCCCAATCAAATACTGAACTATCTTTAACATACTTCCTATTGTCAGATATTTAACATATGTCATGAATATTCTGTCCTGTTGTGGCTGGGTACCCCTGAACAGGTTAAAATTAATACAATACATTGGATTCCATTAACAACAAAAAAATCTGCCAAATATTTCTGTCTTCACAGACAGCTCCCCAAAATAATAAGACAGGTGTTAATATAAGTGTTCCTTCATTTTGTCTTGCTCCTGAGTGGTAACATAACCTCAGACTGCTTCATCTAAAGCATCATGTACCAGAAAGAGGAGAAAAAGCCAAACACAGTGAACAAACTGAACCCGAGAAGGATGAAAATGGCTTTAGCTAGGTGTGGTGCCATCTAGGAATACCAATATTTGATAATTGCATTAGCACTCTGTGTGACCTTGCCAGGAAGGTAAAATCACTATATAATTACATTGGCTCATTAGAATTTCCTGTAGGAATATACCACTCTAGCTTAAGTGGGAAAAACAAGCAGGGAAATGCCATGGTGACTGTACAACTTCCGACCAGACCCTTGGGGAGGCAATTACAGGACAATGGCCAACTTCCACTCTTCAGCTTGACTCTGTGCAGCTCTTTTCCAAGATTAGGAACCTGTTAGGAACTGAGGACCTATGCACTGTAGAGGTAAAAGCTCTCTGGGGGAAAGGAAATAGTTTGTAGCTTGAGGGAAAAATGCTCTGCAGACCCCTGTGGACTCACAGCACTGTAGGAAGCTAAGGCACATGGGGAGACAAACGACAAGTCATATGCTAGTCTTTATGTTGTTCTCTAAGTAATGGCTTGTTCTGAATAAAGAAAGTATCTTGCTTTAAAAAGGATGCCTGATCACAGACAAGACAGCCCATAGCATTCAGAAGAAGAAAACAGAAATTGTTAAGCCTAGGCTAGTGCTGCAGAGGCAGCACTGGCTGAGATGCATCTTACTTTAGGCCAGAGCCTGGCCATTTTCAAATAAACATTCCATCATCCAAGCCTTTTTCTGGCTTACAGGCAAACACCATCTCTTTGTCCTCCATGTAGATAAAAATCCACAGGGCTACCTCATATTTTCAGTGGACATACAACAGGGCAAGATAATTCTACTTGTGGTTTCTGCCTCTAGTATGAAGCCAGTTTCTTGCTCACACAAATGTGAACGTTAAAATGTTATGAATACAGTTAATGTACACAGCCCAGTTCTGTTTACTAGGAAAACACTTTCACTGTTTTACAACATTCAGTCAGTTTACACTGGAATCTTACTCTACACCAGGCATTAAAAAAAACCCCTACACATAAATAGATCAGGAAGCACCAACTTATTTTGAACAACAGAAAACAGAAGCTGATACCCAAAATATACAGGTATTTTGCTTCAGTAGTTCTAAACTGATCAATCCACAAAGGGTCACACCATGTAACACAGAAACATGTTCCATGTCCCATCAGTATTCCTAACACAGGCAGACAGGCAGATGCCAGATTTGCAGGAACGCCAAATGTCTATCAATAAGATATTACCATGGCCAGAAATAACTGAGTTATGATGACTGTGTGGTTACTTTGTAAGATGGTCCAAGTGGGGGAAATATTTACTCTTCGAGATGAGAATTCTAAAATCAATCTGATGTCACTTAAAAATAGGAGACACCACTTAACTGATAAGCTGATCACAGAAACCACACAGGGAGGATGCTGCTATTTCTGCAATTACAAGAGGGTGTAAAGTGGTTACACTGAATTCAGGGAATCTACTCTCATTCATGACAGATGAACCTCTAGTCTTTCAGAACTGGAGGAATATAGGATAGATACTACTCCACCATTCCAACAAATTCCTCCACCAACTTGAATGGATTTACACCAGAATGTAATTTTTCTTAGAGAAAAAAATTACACAGACATTAAAAAACAAACAAACAAACCAACCAAAACATGGCAAGATAAAAAGCAACCACTAAAAAATAAATACACGGCAAGATGAAAAGCAACCACTAAAAAATAAGTACATGGCAAGATGAAAAGCAACCAGACACTGGTGCTTCACATTGGAGTTTTCTGGAAATTCAAACTACATGGGAAAATTTCAAATGCATATTAGTGAGCTAAAGCCCAGGTTTTACTTCCACAAGTCATTTCAGCCACTGAGGAGCCTGACCTTTGCCATCTTCCAATAAAATTTGGGATTGCAAGAGATTAGTCACCTTTTGATTAAAAGCCTTAGGCTCCTATGTTTCTGCTCTTATAGATCTGAGCCACAGCTGAACTGTGAAGGTTAAAGACAAAATTCTCTCTTGCACTACCTTTCTTCAGCTGCAAATGTCCACTCACACCAAGTCTGCACTGTGTTACCCTGAACCAAGGTCTGCTCATCTGGAAAGAGGCTAAAGAGATAATTTCCTGGTGCTGAGGGCAACTGCCTGACTCGATGAATGAGTACCACCAGTCAACTTCCAATCCTTTCAAAATAACCCAGCAGCAATGACAACAACAATCTCAAACCCTTATGTCAGGACAGGTGGTATGTTAAAGTGTCTCATATTATCCCTTCCCTCCACATCTAACTCATCTGTTCTTTTCTTCCACTGAACAGCACAATCCACATTGTTAGGTTTTGTGTGTCAGCATGTGTGGTTTATATAACATTTTCTACCATCTAATTAGTTCACTAGCAATTAAAAATAAAACCATGGCAGAGCTCCACTTGCCAGTTTCACCTTGTCATGAATGTGCTTGATGTTCACTGTGACTTAAATGTTAGCAGCAGCAGAGAGAGATCTTCTCCATCAAGTTTGGTTTTTTCCACCATTTGGTATAATTATTCCTGACAATTTGCCCATCACACTGTAAAAATCTTTCCAGAAGGACAAAAATACTGCTTTGTGTTCTTGTGATCACAAGTCTAATTGAGTAGAAAACATACTTGTTAAAAAGAAAGGAGAAGAAAAAAAGAAGAAGAAAAGGAGAGACTGAGGAAAGACAAGCTAATGTTTCACTCAGTTAAAAATAATATCATACAGTGAGCAAAATAACAAGGAAATGTGCTACCAACTGCTCCTGAAAAGAAGAGATTTCTTCCTCTGATATCCAGAGGTAGTCTCTGCAGCACAATCTGTTGTCATGTACCCAATGATGACCTTCAGATCTGTTTTCTTGTGACGTACAGCTTTTGGTCCTAGCTGTTAATTATACCTCTCATCATTGCTTTCAGGCAGGGGTACGGTGATGGCTAGGTCGCAGTGGCACATCTCTGCCAGCGCTGACTGGGATGGTGAGAAGGCCACTTCCCCTTTCATCTGTGGCAGCAGCAAACGAGGTGCCACGTGTGTAATTTAAACTGACAGGAAACATTAGCATTACCATACACTTTGTCAATTAAATGATGGTTTAATCAGTACAAATCTGAACGGTCAAATAATGTTATAATTAAAAGGGAATAATGGAGAATGGTTTGGTGATTAATTAACAGAACAGCAAGTACCAGCAGCACGGCTTGGATGTGCTATTCCTGCTCTCCTGTTACATCCTGGCTAGGGTGGGGGGTAGTGAGAAGCACGCTGACCTTGCAGCCTGAGAAAATCCATTTCTGAGCTACAGATCCCGCAGCAATGGCAATTTTCACAAGCTCAAATAAATGAGGGGGAGCTTTACCTTTTTACCTTCCCTGCAGTGCACTTCAAAGCACTGCCATATATGATCACTAGTGACTTTTTTTCCCCCTTCTGTCTGCCTTTACAAATAGGAGACTGGATACCTTGTAAACCCTGGACACCTTGACATATATTCTGGAGCACCAGAAAATAAGGCACTATCTTTATCTCCCACTGGCTGATGTCTTGATCATTACAGCAGCTCTGTCCTTTTCTTACTGCACTGGCATGCAACAAGCTACAACGCAGCGTGTTTTGGCAGTCTGTGAGACATGCTTTAACATACAGGTGCACAATGCTATCAACCACCAAAGCAGTGCAGCACTAATGAGGAAGCTCTCACTCTAGCATGTCTAACACACATTAATGTGTATTGTAGAAAGTATGGCAAGGTACACTTGCAATATCAAGAGGATGTCTATGATTCAAGAAAAAAGAATATCCATTTTTCTAGTGGTGAGTACCAGTCTCTGGATTGTAGAGCTTAGCTTCCAGCTATTCTCAATATTCATACCTCTAAAGAACCTTAAAAGCATCAGGGATGTTATAAGAAAGCCCCCAAATGAAGCCACATAATGTTAAACAATATATATATATGTTTTATACTTTTAAATCTGTTCTTAATAAGCTTTTAGATCTGTGCTTAATTGATATGGGTCTCACTGGACCTTAGAATTGAACCTGCTGCTGAAGTTTAGTCTGTGGGACTGTCACTAAGATGCCAACTCCAATTTGACTATCTGGCCTTCAGCAGATGAAGACTGGTACATCAAGTGCTGAGGGAGGTCTAGGCTGGATGTTAGGAGGAAGTTCTTCACGGAGAGAATGATTTGCCGTTGGAACGGGCTGCCCAGGGAGGTGGTGGAGTCATCATCCCTGAAGGTGTTCAAAAAAAGCCTGGATGAAGCTCTTTGTGCCATGTCTAGTTGATTGGATAGGACTGGGTGCTAGGTTGGACTGGATGATCCTGGAGGTCTTTTCCAACCTGGTTGATTCTATGATCTTTTCACTAATGAGTCATCAGTCCACCTTGTAATAGTCAAGAAAAGCCCACCAGATCACAGAATCAACCAACTTGGAAAACAGCTCTAAGATCGAGTCCAACCTATTACCTAACTCTTCTAATTAACTGAACCATGGCACTAAGTGCCTCATTCAGCTTCCTCTTAAATACCTCCAGGGATGGTGACTCCACCACCTTCCTGGGCAGCCCATTCTAAATGGGCAATTACTCTTGCCGTAAAGATGGACGCGTTAAAAACAATGAATGGACCAGCAATGGCCAGGTCAATTGCTGCCTATAACTAACTGAACGGAGGCTGCAGCCAGGTGGGGTTGGTCTCTTCTCCCAGGCAACCACCAATAGAACAAGGGGACACAGTCTCAAGTTGTGCCAAGGGAGGTCTAGGCTGGATGTTAGGAGAAAGTTGTTGGCAGAGAGAGTGATTGGCACTGGAATGGGCTGCCCAGGGAGGTGGAGGAGTCACTGTGCCTGGAGGTGTTCAAGCAAAGCCTGGCTGAGGCACTTAGTGCCATGGTCTAGTTGACTGGACAGGGCTGGGGGATAGGTTGCACCAGATGATCTTGGAGGTCTCTTCCGACCTGGTTGACTCCATGATCTCCTGTTACTCAGAATGGGGAGAACCGCCACAGCGTCAGCATAGCACAGCACAGGGCACCCAGCAAATTTTCTAAAGCCCAGGGTTAGTGAATAAGAGCGAGCTACACGTCCCAGTTTGCCATGTTTTGCCTTCTTACAGGGCCTTGCACAATGCAGCAGCAACATGCACATTCAATCACGGGTAAAATGAGGGTGGGATGCTATATTTAATATTTATACGCATGGCATACTGGCAAAATTACTGGCATCTGTATGTGTGTGAATGACTGTTTTGAGGAACATGTGTTGTGTGCAATGCTGTTTATTATCAGCAAATGAAGCCAAAAGCTAAGTTGAAAATGAATGCTAAATTAAAAATTATATAAAATGGAGTGAAATGATTTAATTAGCAGATTATAAGTGACGTGCTTTACTATTAGAACTAGCTTGGGAGGGATTGAGGGAAAAGAGAAAGGAAAAAAAAAAAGAAATCCCTTGACTAGACACAGAAGGGTGGAAAAAAACAATCCTTTTCCCTCTATCTACAGAGTTACAAACACAGTAACATATTGTCCTGGTGTTTATAATGACAAACTCTGCTGCCGTCACAGTACTTGCTTAATGAGGCAGCCAGTTAGAAATAATGAGACTTTGAAACAAATTGTTCTCACTTCTAAAAAGGGAAAGAGAGAAGATGTGTGGTACTCTAAGGCAGCGCAACAGGAGTGTTTTGGTAACATCTCTATACTTAACTCCTCGTACTGTATCCCTCCTAAGGAATTTCTGAGTAGAGGAATGCCTTACAGGTTCTTGCAAAGCTAAGAGAAGCTCAGAACTCTCTTTATTCCCTGGTTTTGCTATTAACTTGTTGCATGACTTCATTAAAAAAGCATTGATTGCTAAATTAATTAACATATGTGAAACGCTTTGAACATTTTTACTTGGCCTCTACCTTTAAAACTGATTTTTTTTTCACTCTTCTAATGATCTTCTATTAAAACTGTCAATATTCTTTGCCAGTAGAAATTGATTTAGCTTCTTTGTGCTTCCAGGAGCATGGCTGGAAAGCAGCTTGCCATCTCACCTGCTAAATGGCACGTAGGGGCCTATAGAAAGGTGGGAAGCCCAGTCCCCCAGCCTACACAGCATAGCTACCCACTTGCACCAGTCCCTGGCACCACAGGCAGTGAAATAAGGTAGGCTAGCAGATTCTTTTCCCATCATTTCCCTGGACACCACATCTTGTCCCAGAACTGCCCTCCTCCGCACAGAGTTTTTAAACAGCATATGGAGCTCACAGCCTGGCTTGCTCTGTCCCCAGTGTGTGTCTCCCCTGGGCTGCCTCTCAAACTCCTACTCCCTTGCTCCCAGAGAGCAGAATCATCGAAGTCTGATGTACCCTGAGAATGCTCCATGTTCAATATGGCCTTAAAAAAAAAACATTACCACACACAAGTTTTCCTTTGATAAAATAATCCTGCTTAAATTCAAAACCTAGAAACAGATGGCAACCTCGGTGAGCCTTTAAAGTAAGAGCCTTTAAATTGTTTTCATCTCCAAACATAAAAGAGCATAGATATGAACAGATTTGGTAGGTATGGACACCAATACTTCTACTCATTTTCACAGATACATAGAATGGTTGAGGTTGGAAGGGACCTTGAAGATCATCTAGTTCAAATCTCCCTGTCACGGGCAGGGGCACACCTTCCACTAGCCCAGCTTGCTCAAGGTCTCATCCAACCTGGCCTTGAACACCTGCAGTGAGGGGGCACCCACAGCCTCGCTAGGCAACTTGTGCTAGTGTCTCACCACCCTCACTGTCAAGAATTTCTTCCTCATCTTCAGTCTAAATCTGCCCTCCTCAAGCTTCAGTCCTTTCCCTCTCATCCTATTGATACAAGCTCTCAGGTATTTAGCATTACCTTTACTGTAATCTGGCAAAGAGAAGTGACCTCTGGCTCTGCTCCTGCAGAGCAACCCATGCTCAGCCTGCTATTCACACCCAGGAGGAGCAGCCCTACATGGAGCAAACACACCAACCAGATGTAGGTGCAAGGTGTGGAACCAGAGGCAGATAAAAGCAACAGCTTAAGCAGGATACTTCAGATGCAAAAATTCACTGTCCACTGAAGGACAGAGCTGAGATGTTGAACCACCCCCAGCTGGCCCAGCAACAGGGAAGAAGAACTAAGGCTGCCAGAGGGAAGCTCACCCAGTCTAAGCTTCTTCAAACAGCAGAGCAGATGCTGGCTGTTTAGACAGCCATACGGCTGCCTTCTCCATCTAACATACTGCACTGAAGTGCTGAACAGCAACTGCAGAAAACAACAGAAGGGAAATAATAAGGACTATATATTATGTGTAGATTAAAAAAGAAAAGAAACCACCAAAAAAACCCAAACAACCACACAACAACAAAAAAAGAAAATACAACAAAACTAGTTCTCCCATATAGCCTGCTAACACCTTTTGCAACTTATTGGCAATTTTGATCCGGGAACAAGTATTGGGTCATAAGACCTCTGTCTCTAAAAGCCAGGAAGGCCAAAAATTTTAATGTCTTTATATAAAACAATAAGAAATACTACTGTATGGGTATCTGTTATTCATGGAGAAGCCTCTGATCAATGTGCTTTCCAACAATCTCCTAATTTAAAAGAAAAATAAAATTAGAGGGAATGAACTTCATAGACATCACTTTCAATGTGTTTGTTTACAGGAGAATGGAAAGGTGGAAGGGGGGGTGGCATTTTTTTTTCTAGTCTCCTATGTACTCTTAAAATGGTCTGTGCATTGCCTGGGAGTAAATCAATACTAAGCAGAGTCCAGGCGAGACTGCCATCTTACATGAAGCACTGACTGTAAAATAGACACAAAAGACACATGATACTCTCTAAGGTCCCCAGCAGCTATAATATCCATCCTTGGCAGCTCGCTTGACATTTCCTTGCCCTGCTTCCCAGTCCTCTTTCTTCCTCCCTCCCCCTCTCCTTCTCCCTCTCTCTCTAACAGCTATGCTCTGCCTCTCAGGGGCTCGCCGACCGGGTGAACAGATAACAAACCTGTCAAGAAGGGTTTAGCTGGGGAATAAATCCTGCATTCGCCAGGAAATGATGTGTACAATGGGAAAATACAAGGGATGACATGAGCCTTCCCTTCTGAGAGAGTGGCCAAGAGATGCTTAAAATGTTACAGCGTGTGCTAAATGGACATTGGGCTGGCTGATTAGATCCTATCTCAGACATTTCAAGTGGCTCCCTTCCTCCCTACTTTTCACTGCTACCGAAGACACACAAAGAAAGCAGGCAAAGCCCAACCCTACTTCTGCTCTTTAAAAAATAGATTTATTGTCAGAGGCTTGACCACGAGGAAGGTGGGGTTGGCACATACTAAGCTTAAGGCCAAGACTAAAATCTGCTTGAGTGGTGAGAAAGGTCACATGAAATCCACTGGGCAGTTACAGTTTCCGCTTACAAAAGGAAATAGAAAAACAAGAACCATAGCTTAGTGACTTAATACAAGCCTCAGCTTATTACTGCTTCCGGAGGGCCTTTTGCACAAATCTGATTTACATTGGTGCAATAAAGATTCATTATCCTTCTACTCAGCAGACTTCACATTTCTACTCAGGATCTAATTATGAAAAACAGGAACCACCCCATAAACAGATGCTAATCACAGTAGGAAAGTATTTTCATTTGAGTAACAAGGTAGCTCAGAAAGTTTGCTTGGAAGATCGCTGTATCAGCAAGAGGAGCAACTGGGGAGGGGAAATGGGAGGAAAGAACTCATTCAATACTTTTCACAGCCAGAAAGTACCAGGGAGCTGGTTTCTGCTGGAACCAGAGCAATTACATATGTCAATAAATCTCTCTAGCACACACACACACACGTGACAAAGAACCTTGTCTTTAAACACTTCTTGAGATTCTGGCATTGGCTGGCTCAACTCATAACCTTGGATTGATTTCCAAATCAAATCTTGGAAAATTCTGGGATTTAGATCAAGTTTTTGGTAGGTGTGGTGTTTGTGTGTCTGAAGACTGCTTTCACCCCCCACCCAAGCACACCACAGCTCTGATATGGATTTTTTTGAGGCAGTGTCATCCACCACATTGGTATTTTACAGAGCTGAGGAAACTTTTACAGTGAAACTGTTGCCAAAGCATTTTCAAGCCTCCAAATCCAAGCTGATAATTTTCACTCTTTTAAAATACCTTTTTTAGACACTTATAACTGTGTAAACATGGCACCAACTGATGGCTATTAGGGGGAAGCATGCCTACTAAATGTACATTGAACAACGTCAGGTGAGACAAACTGTGAGTAAATTTGCACTGAGAAAATCTAAAATGGTTTGGTTCACACAGATAAATCAAGTAATGGTTCCTTAAAGTTCATGTGTTTCCTTTAACAAGAAAGAAAACATATTTCTGGTAACTGCAAAAGCTGGTGTACAAACTCACATTACGAAGTTAAATCCACCATGCAATAAGCAAGTGGCTAAATATGATTAGTGTGAATAGTTCAGTTGAGTATGGAAGCACTGATTTATTTAGAGCAATTACAGCAAACATCTTCCTAGAGAAGCTGTAGCCAAGTGTCCACTCATCAGTGATCAACACTGCCTAAAGATACACAACAATCTGATGACAACTTGTTTGTTGCTGATATAAAGATCAGGCTGTGTTCAGACAACTTTGCTTATGCACCTTTAAATACATAACATCTGGCTACTGGTAAACTGCAATGACAGAACACAATGCAATAAACTTGTTTGCAGTATCTTGAAGGAGTAAAGCCTCCACTGACAGTATTTTAATGAGGAAATGCATGTGCCAATTCCTGTTGGCTTCTAGCTGGCCTACAAAAATATATCTGCACCCAACAAACACAGTCTTAAATGTGGGTTGTTTTTTTTGTGTGTATGAAGTTTTGGGGTTCCTTTTCATCGCTTTTCTTTGGGCTGGGGTTGTTTGTTCTTGTTCTTGGTGGAGCAGACAGGACTAAACAGAAATACCACATAAATGGCTTCTCCTAAGAGGAAAGGGGAAGATTACTGTTGAATAAGATCATATCTCCCTTTTTTATTCTGCATAAGTGTTTTCTTAATTTGCAACTGATGTTTTAAGGAAGAGACACAAAGTACTTAGCTATTATTAGAGGAATTAGGCAACATAATATGATCCTGTTTAGGCACTAATAGTAACAAGTGATGCACCGGTTTGCCACAGACAGCATTTTATTACTGCAGGGCCACATATGCTGGGAGTTGCAATGACCTTACTCTCAGAGGTTCACATCTTATTTTCTGCTGCTAAGTGTTGCTTTTTTTCCATTTCTGGAGGGGAAGAAGGTCACTTCTCACTATTACTGTTCCATTAACTTACACTACAGCATACACATTCTTAATCCAAGAGCAACTTACATTGTGCCTTTTAACTCAATAATACATTATTTTCTGAAGTCTTGCCTACACTGACCGAATTGATACCTGAGGTTCTGCAGCTATCAAGAGCAGAGCTGGGAAAATGTTTACTTGAGTACTGAGGGACTCAGGCATTTTTACAACAAATCTATTTTTCTCTTCACCTTTGCAATTGTTAACACTGTGAGCAATGGGCTCCCACATCTCTACAGACCCACAAGCACTGGAGGACGAGTCTCATTCACACTCAGCATCAATGAGAACCAGACCAAACATGTGCTCTTTTAGTGACTTACACTTACGGAATAAAGCTGATGCCCCACATCACTTCTTAACACGCGTCAGACAAAACAAAACTTGCACTTTAGCAATGCTGCATTCTATGCAGAACACTGTTTGGTCAAGGTATTGTCTGGGGACGATGGGAATGCACAGTACCTTTGTCATATATATTGATGGGAGTGCTGGGGCTCAGATTGGTACAACTTTTACCTTATTAAACAGTGACTTTGCTCACCTGAAAGAACGACACAGCCAGTACTTGTGATTCATGTGTGCATTGGAGCCTTTCACTAACACTGTCAACATAATTTTATCTAGCAATAGCTCTGGGTGCAAGAAGTTGCTCTAGTTCAACTTGTCCTGCCATTTCTAATTTATCTTCTTTAATAAATAAACAAATAAGCAGGAATGTTTTATTTAAGAATCTAATTCTAGCCATATCAATGCATTAATACACATCCCTGCAGATTCAGCTTTTTCTGATTGAATTCAGGATCATTTTTATTCAGTGAATGCAACAGGAATAGTCCAGGATGCCAAGACAATAATATACTACAAGCTGGTGTTATGATGCCATGCTCTGAATACTCCTCTGCCAAAATGAAATTTAATTATAGCCATGGTTTCTATTATTCAAATTACTATTGACAGTAAATCTATCTAGCGTGATGTTTCCTCTTTGTATTCCTTGCAGCCTTTAGAATGGAAGAAGGAAAGAAAAAAATAAGAAAGGAAGGAAAAGCCCAGTATCAGGCTACATGAGGCCACTGAAGCCCAGTTGATTTCCCAAGTCCAATTAGTCTGCAGTACACAATCCTCCAGAATAGCACTCCTCACCTGGGGACTCGGTCTGCCTAAACACACTGCACTTAATGGAGTCCCTGAAGTTGTCTCCATTTCATTGCTTCTAACTAATAGGCTGTGATATTTTTTTTCCCCAAATAGACCACAGCTCTTCCCACTCCCCTTGCCCATCCTCCACATAAAATCAAAGTGGCTAACGAGGCATTAGGAGACTGCCTGCCCATCTTCCATTGCCGTATCTTCACTACCACCTACTGACTGCAGGTCTTAAAGCCACAACAGCCTCATCTACTGCATCTCTAAGGTCTCCTCCTAGCTTCACGTTTCTCAATTCTTAAAAACAAGATAGAGATCAAGGGAAAACCCAGTCTTGTAGCTGGTGCATGCTGGCATGAAAGCTATTAGACCCCTCCAGGTGTAAGGCTTAATAAAAAAAGCTCTCTCAAGACATCGGTGATTTTAATATAATCTGGTCTATTTTTACTTCTCTTTCAAACACAAACTATTGTTTGTATTCACATGCAACAGGCTGGCTCTCCAGCAACAGAAAGAAAACTGCAGCTTCAGAAAGGAGAATGATGTAAATTCATAGAGTCATAGAACTGTTGCTCATGACAACATGATCTTCTGACTCCCTTTTCTTATAAATCCCATTGCTTTGTTTTTCTTTACCGTCTCTAACACTCAGAGGCTGTTCTCAGCCAGCTAAAGTCCAGTTATGCAGTGCCTGTTCTCAACACATCATCTTGGAAGAAATGCTACAGCAGGCAACATTTGCAAGTGTTAAGTTTCAGAACAGATGAGGATTTTGAGCAGAAGGTGAAGGTAACTATTACTACCATATATAAAAGGTCCTACACAGCCATTAGGGACAGAGTAATGCTCACTAAGGAGTTCAGGCAGTGAGGAATTTGAGCTGCCTTTTCCATTTGTTACTGGAAGGCAGGAGTACCTTGCCACGAGGCAGGATGCAGCAGGTCTTTTACCCAGTCATCCACAGAAAGCAAAACAACCTTTTGTGGTTCTTGTCCCCATCTAGAGAAACTACTCTGAAGTTATCTGGAATATAAAATGATTGGGGGAAGGCAAGATGTTTGCATGCTTTCACAGGGAAGGAATAACCCTTTGCAAGGCTAAAGGCTGAGGACAGCTCTGCAGCAGAGACCTTGGGGCACATAAGATGACCAAACACTGGCCAGCTGTGTGTCTGGCCACAAAGAAGACAATTGCAGCCTAGCATGTACGAACAGTGGGGCAGCCAGGAGACAGAGGGAAGTAAGGATTTTTAAGCCCTGAGAAAGCTAGTCAGCCAGCCCTGCCTGAGAAGGAGACTGCCTGAGGTCCCTTCAACCTGAATTATTCTATGGTTGTACAATTCATTAAAGCAGCAGACTAGAACTGCATTGATTGTATTTTAAAACAACAACTAACAGCATTTCAAGGTTGCCTCAGAGGAGGTGACAGGGATGTATGGACACATAAGGCTAAAAAGGCACAGACAGCCATGCTACAAAGAGCTGGATTTTGCAAGATCAGCTCCCGAGTATGAATCTGTCTGAAGATTGGAGGGCTGAGGGGATACGAAAGGTCAAAGCCTGATGCTCCTCTGCCCTTCAGTTTTCCGGGTCACTGTGCTAGAACACGTTGAGGCAGTGCCCTGCTCCCACCAAAACCAAGGACAGAAACTCCAGTGACTTTGAGGATCTCACTTAACATTTGTTGCTGCCTGACAATTGCCTCTATGCTCTGCTACGTTGCAAGGATGGAAGATGAGACTCAACATGAAAATGAGGAATATTTTATGGTCATGCTTTAACTACAGTGATGGTTTAAGATACTTTTTCTCCACTGCATTATAACCTGATTTTTAAAAACTACAAATAAGGACACAGAAGTGAAAAACACAGTTCTTTATGACAAGTAGAAAACCCATCCTGGGTCATTGACTGTCTGATTATCTACGAAAACTTCTAGCTTGATTAGCTGTTGTGAAAAGGAAGTTTATATCTCCTATATAAAATCCAGGCAAAGTACTCCAAAACATCAGGACTGTATCTTGTGAGACCTGTCTGCAACCATCCAAGATCTGAGCAAACAAGGTTCTGGAAATGCCAAGAACTTAAAATTGGAACAATAAAGACAAGCAAACCATTCACTCACTGCTTCAACCTAGCAAATATCTATTTTTTATGTTTTACTCCCAAGTGAAAGACAAACTTCATCTGAGAGGGACTGTGTTGAGCTCGAGGTAGCAGGCAGCACCAGTACTCAATACTTCAGACACCCTAGCTAGGGGGTGTTTCCCTGTAACAAAACAAATGGAATATCACATTTTATTCAGCTTGCAAAGCACCAAGCTATGGAAATTCTCTTCCCCAAACAGTACTGAATACAGTGGGGCCTGACATTTCTTCAGAACCTGAAGAATTACTAGTGAGGAAAAGGGGGGCAGAGATCAGGTCCATCTCTCCTTACTGCTGGCAACAGCATAAAAGGGGCTCAAGGAAAACCATCACTGGGCTTCTCTGAACAACAGCTATAAGGAGAGGCTGAGGGACCTGGAGCTTTTCAGTCTGGAGAAGACAGAGGGAATTTAATGAATGTTTATAAATATCTGAGGGATGGAAGTCAGGAGTGGGGGACAGGCTCTGCTCACTTGTTCCCTGGGATTGGACAAGAAGCAATGGATGGAAGCTGCAACATAGGAGGTTCCACCTCAACACAAGAGAGAACTTCTTTACTGTAAGGGTCCCAGAGCACTGGAACAGGCTCCCCAGAGGGGTTGTGGAGTCTCCTTCTCTGGAGACTTTCAAGGCCCATCTAGATATGTTCCTCTGTCCTAGAATCATAGAATCAACCAGGTTGGAAGAGACCTCCAAGATCATCCAGTCCAACCTAGCACCCAGCCCTATCCAATCAAATAGACCATGGCACTAAGTGCCTCATCCAGGCTTTTCTTGAAGACCCCCAGGGACGGTGCCTCCACCACCTCCCTGGGCAGCCCATTCCAATGCCAATCACTCTCTCTGCGAAGAACTTCTTCCTAACATCCACCCTATACCTACCCTGGCACAGCTTGAGACTGTGTCCCCTTGTTCTATTGCTGGTTACCTGGGAGAAGAGGCCACCCCCCACCTGGCTACAATGCCCCTTCAGGTAGTTGTAGACAGTAATAAGATCACCCCTGAGCCTCCTCTTCTCCAGGCTAAACAGGCCCAGCTCCCTCAACCTCTCCTCATAGGATTTGTGCTCCAGGCCCCTCACCAGCTTTGTTGCTCTTCTCTGGACATGTTCCAGCACCTCAACATCCTTCTTGAATTGAGGGGCCCAGAACAGGACACAGCACTCAAGGTGTGGTCTGACCAGTGCTGAGTACAGAGGAAGAATAACCTCCCTTGACCTACTGGCCACACTGTTCCTGATGCAGGCCAGGATGCCATTGGCTCTCTTGGCCACCTGGGCACACTGTGATCTGAGCTAGATTGTATGGTCCTGCTCTGGCAGAGGTATTGGACTCGATGATCTCTTTGGGTCCCTCCCAACCCCTGACATCCTGTGAACTCATAAAATGCATGTAAAAGCCTTGGATGAAAGATGGGTGGCATCATAAAGAGTGTGCCATACAATTGCTGAAGGCAGCACATATTCTTTTATTTTCCCCACAAGGAGCTTCTTCTGTAAAGAACCTATCAAAAAATCCCTTCTGCCTGCACCCCATCTCTCCCATATGCTCTCCCCAGGCCCGTTTACCTGGGAAAGAAAGGCTTTGCTGCTCAAGTGTGACAGCATTACCTACAGGCTGAAAGACAACCGAAAGAGAGACATTTAAGAGCTCACAGTCACTCTTAAGTTCCTGTACTTTGTTACTTAAGGCAAGACAAGACAGTAATATTTAATCACATTTGACATTTAGCTTGAGGTACAGTAAGTACACCTAAATCACCTTTTTGGCCAAAACTGCCTTTGATGTTCCCATGGGAGACAGTTATTGTTGTCTTCAAAGGTTAAACCCCTGACTAACTCTGGTAGGTAAAATGACAGGAGCTCAGGGATGAAGCGGGGGAAAGTCTCTAGAGTCATCACCCACACGAACCTCCTTTTTCCACCCAACTAATCCTGGCTGTAATATATAACTTGCAAATACATCCTCTATTTGAAAAGATTTCCTGGAGAAGGGAGAGCTTCCCTGTTTTGCAGACACTAGTGTTACAGAGCACATATTAAAATGCATTAAGACATAACTAGGGTTGTCTTCATGTTATGCCGCTATTCTTAAGCTGTTATGTTACTAAGCCACATTGGCGTTTTTCAGCTTCCCTTTGATGTTCTCTCTATTATCTTTTTATAGCATAATCACACATTTTGGTATGTTGAAGATCAAAGGGAAACTGGAGCTTCTAAGGCTAAGCCTAGATATGGGGCCTGTAACTAACTGAATTCATTATATTTAATAATATTCTCTAAGGAATAGCAGGGCAAAGTCATAGGAAATCATAAACACGAAGGTAAATAGTCAAAGACCACTGAAGTAAGTTTAATGGCAGTTTTGTTTTATGCTTCTGTTAAGCTCCTGCACTAAATCTGTCACCCTCCACTACATGACTGATCAGGACTCACTGGCATTTATGTCCTAGCTGCTTGGCTGTGATTGGTCTTAGCACTCCAATTTCTTGCCTTTGGCTCCTCTTTAGCATCTCTCTCAACTAAAAGTGTAAAATTTATTGCAGACCAAGATATCCTTAGACAGACTGTTCTGAGCAATGCTTAACTGGACAATGCTGTGCATTTGATAAACAAATTGAGGCATTTCAAATAAAAATACCCTCAAAGCAGACAGGTGCATAGAAGAGGAAAAGAGGTCTTTAAAAAGAACCTAATTCCTTTAGGCTCCTTGGAATTCTTATGTCAAAATACCAATCTTCTGGCAGGCTTGGCAAGATTAAAATTAGTTCTAGCTGGCATCACCAGAAAGCTATAACACACAGCTGAATGACAGTCACAAAGGTATAAAATTCTCTTCTACTTTAGAAAGCACAAAGGAATGTATTCCAACTTGATCCCCCTAGCTGAATGCCTACTGATGAGTGAAAGTGCAACCATATCAATTACCAAAGAACTGCCTTTAAGAAAATAGCCACTGAATTGCACAGCCCAATGTCATTAAGGGCTTGCTTTTCACACTCACCAACTTGAAAGTTAAACTGAATCAGCTTGTAAAGCATGCTAATTGAGCAGTGCCACTGAACCTCTGTGCAGAAGAGAAACCTCCCTTTGGTTAGAAATGTTCTTGGAGTGTAATTCAGGCAGTGTAAGGAGTTACTCCTGCTGCTGAAGCACAGTAACCACTTTGATGCAACTGCTTCAACTAGCCTGTTCCAGTGGGAAATAAACCAGGTTAGCACTAATCACCTTCAGCAGGTGACTTGTTTCACTTCACAGGGAAAGGGGCAAGAAGACCTTCGGTGGTCAAATCTTGCAGTAGAGGAAGAGTGAATAGGGACAAGAGAGAGTGGGACGAGTGAAACAGTTCCTCTGGGGCCTGACAGAAAATAAAAGGCATACTGAAATTAGGAAATCACTGTCCTCTGTTTCTGCAGGTTCCTCAACTGTAGCACCACTGGATGTAGCAGTGTGGGGAAGATCAAGGTGTCAAGAGAGGCCAGAAATTCTCTGCACTTGGACCAGAAACAACTTTGTATGGCTTTGTCAACTGCCAGCTGAGAATACATTATTTCTTAAACTACTCCAACACCACTGTAAGAGAATCATAGAATCAACCAGATGGGAAGAGACCTCCAAGATCATCCAGTCCAACCTAGCACCTATCCATATCCAACCACTAAGTGCCCCACCCAGGCTTTTCCTGAACACCTCCTTGGGCAGCCCATCCCAATGCCAATCACTCTCTGGCAAGAACTTCCTCCTAACATCCAGCCTAGACCTGCCCTGGCACAACTTGAGACTCTGTCCCCTTGTTCTGTTGCTGGTTGCCTGGCAGAAGAGAACAACCCCACCTGGCTACAGCCTCCCTTCAGTTAGTTGTAGACAGCAACAAGCCCAGCCCTGAGCCTCCTCTTCTGCAGGCTAAACAGCCCCAGCTCCCTCAGCCTCTCCTCACAGGGCTATGCTCCAGGCCTTTCACTAGCTTTGTTGCCCTTTTCTGGACACATTCCAGTACATCTGACTAGTCTGAAAGTGAGTTAGGACATAAACACAACTGAATGGACACTGTTTCAAACATTTGAGTAAGACTTCACCAAAGAGTGTAATGAGGTTTTGTCAGTCCACTTGAATTTCGCAGCTCACATTAATTTCAAGTAACTTCTTGAAAGCCATTTTACAACCAAGCCCCAACCTGAAAATAACCCTGTCCTTTCTCCACTGGTGTTTCACAAATGACCAGGAATCATCTGCAGGAGGCTTGGGAATTATCCACACCTGCAGCAAGAGAAGGAGCAGGATTCCCAAGTGCTTGACAGAGGGGCACCAACATCATGGCAGCAGCTGAAGATCAGCATACTGAATTGGATGCACTGGGAAATCCAAGTAAAATTCAGCCAGGACCAAGCAGTTAACTACTGGTTACTAAACCTCTAACAACCAAAAGCCATCAGACAGTCTAGTTCAACCCATCACCTGAAAAATGTCACTCACAGAACAGGATTTGCACTGACCTCTACCTCTGTATAATTGAAATTCTTGCTAATTACTGGAGAGAAGATTAAAACCTCCTGAAACCTTGGTGCTACTCTGGTAGCCTGGCTTTTTATCAGAAGCCCATACACCATCAAAAAGAACAGACAGACCTAGCTTTTAGAAATTTCAGTATAATAAGAGAGGCAAAAAAGGTCTGTTTCTAACGGCACTAATTACACAAGATGTGTATGTATTGCACACGCATACGACACATGCGGCATTTTTCTTGTGACCCTGGAGTTGTTTTCAGTACTCCAGCACACTGAATATGCTTGGTTCTTTCCCAGCATGCTATTTTTAAGGTTCAGCCTTTAAACCCCGTGCAGAATAACCAACCAGAGTGTGCTCCTCTGTCTTTTGGTAAAATGACGGGATAACAATGTAGGAAACAATACACTCAGAGCAGCGAAGTTGGCCACACTGAATCCTGTCTTCTGATATTTAGAAAACATGAGAAATTCATCTTGAGGATGAACTGAGGATTCAAACCTGCCTGATACTGACACAGAACATCTCAATTCCTTCTCACGGTTCCTCTGTTTATTCTAATCCAAACAACGGATCCAGGGAGTTTATTTTTGGAGTATTGTTCAATTAATCTTAGTTCTCTTGATAGACAAAGGAGTGTTAGTATCACAGCTCTGTATTAGGCATGCTCATTTTTTATCTCTATTTATTGTACAATAATTTAACTTTATTGAAGTGAGAGTTTCAGTCCCCAAGGTGGACTGAAGTGCTGAGCCTAGGTACTCAGGTGTAACAACACCCCCCGTGCCTGTGTCAGTGCCAAACTTGCCCAAAACGTTACCTTGCAATCTAGAAGCTCTTCCAATCTGCACATTTTCAATATTTAAAGCTGTACCTTTTTGAAACATACAGAACATCCAAACATTTTCATACAGCACCTGTTTCTCTTCAAAGATACAACCATTGTTTGAACGAACCCTCAGAACTGTTATTTATGGTGTAAATATATGTTCCCCCCCAGGAAAAAAAAAACCACCAAAACCTTTCCCTACATAGTAAAACCTACTTGATAAGACTGTCAGATGGTACACAGTTTCTCTCTGCCCAAGCATCTCCTAAACATGTTGGAAATCAGAGAAGAAAATTGGTATTGTTATGTTTGGGGTTTGTTTTTGGCAGGGATTTAGAAGTCACTTCTCCTGTCACATCAGTCGAAGCACTACAATCCAATCCCAGCAGATTATTATAAATCCAGAGGGTTACATTTTCAAAGCTGCCAATGGGATTTAGATGCACAAGCCTAATTTATTTCAAAAGAGCTATAATTCCAAGTCCAGACTTTGAAAACAGCGTGATACACATCTATGTGGCTAAAGACACAGCCAAAGGTGAGGGACGGCTGCTTTGGCAAATAAATGGTGAAGTCAAGAATAACCTATAGGGAACAGCAAAGGTAATGGATTACTGATAATGTCAGAAAGTAGATGTCTCCTAGAGAGACCTCCTCTGGACTTGTTTATGATGGAATATATAATATATGGCACACTTGGGTTTTGTAGTTTGTGAAGGAAACTCAAGCCTGTACTTTACTTGCATTTCATAGTATCATTGGAGGTAACTATTAAGCTCATTATACTTGTGAGGAGGTTGAGATATAAATCCAAGGTTACAGACAAAATCTCCGATTCAGCAAAGCACTTAAGCACATGCTTAGCTGTAAACACATGTACCATCCCATAAAAGTAAAGATAATCATGTGCTTAAGTGCTTTGCTGAATCAGGGCCAAAGACAATAGCAGAGCCAGGAAGAGAAGCCAGGCATCACTAAAACAACTAGACAACTTTCTCTGCAACATAGATGTTATAAAAAGGAACAGATCATAAAGAGGATGGTTATGACTTTTTAGAAGAGTTAAGAACAGCTGTCACAGGGTGGGGGGTAGGGACTGAGAATAAACAAGCACTTGAATATTGGTTTTCACAGCATCCTTAAGAAAGCAGAAGGTAATTGGCTTCTTATTTCATCTCGTGTGACTCTTTCTAACCTGCTTCCTCACTCAATGAAAATTATGGTGCATGACCTGGCAGGTCTGCTAATTTGATTTAAGATAGATCACCAGATACTGCTGTATCTTTGATTATGGAGAAAATAAAAAAGAAGAAAGGGCAGATGTGTGAGTGAGAACCAGAACTAGATGCAAGGTAGGAAAGAACAACATTTTCTCCCTTGTGATTTTTACAAGGCAGAAAACAATCTTTTCAGTAGTCATTACACACAATCACAGAATGATAGGGGTTGGAAGGGACCTCTGAAGATCCTCTAGTCCAATCCTTTTGATAGAGCAGGGTCACCCAGAGCAGGTTGCATAGGACTATCTCCAGGCAGGCTTTGAATGACTCCAGGGTTGCACAGGACTGTGTCTAGGCAGGCTTTGAATGACTCCAGAGACAGGAGTCTCCACCACCTCTGTGGGAAACTTGTTCCAGTGCTCCACCACCCTCAAAGTAAAGAAGTCCCTCCTCATATTTAGATGGAACTTCTTATATTCAAGTTTGTGATTGTTAGCTCTTTCTCTGTCACTGGGCACCACTGAAAAAAGACTGGCCCCATCCTCCTGACACCCACCCTTTAAGTATTGATCAGCATTGAGAAGATTCCCCCTCAGTCTTCTCCAGGCTAAAAAGCCCCAAGCCCCTCAGGCTTTCTCTCTAAGAGAGATGATCTAGTCCCCTAATCATCTCTGTAGCCCCTTGTTACATAATCTTTTGCATTAATTTATGTTAAGAAGTGACCAACCAAACACCAAAGGTAGTCAGTATCTTCAGCATATTACACACCTGTCAGAGAATTCAAGCACCACTGGTGCAGGGGATGCTCCAGTTCATACCCCAGCCAATGCCAGCCTGCCAAATCCTTTCTTGAGAATATGCATCTGTCTGATGTGGTCTTACACAAAGGAGCACTGTGCACCCAGCAGGCTCTGCAGCCTGATGAAACCCGAGGTGAAGCAAGCTCTTGGGGAAAGACTAGATTTGTTCAAACAGCCTGTATGGTTTTAATATGTTCTGAACACACCTCAGAAACCTTACAGAAGTTTTTGAGGATCATGCATCTGCTCTGCATGTCTTTATGTCTTTCAGATTAGAAGTTGTCTTCAACTTGCCAATATGCTGTTTCTTCAGCACAGCCTTGAGTTGAAAATGCTCTCTCCTTTCTATGAAGCCAGAAGCATTGTGATCTAGGTTCCCTGAGAGAAGCAGCAGGTATCACTGTGCTAACTGCACATTTATCTCCCCCTCGTGCAGGATCATAAACAGTTAATTGGAATACACAATTCCAATGCACACCACAACCTGAGCTGGGCCAGTGAGCAATGAAAGCTAACCATGTGGCAGCTCTCGCTTTGGAAACATGCTACATCCTGTCAGATTTCATTCTGAGAAAGCAGAAAAAGGCAAAGTAATTTAACCAATATTAGTTTCTTCGGCATAACCTTGCAACTTCCTACAGGACACACCATGATGTCACATTCTCCTTTGCAAGTAGAGATGAAAAAGGTAAACTAGAGCTGCCAAAGATGGTCAGGAACGTCCAGGAGCACTGGAACTGACCAAGAGGATCCTGCTCCTGCCCTTCATCAGGGCTTTTCCCCATCAGGGTTCACTGGCCTCCAGACTCATAATCAGGAGCATTGCAAAGCAGATCTGCAGTTTGGAATTGGCTTCTTCAGTCAACAGTATCAATACAGCAATCGTTACATGAAGTGGCATGTCCCAGTGGGTGTAGTCATTTTGTATTCAGTACCCTAATGAGTGGCTTCCTAGTCTTCACAGCTACTTTAAATTGTGTTTTAATTAAAGAATAAATTAATGATTAACACCCCCATCAGTGATAACACAATTTGCAGTGCTCATGAATCCCAGAGTTCGGTACTCAGAGTTTAATATCCATCCATTCTCCTGCTGCTACACCTCTTCTTCCTAACCTTTCATGAGTCCAGATGAAGACTTCAGGAAGTACCATGCCTTCTACACCCACACCCCCACCAGTGACAGACTACCACACTTGGGGAGTTGATCACTGGTCACGTTGTGACAGGATCACAAGTCAGGAAGAAATGCACTTCTAGAAGACCCCTTCCACAGCTTCTGGAACAGGCAGAGATTTAGAAGGTTTTGTACTCAGACTTTCTTAATTAAAAAAAAAATAAAGAAGTTTTATTTATTTATTTATTCATTAAAATCTGTTTTTCATACCCTGTTTTCCTGCCCATGGCAGAAGGGCTGGCACGAGACTTTGAGATCTCTTCCAGCCCCGACAATTCTATGGTTCTATGCCTCTGTGTGTGTACCATAGCTTAATATGCACACTGGGTTAAGTCATCTTATGGATCTGTGCCCCCACAGTGCCCCTGTGCAGCACAAAAGCAACACTCCCTTTTCCTGGCTGCTTCTGGGAGATTGCAGAGGAACATCTTGCTCTGGCTGAGGAGATATACAGCACCTACCACAATAAAGCAGTCAGAGCTTGTAGTGCTACAGAAATACAAATGGGCTGTACTAAACACAATTCAGCAAAAGGCATTTCAGTGATCTTCCAAGTAGGAAGAAGAAACAGTAAATAGGAAATGTCTTGACAGAAAAAGAGCTAGTGATGCCAAATAGATGGCTATTCAGCACTGCTTTATAGTCTGGATATTGAATATTTGGGAACAAGCAGATAAAGCAAGCATGCTCCTTCCATTAGAGGTGTGTTAGCAAAGGTAATGAATAAAGCAGGCATCACTGAGAGGTTTAGCTATGCATCCTGTGCACAAAAAGATTTGCCCAGAAGGAAAGATGTGGTTTATAAAATTAGCCAGTGTGTTTTTATAACACCTTCCAAAGGCATTCCCTCAAACTCCACTGTTATCTCTGAACACACAAGTGTAAATAACAATATCCATTATGCCAATGCTTCATTCGACACACAGAGATAACTTTTTCTCCTTTCCCAAGAGGAGGCATTGTGAAGGAAATTGAAAAGGCCATTAACAACCATGACTGCAGCAACAGTGTGAATAATCTAATAACATCAGGTAAGCAGTGCAGAAAGGCAGATCAGAGAGCCCTACCTCGATACTTGCTCCAACTCACATTTCTAGCCACTCCTTACATGGAGGTTGGTACATGCTCATTTCGCTTTTATTGAGTCAAAAATAAGACAGTAATTGGATTGAGGCTTTCAGGGGAGAGGGAATGGAAAAAGGATCTTCTTAGACTCCCTAATGCCAATCTTCATGACCTGTCTGATCTCTCAGTAAATGCCACATATAGGTTAATCCTCACAAATCCTCACTGCGACCTTGTCAAATCAAACTGTTCATCAGTTTGTTCAGAGGATACTAGATAAGAATAAACAAATGAACTTGTGATGCATGTCTTCCAGCTGTCAGTTAGGAGTCCTTACAGACAAGGTTCCTTTGGTGAGCTTCCTGCTGCAGAAACTCTGACTGGAAAATGTGAGGCATGAAGAGATCTACCTGCATAACTAACACACCTGCAAGCACACCCCATGCAAAAGGCACAGGTGCACTGAGACTTGACCCTGTATGCCTTCAGCATTCTGCTTTCTCATGGGCTCTCATAGTTTTGAATAACTGGTTCTGAACACATACATACATCCATATTAAAAAGCATCAGACCATAATGCTGGGGAAGTGGACATGCCTCAGACACCAAAGTGCTCCATGGACATACAAACCAAGTAAAATGCAGCAGTGACACAACTGCCTCCCAAGCACTTGCTGCTCAGCCACTGGGCTTTCCTCAGGGCAAGGCAGGTCACTTACCTCCTTTAACCTCATGGCCATCAGAAGAGGTCTAAATGTGTGATAATACCTTTGCTGCTGTCTGTGCTTGGATTGATGCCACTCATTTATTCCATGTTGGCCTACAGCCACCCAACAGATGGCAATGACTTTTAGATGAAGCAGGGTAATTTGGAATGAGTGACCTAAAAGGTGAAAGGTTTTGGAGCCCATTGCTTGCCCTCTGGCCCTAACATCTGTGAACTTGCCCTTATCAAACACACTCAGAATACTGCTTCAGGCACTGGAAAACACACACAGTGGAAACACTTGGTTAAGTTTTCTCCCACTTCTTATAACTTCTTATGTATATAGTAGTAATATGTCCCACTCCAACTGCTCATCAAACTCTGTCATGCTATTACATTAGCACCCAAAGAGCACCATTCTGAATGTCTGCCTGTCATCCTGTCTCTCAAGTACCTGTGACAGACATGTCATTCTACCTCCTCATGAACTGAGGAAGGTCTACTCAAAGCCTATTCTCCTTCCTCATGTCTTAGGAGGCAGTTTACTGCAATGTATATATCACTGTAGGCTACTGTTTGGGTTTAGTCTTGTTTCTTCTATAACCTTGTTTCAAGTATGAATCATTTACTTCATGATATAGTTGTTTCTAGAGCTCCATCCTTGTCCAGATAGGGATTATAATATATAATTTAAAAGCAAAAATTCGTGGGCACAATCACAGCACAAAGTACTTGAAGAATCAAAAACCTCAGTGTGAACATTTTTGCCCTGATGAATGATATCCAACTTCATCCCTGAGCAAGCACAGGCCTTCTTGTATTTCCTACATTCTATGTTACTCTCTCTGGTTTGAGTTGGGGATTTTTGCCCCTTTTTTCCTTCCACTGAAGATATGTCAGATTTCAAAGGTCTTTTCTTTTGTGTACTTCATCTGTAAGACAACGTACCAGAGCAGTTGGCCCTGAAGCCAAAAAGCAGATGATGTTGTGCTCTTTTCTGAACCATGGAGGTCTATCTCAGGAGTCAGATGAAGATCCACTCTTTCACGAGCAGCTCAAAGAAAAGCAACCCTTCTGGTTCTATGCAATTGTCAACTGAATTTCTAAATTACCTAAGGTTTTGATGAGCCTGCTCAAAAAGTAGTTCAGCTGAGAGAGATGCAGCATGACTAGAGCTAGTAGAGTAACAGGACTGGAGCGCTTCTGTGGCAAAATTCTGAGTGCACGCAGAGAGTGATAGAAAAGGAAAGGACTAAGATAAACAAAACAAACCACCAAAACAAACCCCAACAAATTTAAGGTATTTGTCATCGTGTTTTGTGAAGCAGTAAAACAGATATGTGGATAAGGCTGCAGTTCTGCATAACTATCCAATCTGCAGACGTTTCCAACTCCATCATTAATCAACGCTTCTCTCCTCCGCAGTCCTCATAACACACCCCAAGCACTAAATCCCAGCGTAAATCCTGCTAGCAGCCTCAGAGTGTGAAACAGACAGTTGACTTTAGGATTCTTCTTTATGTTCAGAAACATGAATAAATCACATGCCATCAAGTTTATCATTTTTTCTCCTCAGAGAAATATGAAATACTATAGATCATCTTCAGTACATCAGTTTCTTCACACTCCATTAGCAAGCAAGGTCTATTTTTCATATAATTTACCAAGCCACTGGCCTAATTTCTCGTATCTCTTTGGGAGCAGGAAACACATACAGAGCATGTTCTCCTGTTACGTGTCAAACACCCCTGTCTTTGATTCGTGGGTTACAAAAGTCATTAAAGAGTTGGCTAGCAGCAATAGGTGATCCAGATCTTAGGCTTCTTTAGAGGTACTATCGAAAAAGCTGACTATCAGAAATAAACCCTATCATCAGATAAATAATTGGAGGTATTCAAGACTCAGAAAAAGGACATATCTCCAAACACTAACTAGCTCTGAAGGGCTGGCAGGCTTTTTGCTGTGTAAGAGAGGAAAGATTACCAGTGGGTTTCTAAAATGGTACTGTGCCCTGATGATCTTACTTCATAAAGAAACAGCTTCCTTACACTAATAACCAACAAAAAAATGCCACACACCAAAAAGCAACCTCAAAGTCTTCAAGAAATTCTTGGTTTCAGAAATATCAGTCAGAGAGCACAATGGGAATGTACCATGACACAAAGAGACCCTTCAAGTCTGCTCCCGTATGCTCAAAGAAACTCAGGACAGCAGAACAGAGACCTCTCTGCTGCCACACTGAAGTTGCTCTTGAGGACACAGGAAGGACTTCAGACTCCAAGGCCACCAGTTTGGTATTTTCAAAAAGACCATAAGAACAGCTATTATTAAAAAAAAAATATAAGGAAATGGAAGTTAAGGCAAAGGTTGTGCAGTCTGTCAACAAAACCCTCCTGTTAGGCACTTTTTGCCAAAGGTGGGTTGGATGTCCCTTGCTCAGTACAGGACATTAAGAATTAGGTGGAACATCAGCCAAAACCATAGGAACCAAGGGACACAGGTCTCATCTTTCCCCCTTGCAAATCTCTAAGAGGAATAAAGTACAAATATTTGCAGTTTATTAACCTCCTCTCCCTTTTCTCTTTTTAATTTTTTTTCTGTTTGGTTTTAGTTTTACCCTAAAAAAAAAAAAACAACAACTTCCAATTTCCTTGGAGAAGCAAATAGGAGAGAGACTGACAGGATCTCATGCTGAGTAACCACAGTAAGTGCCACAATTCCTTTCCTACCAGCTGAAGGCTAAATAGAGTGAGTCTATATCAGACAGGATCACAGGATAATAAGGGATTGGATGAGACCCAAGGAGATCATCAAGTCCAACCCTGCTGCCGGAGCAGAACAACACTATCTAACACAGATCATAGAGGAACACATCCAGACAGGCCTTGAAAGGCTCCAGAGAAGGAGACTCCACAACCTCTCTGGGCAGCCTGTGCCAGTGCCCTGTGACCCTTACAGTAAAGAAGTTCCCCCTTGTGTTGAGGTGGAACCTCTTTTGCTGCAACTTACACCCATTGCTCCTTGTCCTATCCCAGGGAGCAGTGAGCAGAGCCTGTCCCCCCACTCCTGGCCAGCCCTCATATGGTTCTAAACATTTATCAAATTCCCTCTAAGTCTTCTCTTCTCCAGACTAAAAAGCCCCAGGTCCCTCAGCCTCTCCTCATAAGCCTTGCCCTCCAGTCCCCTCATCATCCTCATTGCCCTCCACTGGACCCTCTCCAGCAGATCCCTGTCCCTCTCAAACTGGGGAGCCCAAAACAGAACACAATACTCAAGATAAGGTCTCATCAGGGCAGAGTAGAGGGGGAAGAGAACCTCTCTTGATCTGCTGGACACATTCTTCCCAATACACCCCAGGATCCCATTGGCCTTCTTGGCCACAAGGGCACATTGCTGTGCCATGGATGTTATCCACCAGGACCCCCAGGTCCCTCTCCATAGGACTGCTCTCCAGCAGTCACCTCCCAACCTGTATTGGTGCAGTTTTTTAATCCTCCCCAGGTGCAGGACTCTGCACTTGTCCTTGTTGAACCTCACTTGGTTCCTCTGTGCCCAGCTCTGCCTGTCCAGGTCTCTCTGGGTGGCTGCACAGCTGTATCAGCCAAGCCTCCCAGCTTGGTGCCATCAGCAAACTTGCTGAGTAGACTCTGTCTGTCTGTGCCCTTATCAATGGCACTGACGAAGATGTTGAACAAGACTGGCCCCAGCACTGATCCCTAGGGGACACCACTGGTCACAGCTCTCCAGCTGGACCTGGCACCATTGATCACTACCCTCTGAACTCTATCTTGCAACCAGTTCCTAATCCACCTCACTGTCCACTCTTCCATCCCACACTTCCTCAGCTTGCTCACTAAAATGTCGTGGGAGATGGTGTCAAAGGCCTTGATAAGGTCAAGGTAGACTACATCCACTGCTCTCCCTGAATCTACCCATTCAGTTATGACATCATAAAATGCCATCAGGTAAGGTAAGCATGACTTCCCCTTGGTAAATCCATGCTGTCTACTCCTGATAACCTTCTTCTCTTCCAAGTGCCTTGAGATGCCCTCCGACAGGAGCCACTCCATTATTTTTCCAGGGATGGAAGTGAGGCTGACTGGTCTATAGTTTCCTGGAACCTCTTTCTTGCCCTTTTTGAAGACTGGAGTGACATATGTGAACAAGAAGGTGGTGTAATTTACTTTTTCACTACCTGCACTGGAAGACCTACATATGGAGAAAACCCTCTAACACCATGGCTGCAGTAAGAAATGGTACTAGCATAAACCAAACTTTTAATATAGATGCTGGGTTTGGATGTTGAAAAACCCAAAGACACAGGCAAAATACAAAGACCCAAAACTTCAAAATTACCTCCTTCACAAAGCCAAACTGGGGTCTGGCTCCAAGTGCAGAGAAAGCAGATTAAAATTGCAGTGGTATATGGGGAATGGTTTTGCTGCCTCTCATACATAGGCCAGAAAAATTCAAGCTGGCAGCTGCCAGCTCCTGGAGGAACTAACTGATGTGCTCTTGTTGGTGAAGCCTTGCATCAGCTACAAAAGGATTACTGTTTTTCTTCTCAGGGCTTCTACTACTAATAACCCACAAATCTCCCATTCTTTCCTGCTCGGTTCAGACTGATCTCCAAGAGCAGTTTCACAGGTGGATCCTGGTGGCTTTAAAACTGCCACCCAGTCATGCATGCTTGAAACAGCAGAAGCAGCATTGGCTGCTTCTAACCTCTAAATGCGACTAGTCACGCTGGATCTGGAACCAAGGGGCCCTCCGGTTCCTCTGTAGGTTTAATCCACTTCAAGGGGATGTGCCAAATCAGCAGAGCACCACATGAAAATAAAATACATGAGGGCAGTGCCCTGCATTAAAATATGCTTGCTCCAACCATTGCTCAGGGTCAGGTTGGGGTTGTAGCAACCTGAGTTATTTCTCAGCGTATTTTCACCATAATTTCCAATTCCCCTGAACTGATGACTCAGAATTGCTTGGTAACATGAGTCTTTTGCTGCTTCTTTGCACGGGAACAACCAGCCTATAACATAAAAGATTTATTCCAGAGCCAAACATGTATTCAAAGCATCAGCTCCAGTGAAAGAAACAATCAGACACAAGAGCTTTCTGTTCCATTCCCAACAGTACACTTAGTAAGAAAAGAACGACTTTATCAACAAGCAGTAAAACCTTAGTTTCACATGTCTGAAAGAGATTTCATTAAATGCTTCCCTTCACTAGGTGCAGAACATTATATTTCTCAGACTGTAAGCAATGTGAGCCTGTGTCTGCACACTGAGACCTGAGCCCTGATTGACAGCTCCAGGAATTACAATAAATACTTGAGGAACACAAGCGATGCTTTCAGAGGAGTCCACTGGCAAATGAGGTGCCTTCTCACAGAAAAATAACAACCAAGCCTCAAAATCTGTAAAGCTCCATTTAATGCTGTTTCTCAGACCAGAGTTTAAAGCAGCAAAACCATCGCCCATTCACCCACCACTGCAGCATTCAGTCTGCAGCAGCATCTGGCCTGACCTGAGGGCACGCTCTTGCTGCCAGCCGCAGGTACATCTGCACACAGCCTCTGAAGGCTTGTCACCTGCAGCATCTCATCCTCAGGCCAGGAGGGATGCAACATTGGGAGGTCTCTGTCTGACTGGGCCAACCTTGAGACCTGTGTTTCCCCTGCCTGCCAGCCCAACCCAGCCCTCTGAAAACACATGTAGGCAATTCAAATACCTGCCAACTCCCTCCTTGCACTGGCCCTGGGAAGCTGCCTACAGTTTCTCAGAGGGTTTGGCTGTATTATTCATGCACTGACAGACTCCTTGGCAGTGATTAAGGCCACAGTGATGGTGAAAAAAGCTAATTCACAGCCTAGGAAGGATTAATTTTGCTACTGTAAAACGTCTTGGCTACAGCAAGAGTTAGCCACTCCTGGGACAGATGTAAGCCAGAATTAAAACTAGTACATGCAGAAAATTAGGCTTTTCTTGCAAAGACAGAAGAGGACAAATAACTCTAAGGCAGTCTGCTGAACTACATTCTTTGCTATGTTTTGTACTTAGAGACCAGTGATGCCCCAAAAGGCATGAGAGGGGCTCATATTTTACCCTTCCTGCTCCATCTTCTTCCACACTCAAAACTGCTTAGACCAAAACCACAGTCCTGATTCAGGCAACAGAGCTGCATCATTCAGGGGGGACAAGGAAAACCTACTTCCAACTCTAGTACCAATGAAAATCAACCTAGAACCTAAGATTCAAACTTTTCAATCTGTTTGCCTGTCACTAAGAGACAAGACCACTTTCTGCTACACCTATAACACAGCTATCTCATGACAGCTCCCTCCTGGTTACAAAAGCTTCACTCATACCCAGTTAATGGCTTCAAACTGGAAGAATATGGATTTAGATGAGACATTAGGAAGAAATTATTCCTCTTGAGGGTGGTGAGACATTGGCACAGGTTGCCCAGAGAAGCTGCAGAAGCTCCATGTCAGGAAGTGTTCCAAGCCAGGTTACCTGAGGCCTTGAGTAGCCTGGTCTAGTGTGAGCTGTCCCCTGCTCATGGCAAGGGAGTGGAATTAGATAGCTTTAATGTCCATTCTAATCCAAACCATGCTATGAAATGCAGGCATAGCAGCACAGCTGTAATACTTTGTATTTTAATTTGTTTCATTCCTTAAGGCATCTTTAAACACTATCTCCAAAGAAACACTAGCAGAAGTTGTATGCCTGCACAAAGCAGCAGCTCTGTCCCTTCCACTGATGCCAGCCAGCACCACTGAAACTCTTCACAGGCACTCACATTTTAAAAGAAAGGAAAGCAAATGGAAAATAGCTCCATAGTGAAATCCTGTGAGTGATCCACTCAGAGGCTCTTAATGCTACTGCTCTGATTGCCCTTAGATGCTACTAGAGACAAAGGAATGCAATTTGATTGTGCATTTGTAAGATGAAACTCTATTCCCCTCTTTTTATCTTCCTTAAGCATTTGAATTTTGTTCAGAAAATGCCATCAACAGTATAAATCTCCAGGACCTAATACAATGAACAAAGTCAGAGTAATCAATTCTTATTTATTAATCAGCCTCTATCATGATGTTCCATAATCATTACACGACAGTTTAGACACAATAATAATGAAGCTAACAGAACTAATGCAATTTGTGGCAAGATGTTGGCAGGCAATGGCAATAATGTTTCTTGATGATAATAGCAGGGAAGCAAATAGGTCTTGGTCACAATAAGAGAATTAAAAGAGATAAAAACACAGGAGGGAAAGGATGGTTTAGATACTTTCAAATTATTAATTATTTAGGGAAAAAATTGTTAGAGACCAAACCTGCACCATCAGAAATGAAGGGTTCAGGTTGATATGAAAACACTTTTACCCTGGAGAAGGCACAGGAACAGCATTTGAATGTCCTCACAGAATCTAAAGGCACTATGAGGTTAGAAGAGTCAGATGACGGGGAAAAAAGAGCATTTCTTTCAGCAAAAAAAGTCTTTAATTACACAACAGTCTGCCCGGGACTGTACCATGGAAAGCCTGCAAATCCTGGCAATTTGTACACACTAAAAACAAGAGCCACTTCCAAAACTCATTGCTCCTTGGTTCTCCTTGCCTAAGAAAATACAAGAGCTTACAAAAACACAAAGCAGGGAACCTTGGAAGCAAACGAGACATTGCTGGGGGTGCATTTTAGTTCTCAAAAACATCCTTGTTCCAGTGATCAGAGGAATTTCTGGGTGAGAGGGATCACTGCACCACAGAAGAAACAGTTCAAAGGGACAGCAAGCCACACAGAATAATTCTGTGGCAATATGACCCCTTGAAACACTCAGAGAAGCGCAGACCTGCACCTTAAAAATCTCAACTGCTAAGAAAGACAGGGTGGAGGAAAAAAAAAAAAAAGAAAAAAGGAAAAGAAAGGGGGAAAAAAAACCTTGTTTATAATAAAGACTACATTCTGTAGCAATTTCCTAGATTCCTGGGGTTAGAAATCTAGATTGCCAATGGATAAGTGAGCCTTAAAATCACATCCCTGCTGACAAAAATTCATTTCTTATAACCGTCTCCATTTACCGGAATGTTGAATCTTTCCCATGGGGAAGGAACAAATGAAAATGTTATTTCTCTGCTCATGAACTCATACCTTTCTGTCTGCTTTTCACTGTTGGCAATTTCATTCTCTTCCAAATTTGACTAAAGCCCGTGACCTGGGGGAAATAATGTCTATATAATAATCTTCTGAAACTCTAATTCTGAGTCATGTTTTTTTGGATGTTGCCTCGCACTTTATGAAAATTGCACTGAGCTATGAAATGTAAGTGATGTGATGTCTCTGCTTTAACATAATCATTTTGTCTGCTGAATATGTTGCAAATAATAATAATAATAAAAATAAAAAGGGAGTCTCCTTTGAAAGCAACAAAAATAAAATTAGGGAAAAAAATAATCTGTGCCTAATGGCAAGAAAAAAAAAGAAAGATGTGGCACCCTGTTCCATAGGTTTATTTTCACTGCCCCATGGAAACAACTACTCACAACTGGTAGCAAATTAATGGGGTGAGAGAGGCAAGCAGGAACATCATGGCACCATGGCTGAGCAGCTTAATAGCCCTAAAGCTCCCCTGCATGTGTGCTTCAGGGGGCCGTACTAAATCCTGGCACAAAGTGTCACATCAGCACTTCGCTCCCAGTGCCTTGCCCTGGCTGAAACCCTACATTTGCATATGGGGAGAAATCAGAAGCAAGTTCATAAAACACCAAATGCCTGAAAAGCATAATTAGTGGCTGGAGTCTCTCAAGCAGCTTGCTGAGCAAACTCAGCAGTGGGGATGTTTGCAGTTGATCAACTCTTCCCTCAAAAGAAGAAACAAGCATAGTATCTGTTTATCGGATCGACAGCCATACCCTGGCTTGCAGCTCTTCCCGGCTCTAGAAATCCATGCAAACAAAGCTGTACATTACCAGACATTTGCTTTCTTTTTTTTTATCCACACTGAGCCATAAAATCTACAATACAGTAGATCAAATGGTAGAAATCATTACAAACTTACTTTAAACAAAATTGATACTGCCATATGTTTTGGGCCTTGCTCCATGTGAAGCTCCACAGGTGTAAATCTAGAATAAGTCCATTTAGACCAACAGTTATTTCCCATCTGCAGAGATGCAGTGTCTGGGTGTTGGAATTTGGTCTCTGGTGTTTCTGGGAGGAATAAAATATGCCCTTTTTTTTTTAGTACAACTGAGAATTGCAAAGCAAGTGAGTAATGGTTTATTAGTTGCAAAAGCAAAGGCTGGTAATGACAACCTGAGAAATTTTCAACTGATACACTTGAACATTAGCTTTGCAGTGAATTAAAGCACACAGCAATGTATGTTTGCTGCCAGACAAGCATCCCATACAGAAGATTTTCACAGTGCATCTTAAATCTGCAAATTGGTAGCTATAAAGTGCATCTTGAATTGTGAAAAACAGGGGCAACCAACAGCCTGGATCTAAGACAGCACACAACACGTTCCAGTGTCATGTGGAAATCCATTTTGTCACTCTGACACTACCTGAAAAACATCTCTCAGAGGTACATCCTACATTAACTCAGTTGTGATTTTAGGTAGAACTCTGGTCCCCCACTCCCTTTCACATTTTACAAGCTGTCCCATTTTTCTGTGGTTATCTTGTAACGAATTTAAGCACTTAATTTACCTGCATTTCTGTTTGCAGCCCAAGACTTGTCAGTGTGCAAAGTGTGTGTGTCTGTGTATGTGAATGAAAGAAAGAAAAAACATGACAGTGTGGATGTCACCTGGGACATAAAAAGCAATAGAAGATGATGATGCAATAATTACTGAAAGAGAACTCTCATCCCTGGTCTACTGCATGATAGCACTGAGTTCAAGTCTTGAACTAAAAGACCTGGTGGTCAACAAACTCCTGTAGAGCTCCCACGGGGAAATTGGATTGACGACTCCAAAACAAACCTTGCAGCAGCAGTGAATTTCCTTCACAGAGAGGACACTGCAAGTCCTGCACATCCCTCAGCACAGTCAGGCAGAGAGTGACCACAGCAAAAGAATCCAGTAATGACCTAATGCCACAGCCACTAAAGAAACACAAACAACCTCTCCAACTTAGGAAGACTCAGGGACAGCATATCTGAGCCAAAGTCAGTTACACTAATGAATGCTTCACTATTGACTTCTGTAGTAATCAATCAGGCCCAGCATGAATAACAGTTTCTTAGTTTTATACTAATCATCTCCTCCATTTGCCTTCCACACACAAATTTAATTGTGACTTCTTTTTTCTCCACAGCATCTTTAGATCTCTGGATACAAGCAGTTTTCAAGGTGTAAGGTCTGAATTTGGTCTTGTTAACAGTGCTGCTCTAATGATTTTTTTTCCCCCTAAAAAAACCTTACAACTTTCTTACATGACAAGGGTAAAAGGTTCATTTTAAATAATCAAGAAAGAAAGAATTTCCATTAGATAGAGCAGTCAATAGCATCAGAAACTAGCTGCAATTACTTGTTGCACTTTACAATGAAATCCTTGTAGTATAATAATCACGAGATGATGAAACACATTTTGTCTCCATTTCACATGACTGACCCCAATTTTGCCAAGGACATCTGAACACATTTAACATACTGAAATCTTCCATTAGGATAATGAAAATACACATTATTGAATTCTGTATTTGCTTTATAGTGCTGCAAATCCAATCTTTCTTACTTTCGGTGGAGACCACACCTGTATAATTGTTCACATCTCTCAGGGGCTGAAATAAGCTACGGAATGAAGAAAGAGGAAGACATTGACCCCACAATCCATTATGCAGCAGTTATGTGGTTTCATTTGCTGTATGTGTTCAGTGAAAACATTGTACAAAACCTAGCAACCTACAAAAGATAGGCAACTACTCTCCACAACCCATAGTAAAACAAACAAGCAAACAAACAATGATGCATTGTGCATAGTTAACTGCAGGTGCTGGAGTGCTCCTCTGTAAGGGAGCAATTGCCAGAGTTTATAGACACAGATTGAAATTCAGCTTTGTTTCAAGATATGAATACTTTGCTTAAAAATCACTGTAACATCCCTAAGCTTAGAATGGAAACACATGGTCAGCCTTTTTATTACCCTTTGTAACTGGGGAAACTCCCAGTCACAAGAAGCTTTTGCCTGCTAAGTGCTGCTGACACTTACCTTGTATTTGGTCCCATGTCTATCCCTGCTTTGAAACTAGCAGTTTGCTTTAGTGCAGACTTTGGGAGACATTTTCATCTCTTCTTTTTATCCATAGATCTCAAATCACTGAAACTGAAGGCCCACAACTGATATGCCTAAGGCAACAGTGAGAATTGATTTGTGTCAGGGAAAAAAAATCCATAAAATAAACCCAGTCCTTCAGGCTTCTGGTTGCATACAACAAAGATGAGGCCTTTTGGATACGGTAAGTATCTGAATATGAGGCTGACTGGATATGATAAATACTTCTGCCTCTTTTTTTAAGCCACTGGCTCAGTCTTTTCATTAGCTCTAAACTTCACTGCAGTGCTAGGCTCGTGAGTCATACTTGCAGAATCCCTAACATTTCATTTGGTTTCTATTTCTGAGGCTGGTACTAAGAGAAATCAAATAAAATAGGCAGCCATCACCCCACTCCTACCCAGAAGCAGTGCTTCAGGTGTAGTCACTTATTTTGGAATAAGTATCCAATCATGGATCAGTTTTCATCTGTTAAACTCTGTTCAAAATAACCTTCTGAGACATTTACATGCCATGAATTCTACAATCTTTGCTCAAACTAACTTACTAAGTCTGAGCAGCATTAATGTCAATTTCCCCCAACAAAAGTATGTCCCCATCCTTATGTTTCCCCATCATGGTTTCATAACCTCAAACAACATTACTCTGTAAACGTGAGGAGTTCCATGTCAGTTTTGAAGCGTTCTTATACAGAGAACACTTTGATGCTGAAAATAAGAGGCAACAAGAAAGATGTTCAATGCTCTGATTACAATCCTAGCACCTCTCTGCTGTACTTTGCTGAAAAGACAGGCATGAAACAGTACAATTCACAGCTCAAAGAGTAAGTCTAAGTTTCCAATATTCCAGATAACAGTTCCATCTGGTAAAAATACTGTGATATAACCAGGAAGGAGCAATGTTACAAGATACCGCAGCCCCTGCATTCAAAGCACCTCCTCACCAGCCAAACTTCTCCTAGACCAGTTGATGGGTCCATCTAGCTTGATATTGTACCAAAGGACCAGTAAGGCATGTACAGATCAGCAGTGCACAGAAGTTTTGAAATGAATCCTGTCTCTTCTTGTGGCAGCTGCAGGCACAGCATGCTATATACACTAATAGTTCAGTGCACTCCTATGACAAGACATTCTAGGTCTAGCTGCTGCCTGCCTTGGTTTGTTCTATATCAGAATATATTTTTTCTGTACATAGTGACAGAAGAGATGGAAAATAAAAATGTACTACTTGTGACTTACAGGCCTTCCTCCTAAAGACAGTGGATTTCACGGTTGATACTGCATGACTTTGACCTTGTACAACCACACAGCACTACACAAGCAAAAGGAGGTGGTGAAATATAAAACCTTCATAAAGTTGGGTGGCAGACAAACACGTAATTGCAAACATCTGAATACAAAGCAGTGAAGACCTTGGGAAGTAAATGGCCTTCACTTCTGTTTGTGTGTTTTGATTCTCACTATCTGGTCTCTAATGCAACCATTCAGCTGTATTTTAGAGGAAAAAAAACTGTTACTACATGTAACAGTGTAGATCTATTATAACTCAGGTGTTCTGGCTTGCATCAGAGCGCCAAATTCACCCACATGCACTTCATTTGAAGGAATCTGAGTTACAATGATAACACATTTGGAGAAGATCCTCTCAAGGCTCCATAAAATACAGAAGTTGAGATGCAACTGAAATGCTGGCTGAATTTCCAAACCGTTCAAGTTAAATCGATTGATTAAAGAATAATTTCCTCTAAGGAAATTCACATTAGAATGGTTCTGCAGCACTCACTTTGAGTGATAAGAGATGTATTCTCCATGCCATTACACTGCTTTTACTCCAGTGCAGCTCTATTTCATTGTTTACTAATTCCAGTTCAAGGAAGGTGATCAAAATTAGAGTCAATTGAGTCCAATATAAGTTCTCAGATTTCTTCACTCCATTAGCATCAATTTCTGCACTCCATTAACACCAGTTTTATTCCCGTGTAACTGCACTGATTTCAAAGTATGCACACTCCCCCCAATGCCAGTGTTAAAGAAAGAGAAAATCAGACCCTATTTCTTGAATCATTTTCTTCTGGGAAATATCCTTTCCCTCAGACAACTAATGAAAAAGTGATACAGTAAGAAACACACAAATTCAAAACTGTCAGAGGGAAGATTTAAATTAGATATTAGGAAGAAGTTATTTACAGCAAGGGTAGTGAAGCACTGGAACAGGCTGCCCAGGGAGGCTGTGGATGTTCCCTCCCTGAAGGTGTTCAATGCCAGGTCGGACGAGGCCTTGAGCAAACTGTTCTAGTCTGAGATGTCCCTGCCTATGGCAGGGGTTTGGAACTAGATCATCTGTGAGGTCCTTGCCAACCTAAACCATTCTATGTTACTGTTCTATGAAATATACTTGTAAAATGTAATAGCTGAACAATGGAGCAGCTAAGAAATGTATTTAGGTTTTGACCCAGAGCCTACTGTGGTTGGTGAGTATTACATCAAACTCTCACTTTAACCAAAGTTAATATGCCCAGCAACAAGGATGCTGAAAGTTGCTAACAGCAGCATTGCTCTGTGGCACTAAACAGACTGATGCTGAACTCTAGCTGCTGGAAATAATTCAATTGAGAAAGACTTGTCAGTTACTTCCAGTGTTGTCCATTTTACACTAAGCTAGTAGTTCCCACACAAATTAGATTCAAAGATGCAGAACTCCACAGTACAACTATCTCTGACAGTATGCAAGATTTTATGTAAGTGTGTGTATGGATGCACGTTCGTGCAGACACATAAATATCAACTACATGGATCACAGAAGATGATCTGGTCTATTAACTTCAAGTCACTGAGAATTACACGTACTGAGATCAAACAAAGAATGTGCACTGACTTCAGTATGCTTTAAATCAGGCCTAACATAAAGAGATTGGGAGGTCTGAAGTATAGCAGTCTCTTAAATATTTCAAACCCTGGAGTTCAGCAGAAAGAAAACGTTCTGTAGTCATGCTGCTCCTAGAAAACACACACCCCAGTCTATACACACATGGCTGTGAACAAACAGTTGACATTCTCTGCATTAACTCTGAAGCAATTGCTTAAATAAAAAAAAAATTGTACATGGCATAAATAATCCATTAGAGTAAATTCCCCAAAGTGTCAGATCTGTATTATTGATGCCTAATACTTCAAAATAAAATCAAGTATGATTAATCTTCTTCTATAACGAGTGGAAAGAAACTACTGGCAGTATGTGTTAGTGATTACCAAAAACTATCAGCTGCAGTTTCCACATTTAACAAAAATGGGTGGATGATACTGTTGGAAAGATTAAATGGAAAACTGATCAGGAGATATGGAAGCATTTCTCTATTTTTAATGGAAATACATATGAAAATATCATTACTGCTACATTGCTAAGTATGCGGCAATGATGTTGCTGAACCAACATAAATCAGCATTGAAATGCCTCATGAGAAAGCCCCAAAAACTAACCTTGAAATGGAACTCTTGAAATGGTTTGAGCTCTAGTTCTACCAAAACTTGATAAAAGGTGATAGTACAGCAGAACATTCTGACTCCATCCATTCCCATCTCTATACTCTGAGTAGGGCACTGGCCCTTCAGCCCTAATTAGGGAATAAAGGGCTCCTGAAATGAATGCATGATGAAAATAAATGCATATCACAATCACTATTGAGATAGCTCTCAAGCAAACACTGCCACAGAATGAAAACAGGACATGGTTTCTAACATCAAATAATGTTTTCAGAGAGCCTGACTAGGCAAAGGTTTACTCAGATCCCCAGTGTCACCTATCTTGTGCAGTGGCATTGAATCAAACAAACCGGCTGGCAATGTTGTGCAGGACTAATTTCTCACCCACTGGCTTTCTGTTATCATGGTTAGACTTTAAGCAACCTTTCAAGTGACTCTCCGCAAGAATGTCACGTAGAAGAGCAGCTGAGCATCTAATTCAGTGGATGACCAATGGCATAAAGCAATTGTCTGTAACTGGTTAGGAAATGGATCAGGTGTGACCACATACAATTGTCACAAGAAAGCTCATTAGGAGGAGAATGTTCAAATGACTATGATTAGCTAACTGCCAACACACTTCAGTCTGTTAAGCACAAAAGAAGAGGCCTTTCTGTCAGATAGTTTGACCACCTTAAATTCACAATCACATAGGAATACAGACCAGTTTGAGTAATACAAATTAACTGACTATGAACAAAAGTTACCAGGTTTGTGTATAAAAGCTCAGGTCTATCCAAGAATGTATAAATACTAAAGCTCCCAGCATTTTCCTTTTCCAGTGGAAAAAAAATCATGTAAATGCACACTTAATTCACATGGAAATGTAAAAATGTTGGGCTTGGATTCCACAGTGTTATATCAGGAATGCAAAAGTTGTGTTTTTGTATTGATTAATGCCAGCAAGGCTTGAATTTGCATGCAATTTACAATCACTTCCTTCAACAAATGTCTTCATTTAGTATTATTATGAGTTTGGCATGACAAGATTATTACAAACCACTCTCTATCAGGAAGAACCAGTAAGAAACCCAACATTCATTTGGAAATACTGCAAGAAATGTGATTGGGTAAGAAGGTATAAACATGGTTTATGTATAAAGTGCTGAACATTACTCAAGTGTACTGGTGTCACATGCAGATCAGGAAAATTATTAGTTCTGTTCTAGCAGTGTTCACAACATGCTGCACCCAAACACATGGAAGATGCAGTCCCTCGTCTCAAGGTAATTGCAGCCTAAATCGTTCCACGTGTGCTGGGCAAGCGATAAAGCCAGGCTAGCACTGAAGGGAGGTCAGGTAGCAAGGTATGAGCCAGACAGCTTTGTAAACAGCAGTAAGCTCCACAAGCCAGGTTGTCGGGAAAGGGCCTAAGAGCTCTGATTTGCATTCAGTGATAGATTAAAATCAGACAGCCAAAGTAGTTCCCCTCCCCTACACCATCTACTCCGTTCCCCTGACAGCAGTTGTCATCCCTCCACAGCATAGACAACTGAATGGCTCATGAAGCAGCTTCTGGAGCGCTCAAGTTTTCAGCTTGGAGTATTATGTCTCCAATCTGAGTTGAACTGAATATGCTTTAAAAGCCATTCAGTCATCTGCCTTGCAGAGGAGGTAATCTCCATCACAAGGGCAAGACAGACAGCTTGAGGGCCATAACCTCTTCAGCTGTTTTTTTTGCCTTTAATTTGCCACAGCTTTCAAGTCAAGGACCGCATGCAGGATCTAAGTCATATGGCTGGATTTCAACAAAGCACTTAGGACCAATGAAATCTGTGGACCGACTGGTGATTAAAGTCAAGCAGGAGCCTAAACGCTTAGCCAGATTGAGATCATTTAACCTAGACCAAGACACTGGGCTTATCTGTACAGCTCAGTTGACATAATTTAGCCATTGGATGAACGATGCTGTCTGTATGCCTGTTTATTAGCATTTACTGATGTAATTTTAGACGCTAGTATAAAAGTGATACTTTGAGTGAAAATCTTGAAAAAACAACTATTGCAAAGATCAGAGATCTGCAATGAACAGGTCAGGAGTGTAAACACAATATAAATCAGAAGAAAATGCAGAATTCTTCCAGCCTTTATCATCCATGCTAAATCTGCCAATTGCAGATTATGGCAGACACTGAAACATATTCTCCTTTTGAAATAGGTCCATGCAAATAGCACATATTGGGTAGTATTTATCTTAAGGGAGTTGTTTTGGTAAAAACAAATGGCCAGTCCTAAAGATTAATGCTTCATATGATGTATTCATTTTATTAATCCCACCTTCTTCTTTCCACTGGCCCTAGTAGTGAATGTGGCCTGGAAAACTGCGTGGAGCCAGATGGTTAACTATTGGAAATCTATACTAAAAAGATTAACGTTACCCCATGACAGGGATCAGTCATTTGCAGAGATCTCCTAATACGAACGGTGACATTTGTTTATTCAGACTGGCTGGATGAGCCATACTCTGAGGAGAGCCTAATTACTTCTCAAAGATTTTCAAAACATTGGGGGCTCAGCTGCTGAGCTGCAGTTCAACATCTGAAAGAAAATTACATGTGCAAACAGATATACAAGTAACACAGGCAGATAGGAGTGACTGCTCTTCACGCTGCCTTTGAGCTGTTAATTCTAACACAGTATGTGGAAAGATGTCACCTGGGTGAGTTAAGCACTTACAAGCAGCCACTGGAAAGCCTCCAGTGCCAATCACACTGATTAAATATTGCAGTCCTGGGTGCTATTACTTTTGGGCAGAAAAGCTGTGCACAGCCATCTGAACACCTACCTACACACCCATCAGTCTCAACATCAGCCCACTCTAATACACTGTAACAAATTCCAGCCCTCTTCATATCATGATGCTATGCATAAATTAAGCATACTGCAAGGAAGATGAGAGTGAAAGAAACAACTATGTTTTACGCAACGCTTTTGGAGTCTGAACAGTGCTTACTAAATTTCACAGCAGCCTTTTTTCCAGTTGGATAAAAGAACCAATATGTCCAAGGCCACTGTAATTTTCAAACCACTCAGATTAAACCCCTTGTATTCAGGAAAGCAGTGAAGCACATGCTACACTGCTTACAAAAAACTACCCTTTAAAGTGTAGCACGCACTTAAATCCCATTGACTTCAGTTATACATGTGTGCTTACACGCTCTCCTGAATAAAATGGATGCAAGCATGTGTTTAAACTTGAACCTGTGCTTTGTTGAGATGAGACTGTGAAGAGAAGAGAGTGAAATTTAAACTGATGTGAGAAACATTGCTTTTATCACTAAGCAACAAGGCCTTTCCATCAGCAGGGAACATACGTAGGTGCTTGGGGCAGGAGGGAGATATCTACATATAAGCACTCTACTTTTCATTCAAAAGTGAAAAAAAAGGAAGAGAAAAGCCATTAAAATGGAATGTAGCACATGAGAACATCAGTTTTGCTGTGTATAAAGTAGAGCAAAACAAGCAAAAACTTCAGCATCAATGAAAAGGAAGCACTTTTCTAAGAAGCTATGAAAAAAGAACCAAGTGATTTGTGAAGTGTGTCAGCTCCTACCAGCAAGTGAATGCTGTATTATTTGTTAAATAAGACAGACCAGGTGATCAGCTGGAGTAACCTGAGACAGCTCTGGTGAAGCCAGTGGAAATAGACTGGTCAAGACCAGACTGGAAATTCACGTACTAGATGTGTATGGTTGTTTTTTTTCCTTTTTAATCTTGTGCCTTTCCATATCCCTAAGAGCACTGAGTAATGGACAGCAACTGTGAACTGGTTTCTGATTTTTAAGACCACTTAGTTACTTACCCATAATATTTAAGTGTGATATCCTTTCCTCTTCAGTAATTTTTTTCTTCATCTCAAACTTCAAAGTTAACTTTAGTTATGACCTTTTTGAGACAAGGGCTGTTAATGCACATATATAGAAACTAATGAAAGGAACTCTGAGCCTCTTACTGAGATCCTGCCATAGCACCAAAATAGAAACCATTCTGGTACTATATAGAAATTTAAACCAATATGCTTTGCACATCATCCCTGAATCACCTCCCCTTTGCTCCTGTAGCAACTCTACCATATGTGTGATTCATGATGCAGGGAAACATGTTTTTTTCCCAATGTATATGCACAAGCCTCATGAAACAAAGTGTGATTAACTGAACTTAAATCAAGCCATTTCAATTTGGACAAGTATAAGCTTTAAAAATAGGTATTTATTAAGGAACTGAATTTCTAAGTAGTATGCCTCTTGGTGGTATAAATATCTGACTTAGACTTAATCAGGAGCACATCTTGGAGAAAATATTAAAGTAGCAGACAATTTGATACCACTGCAAAAAAGTAATCAAAGAAGAGCATGGCAATAAATTAATAGAAAAAGTTATATATTCAAACCAGACCAAAAGTAATTTTGGAAGTCAGCAGTAAAAAGTTAAATAAACACTAATTTAATCTATTTTAGATGCAGCAGTCAACAGATGAAATATGTTACTGCTCTCTAGTGCTATGAACACAGTCAGCTCACACAAAAATTGAAGGGAAAAACACATCCCTGTTCAGGTCCTAAGCACTGTGGAAAGCACAAGCACAGAAATGTGAGAAAGAAAGAGACCTCTTGGCTCAGGAAAGGTGTTTTTCAAGGGAAATGTGCAAAAGAGAGTTTTGATGCAATGACCTCTAGACAATGGTTGCAACCTATTTTTACCATGCTGCCTTTCTCTGCACTTTCCAGCAGCTCAATGATGCTTTCATAAGGAACAAACACTTCTGCGGCGTGCATAGAAAGGACATGACTATCTCCTCCAAAGACCTAACCTGTATCAGAAGCAGCAAATCTCCTGGTAGTGTGGAATGAGGATGAGAAAGGTGAAAAAAAGAGAAGCAGAAGTCAGTGGAATCTCTAGGAATTACCACTTCTCAAACTCCCTGTGTTCCAGTCACATACATATTCAGCACCAACATCAGGTGGATGACTCTCTTGATGAAGCTCCTTAAGAGAGCACCTGTAGAAGTTTTAGGAAACAAGGCTACCAGTAACAAAAGAAAGTGAATTATTTAGTATCTGGTACATGCAAGTGAAGGTATGACAGTTACCACCAATATTTCACACACTGCCCGAAGCTTGCTTTAGCTTTTAAACAAGTAGCAGCAAACTTATCCCCAAGTAAACATCCTAGATGATAGTTGGAAAAAAAAAATAATTAAGAGGATGTAGTAGTTGTCATCCAGCATTTGTACTGCAGATTGGCAAGAAGAAAAGCTTTATGAGTTGAGAAATTAATGAAGAGGGAATTCAAGAGAAGTGTAATGAAAATCAGACAATGATAGCAAGTGGAGGAAAGAAGCAAACACTGGGAGATGAACTAGAAAAATGAAAGCAAAAAGCAACGATTAATGATGATGCAACTAACAAAGCTAATACACTTAGGCTTAGACTGTGAAAGGCATCTAAGCAAGTGCCTGTTGTGTAAGACACCTCACTTAGGCTAAAGCCAGGCACAAACCTGATAAAGCTGTTTGCAGGTCAACTCAAAACCAGACTCCATCCATATCCTTTCTTTAAATAAATGAATGTAGACATTTGGATGCTGATGGTTTTCTAGCTAAATAGAACAAAATTTCTACTGAATCAACTGGAACAAACTCCTCTGAACCACTGTAATCCTCTATAAGAAAGAATATGGTGGTCAGAAGGATGCTAAGTAGCCTCTTGCTATGAATTCATAATGATGTTATCTTTTCATTTCTACAGGACAGGTAATTGAAGTAAGCAATATGTACTTAGTAAAGGAAAACAACAGCACAACCTGCAAAGTACAGGGAAGCACTGGAAAACAAATGACACTAAGGATGAATGAGGAAGGCTATTAAGAAACAGAGCGGCAACCACAAGGCAGGGCAGTTCTTTTCCTTTCTCAGGGTCAAAGACTGCTTCTACCACAGGAAAATACAGTGACATCACATGCCACTGCATTAACACATCACAGAGCCTTCAAGGAAGGCCCTCTGCTCTTGCTACCATTTGTAGGATTTTTTTAAACAACATTAAATTTGCCTTAGCTTGGATGGGGAAAGGGATGGCATATAAAGGGAGAAAGGGCTGAATTAATATTCATAAGCAACATACTGGAAGAATGCAGAAGTAGAGATTTAAGGGAGCTTGGAAAGGGAAAGGAGACAGCCATTAGTACTAGAGACCTTCTGCATCACACATTCTGCTCTCAAGCATGAATTGCAAAGTCTCTTCACCATCCAGACTAAGCATCACCCTGCCCGGAACAGTTTTTGGATTCCCCACTCCAGGGCACTCCAGGGAGGAAACTGTTTCAGCTGAAGATCTGCAGGAGCAGGTGGCATTCACCAGCTGCAAGTAATTTTGCTCTTGTTGGCACCACAGCAGTTCTTGGACTTCTCGCAGTTTGTGTTCAGCGGGGAACAGTGAATGGGAAGAGAGCAAACAAGTCCTTGGTGGTGCACAACAGCACCCCAGACTTCACAGCTGCCTCTTCCAAGCTGGCAAATCGAAGCACACAGCAGAAGACATAGTGCTGTCAGAAGGTGCCTGCATGGATTTTTCAGCATGGGGTTCAGGTTTGCTTCTCTTTCCGTTCTCTGCTGAGAGAGCCTCTGACACAGCTGCAACTTCAAGGTGGAAACAATCCTCCAAGCCAGATGTTAAAATAGCAGAGGAGACAGGAAGAGAAAAGTATGGCTTACCACCAGGTGATAAGTGATCTCTCTGCAGATGGACTAGCTAGCACCAGAGGTTTTCAGAGAGGCCTCAGATATGCTCCTTTACCCACTACTTGTGCTGCCAGTTCTCCAGCCTCTGTCTGTGCATGTGCTTATCTACAGAAATAGGGGTTGCAGCTGGGAAATTTCTGAGGCTACTGTTGCTACTGTGTGCTCTCACACAGTACCACAAGCACTGTATTACAAGTACTTCAATTGTTACCTTTAATATTATATTTCATGGAAGAAAAGAAAGCAGAGCCTGAACACCATAAATGTGGCAAGGACATGAAACTGTTTGTCTGAACTTAAGTTATTTCCATCTTCAGAAGTCATCTGAGAAATCAAAAGATAAGCATGAGAGTAGAAGAGGCAGCATTATCTTCCTTTCTCCATTACTCATCACAGTGGAGTGAACTCAAAATTGCAAGACCATCTCTTCTAGGGGCATTTTAAAAAGCTTTTTAAAACTCTTATAATCTTTTCTTTTTCTCCTTCCTGATTTTTCTTTTAACTGTGCACAATGAAACCCCTTCCATCTGGCATCCAAAACCATTCCTCAAAACAGCAAAACTATTCCTCTTGCATTCATGACATAGCCAGCAGTCCAGCCCTCTGTTTAAAAGCTTTTCTTCATTTCCAAATGGTACAAGTGTCATCATGTGCTACAGTGATGCCACTCCAAACACAGCCTTCACTCTCTGAACCAGCCAGACACACAATAGAATAGTCATTTTTCCTCCCCTCTCCAAGCTCATCTTTCAACACCCCCTTGACAGACATATCTTGCTTGGCAGAGATTAATGTTTTGCTAACAAAGTTATCTTTTATTATAGTTGGTGTCTATTCTGCCACTTAACAACAACCTCTTATCTGCTAAGCCAGAGCAATTAGTCAATGCTATTAATACTAAGTTCTATTTCAGTAACAGCTAGAAATCTACCCAACATACTGCACAAATGCACAGGTAGGCATTACCTCTGTCATGAAGAACACTCTTACATAGCTTATTGACTAAAATGAACAGCTAAAACTTGCACAACAAATAGCCATAGAAATTACTTTCTCTTCATTCATCTCCAAGTGGTTTTCATAGATTTCCCCTAGATTTCAAATGTCTTTTGCATTGACATTACACAATATGGGCAACTCCACTAATATTAACATGCCAACTTTGAGCGTGTACCAAAAGCAAAAGTAATACAAAGAGATCTGTTGAAAAGCACCTAGCAGAAGGGAACAGTCACCATCTTGCAGCAGAGGTAGGTAATGAAATCCTCACCGATCTGATTGCATGAGTCAAAGGAGTACTCATCATGATGCAAGATGGCTTGAAACAATAGCGTTTACTAGAGCGAATGGTGGATGTGGCACCCACATCACTCTGTGGGAGGGGGAGTTCAGAACATCGAGTGAGATGAGATTTCAAGAGGTGAATAAGCTACTTCAGCTGAATACACATTAACCCTCAGGTATAGCACAGAAGAAAACATTTGCTCTGACTTTTTTTTTCTTTAACACAGATTCACCTCTGCTAAAGGAAAAGTAATCAAAACCCCTTGACTTCCTGACAGTCTGAGAACAGTGTCAACCTGGAAACATTTTGCTTATGGACAAAAGTACCCCCAAATATATAGCAAGAACCATTATAGCATGCATTGCAACTTCACCAGCCCTCATATAATTACTTCCACCGAAACAAACACACAAATCTTCCAGCTCCATGCTGCCACACAGGCCCAGGCTCTCCCAGCACCAGCTTTCAGCAACCTTCCTCTGATGGACACTTTTTTTTTCAGGAAATGACACAGAGACATAGGTAAAAGGTGATTTAGATAGACTGCTGTGTCACAAATTGTCAGGATCTGATTTAAAGACCTTGCCTTTGTCAAGAAAGACAGTTGGGTGTCTGCTTTAAAGAAGTACTGGGAATATTTTCATCAAAGGTTCGAATTGAAAAACAGTGGGAGGTAAATATCCGAGATGTTGCCAAGAAAGACCGCTATATCCGTGCAATTACCATTAACAGGGGACAGCAGTGGTTCAATGAAGTAATTCAATCTGGTGTCCTACATTTTATCAGACAGCAATTTTGAGTTCTGACATAAAAGGCTGAGAAAGAGGATTGGACTCTTTTCTGTGAAATTCAGCCTTAAATACTTGCAATCAGGAGATGTGTTCTCTGCTTCAGCTACAATCCTGCGATCCCTCCAAGTGACTCAAAAGAAGAATACACTGATATTCATCCTAACGCTAATTGCTCCTGTAGGAACAAGGCATACTTTGGGCAAGTTTTGGAACTGAGTGCCAGTAGTACAAAGGGAGTATGAATTTCCTTACTTAACTGTATCAGGATTTTCTTGTAAATTTTGCAACAAGAGCTGTTGTTTAAAAGATTAAACAAAAAGATCTAGCCTACATTAGTAAAGGTATCCCCCCCCAAACTAGGAGAAAGTGAGGGAGAAACAGTATTACTTCATAAAACAGAAAAATAGAAGGTCTATGGCAGCTGACTTGAAAACAATGCCACCACATGGCTTCCCCATGCCCATTAATCCATCCCTTTTGCATATTTCCATTTCCTTAGATGCACCAACTTTCTTCAGGGTTATCCTATCAGCTAGCCAAAGGACAGTTCTGATGATTTCCAAGGTCATGAAGTTTAGACACCAGCTCTGAATATCATCTCTGTAAGGCAGACCTGAATGGCACACAGCTTCTCTCCTTGCTATCAGCACGAGCCATCTCTGAACAGCATTAACCCAAACAATCACCACTACTAACCCTTTTTTAGGGGACTCAGCAGAGTTTATCCTTTTAAGTCCCTTCTATCACAGTGCTTTTTGCCATAATCTCCTCTTTTTGCACATAAGTCTGCAATTCCACAAATTCTCAGTACCACGGCACAGAAGTTTTGCAAGGCTTCCCATCTATTTTAAACACACATGGGACTGCACACTGCATTGTGCAGTATATGGTCACCCATCCTGAATGATGATGCAAAACCAAGACCACGAATGAAGGGATTGTGTATCCCTTTTCAAGAAATGATACAAAACCTCCCCTAGAGACCCAACTCTACCTTGCCTCCAGAACACTAAATGTGCAATAAATACATCCAAAGCTATTGAGCATTCTCTTTTAATGATATGAAACTGAGACCCTTGGAAGATGAAGGCTTTGTATGTGACAGCTTAACTGCTTGCAATCAAACTAATTTGCAGTACGATGACCTGAAATGAGTTTAAAAGCACCATAATGCATGTTTAGCAATCAGTGATGCAATTCTTTATTATTCTGGCTCACATTTGCAATTTGTGTCACAAAGAAGAAGAGAAAAAGAGAGAACACACACACAAAAAAAATCCTCTTGCTTTGCAAAACGTGAGCTACACATAACATGGGGCTAAGAGAGAGACTAAGTTTAGACTGGCAGCAAATCCCAAGTCTTTCTGCTATGTACCAACAATGAAGGGACAAACCAGAAGGCCTGAGATTCTGCAATCTAATCTCAGTTCAGCTTATCTGTGTAAGGAACCGCTGCTTTTACTGCGTTCCTTGTTTGAGGTTTGGAGAATCAACTCAATTCAATGAAGGTCTGTGAGGTTTAGCATTTTAGATTTAAAGCATTTCATTCAAAGAACACAAGCTCAGGCTTAGGGCATGGCTATGCATAAGGAAATATCATTCAGAAGGGCTGAAGGTCTGTCTTGACCCACTTCCAGTCCAACTAACTTATTCCGCTTGCCTAAACATCTCTTAGAGATTGAGTTCATTAACCATGTTTCTCTTAACCTCTAGAAAAATACACAGGTTTGTTCTCCAAAACCAGTTGTTTTGCTCCAGCTTCTCACTATCATTAATAGGATGCCAGAAATACACATATGCCTGCTTCTGCTGTTCTTCTTGCTTTGATGGCCATGTTGCTAGCAAACTCTTAATGAGTCTCAATTCTCCCTAGGAACAGCATCACAGTTTATAAATGCTAAAATTAATAGACCTGGGGTAGATTTTATTACACCTAATGTCTTTAGTTAGCAATGATGATGCTTCCCTTACAGCAGCTGTTACAATAAACTGCATTTTCAATGGCTCCTGGAAAACAAAAGACAACATCTAAAAGATTTCAGATAAAGAAACACCAGGGTTTCTAGGTCTCACTGCTCCAAATCAAATCTCCTCCACTGAGGTCTGCAAATACTAATAGGTAATTACGACCCACAGAGAGATTCCTACTGGGAATCTTGTCCACTTTTCTTGAACTCAAATTTACTATCTGAAGATTCATAACCTTTGTTGTCAGCTTCAGTTCTGCAAAGAATGGCCACACAGAGATTTTAAAGTGGAGCTAAAATGGATTTCAGTATACCCTTCACAATAATAGTTGGCAAAACTAATTACAGTGAGAAAATTGGAGATCGTTCATTACTCCGCTAAGCAAATTAGGATTTGTTAACAATGATTTATAGTGCCAAACACAGGATAACAAGGATTGTCTTTTCAATTGCATTCACAGGGGACATGACAGTCTATTAAGTGTGATGCTATCGAAACAGCCACTGCTGGAGTGCTTTTCATAGGCCTAAGGATTTCAGGTACACACTTTCACATAAGCAAAATACATTTAAATATTTGACTCCTTAAGTCAAGCACTGAAAATAATGGAGCAGTTTAACCTACTATGTGCCAACATCCCTGTGTATTACACCTTTTATTTAACATTAGCTGGTTGAATTAGTAAACCTCTTTCAAATGATACTTCTGATGTAATCTGCTTCTCTCCTGCAGAAACTAATGAGTCTTACTGCGCGCTTCTTGAGTGGAGTCTTCTAACACACTCTCACCTGAAAGGAGTCAACAACACCACAAATTCAACCACCTCAAAGAACAAAGCCCAGGCTACTTCAGATGGCTGCCACTGCATACAGACCAGGAAAGCATGGAAGGCTGTAAACATCCTATCTGAGAATCTGCTGGTGCAACTACTTCCATGTTTCTTCTGCAAGGTAACACCTTGAGTGAAAACCAGTGCTATTGCATGGTGAAATAGCTGGCCTTATCTAGGCCAAATAATGGTCTTCCATCATCTCCATACTAATTCCAATGGTGCTGCACTTGCTCTCCTTGGGATAAGTTTTTAGAGCTCTGAGTAATGCAGTGCAACATTGCACAACACAGCGTCCCAGTGGTATGCTGTAACTACACAAACATCTGCTGAACTGAATCCACTCAGGGCCAAATTGGATAGCACAACTGATTAGCTACAGCCTTTGGGAATATGCTCATGATTTATGTTTGTCTGAGTCACCAGCCCATGTGCAAATCACATTCTTTGTTTTTCTTTCCTTTTTTAAGGTGGAGCAAGAGTACTGCTTGGGAAGGAAGTGTCACCAGAGTTTCTTTCTACCTTCCCAATATTATGTCTATCAATGGTTTACAACTCAATTCAATGTAGCTCTGAAAAATCCACTTGCTCTCCCTTTTGGGAGGAAAAAAAACCCTGCTAACCAAAACCAACTATTAAAATAAGGATCAGAAAATGCTCAGAAATTGCCACAAAAACTTTAGAAGCAGATCAGTGAGAGAAATGGAAACAAGTTGCCATAAATAGAGAAACTGGACAACTGCCAAAGAACCTGAGAAGCTTGGGAATTGGGCTTGTTGCTTAAAAATAAAATACTCAGTTGTTTAGGTTTTGATGTCTGTTCTGTTTTATGCAGCGAACCAGCTGTGTCCTTTAATGTGAATTTAGCTGGTGCAAGACACACAAAGCAAATTAGACAAAAAAAAAAAAAATCACATAGACAGAGAAAAGAAAAAGCTTTTACTGTTATTCAAACTCCAGTCAGATTCCAAAAGGTCTCTCTCAACCTCCTGAAACCACAGGCAGCTGGACACTGTTGACAACTCACTTAACTCGCATAAATTGTCTTTGAAAGCTTAAAAAAAAAAGAAGAGACTTCTAAAAGTCTAACTACCATCAAATTATCTATGTGACTTCTGAATGAGAAGTGATCTACCTTATTGTCTATCTTTGATGAGAGATGAGGACAATTTGGAATGCAAAAAAATATCAAAAACAAGTGGGAGATTTTCTGGAAGTATTTAGATACTATTTCTTAGTGGGCACCAAATTTGACAGCATGACTAGAATTTTTTCGCATGCACCAATCATAAACTGGACTGATCCCCTAGAAAACCTCAAAGACAGATCAATACAGAGGGTTTATAGGAGAATGAGAATGACTTTTACCTCTGTCTCTTCTTTCAGAGTACTGATTATATAGTTGTAAAAAGGAGAGGAAAGTGTCCAGTCTGACAAGGAGCACAAGATCCCAGCAACAATGAAAATGGCTTTTTAACACAATGTATGGAACAGTAGCACTTGTGAAAGAAACAGATGATGTTATCTCCAACTGAAAAAAGACTCATAGAACTCTTCAAGTTTACATCTTTAACACCTGTTGAATGGTTACTCACACACAGCCCATTTTGCTGAACACCCAAAAGCAGAAAGTCTGTTTAATCAGTGTCAGTTGTGACCACCCTGGCTAGGTACCAGTTAACCTGAATCACCTGATGGAGATTCCCAACTCTTTCCACTGACTTCATAGCAAAGGGGAGCTGTGAAAGCAGGCCATGTGAATGCACCTTCCAAAGCATGGGCAGCTTTCATTTACCTACTACTTCTCACAAAGCACTAAGGCAGACACAGGAAGAGTCCAGCCTCCAGCTTTGTAATTCAGAAATCTACCAGCAAAAGCATAAAACTAGGTAAGATTTCAGCCTTCACCACTTCTCCTGGAAGTATCTCACTATTTAGCAGCATGGAACTCTCATACAGAGAGTAGAAAAATGACTTTGTTTTACTGGGAAGTGTCAGGTTTATAAACATGTCCTTAAGCACTCAGTGACCTCAGGAGGCTCTCAATAGAACAAAAGGATCCAAAAGTGAATTTTTCCTGTAGCACACACAGCATCCACAAACACTGCAGACACATCATCCATCACCCAGCAAAGTAGAGTGTCTGGCACAACCATGTTTTTTAAAGAAGATTCCAAGTCTCCATCACATGGAGATAGGTACACGCTAGGTAACATGGTCTAAAGACACAAAGATTCCATCAATACTTGCATTTAAACAGCAAAATATAAGCTACTTAATCCATACTTCAGCGTTCATTCACTTCTGAATAAGACCTGCATCCATCTGTGTTTCTGCTTTCTGTGGCAGATGTGCTCAGGCAGTGAATCTACTGACAGTCCATTTTAACTTACCTGCTGCTCTCGCTTTCTTTGGTGCACCACACAAGGTAATATCTTCAAGTCCAAAGTACAATATATACTGATCAATAATTTCCACAGGCAAAGGCTTTATTAGTGTCTATTAAACTAAAAGCTATTTTTGTTTTATCTGAGAGCAACAACCCTTGTTTTGATGTTCTGAGCTAACACTAAACACAAAAACTAACAGTCTTTTCTAGTTAAAGGCTTTGGAAAAAAGAAGTCAGTGTAAGTGCATATGCTCTTGCACTTTGATAATACAACAATTATATTTATCAGAAACACATGTTAATTGGATCATTCTGGAGCATTTTTCTCATTGTCTGGTACCACAAAACACATCTGGGATTTATTTGTCCTGTGTAAGTTAATAAGGGTACGGACTTCTTAAAAACAATAAGTATGGTAACCCTGAAAACAATTTCCCAAAGTAAAAAGGGAGGAAAAAAAAACCCCTCCACATTTTATCCAAGTCTGTGTAAGTGTAAAAATGGCTGAAAGACAGAAAGCAAAAGACATTTTCCATCTACTCTGTACTAGTGAAGAAAGAAAAAGGGAGTTAAAGAAACCTTATTAGTGCGACTGTATGTAAGAAACAGTGCAGTTAAATGTATCACATTAACAGAACTGAATAGGGGATGTCTCCTCCACCTACACAGATCCAAATTAGTATCATTTCAAGTTCCAATACATTGGCACAAGAATATGTCAAAGCTTCTTCTTGCTACTAAATCCCTCACATGGGAGAAGCAGAAAATTTCAAGCTTTTTCCCCCGAGCATAGGGGATGTTGACACCTTCCAGATCTTCACTTTACTGGACCAACCCACAGGCAGCATGGTGCAAAGGAAGAGCAGATGGTTTTTTCTTCTGTTACCTCTGCTTCCTTAAGATGAAGCTGAACATTGTTCTTAAACCATACATATTCAGCTCTTGCTATAAGGAGAACAAGGCTTATTTATGAAGCCCTCTATCCCATATCACATTTATCCCATTTCTAAGCATGCCTATACACATTCCAATGATTTGAAGTGTCCAAAGAAAAGTAATTTGCTCTGAACTATGAAAAATTTCAGTCTTAATGCAAAATAAAAGTTGAGCAATTTGATGTTTTTTTCACCCCTTTGCCCCCTCCTTCTTAAAACCACAAAAAACAAGGGAAATGCTGAAAAAAGGAAAGCAGTTTCACACTGCTTCACAACTTACCTTGCAATCATCTGAGTGTTGGTTTAATTACAGAAAAAACTACCACAGGTTCTTTTCATACCTTACCACTGGCACAAGTACAAACATTCAGTGTGTGCAGAAATTCAATGCAAACCCAGCAGGACACAAGATTTCTCCAGGTATTAAACAGTTTTTTGTGCTTGCATTTTACACTTTACATGTGAGGTCACATGTACACAGTTTAATCCTGTAAGTTTCTTGCAGGATCACAGACCTCTGTGATAAAAGATTAATTTCACCATCTACTAATGGAAGAAAATTACTCTCTGAGAATCTGACAAGAGAGCAATAAAGTTTTTTCCATCATATGATCAAATAATATGTGGTTTTGCTTACCCCAGAGTTTGATGAAGAGATAGAAGCAGGCTTTCATTAGTCTGTTAACTACTGAGAAGAAAGTCTCACTGCAGTTTACCTACCTGTTTTTAGACATAGATAATGGTCTTTTTCTCACACAGATATTATAAAGGCATAGAAGATGTGATTGGAGAATAGAGAATAGAGAGTATAGGAGTAATTTCAACACAAATCTTGGAGGAAAATCAACAGTGTTTTGGATTAGCCGGAAAACATTTTTTACTCCCAAAATTATCTGTGGAAGTAAAAGGTATCTTGATGAACAGGTGCATAAACAGACAGAAAGGCAGAGACTGTTAAATCAATAAATGGGCATGCAAATAACAATATAAGACTGATCAATTATCAAACCAGTTGGGGCTTGATTCTCTTCTCATGACATAAAATGCACATCTAGCATAAAAACAGTTACAGCTATGTTTTCCAAGATCATCTGTTACACATAGGGCTTTTAGCCAACAGGTAGAAATCACTGTGTCATCTTCTCTGGACTATGGTACACAGGAGATGAGACAAGATTGCAGTAATGGGCTCTGTGACATCTATAGATCAATGAGAATTGGTACAAGGGGAAATCAAGATCCTCCTGTCTTAGACTGGAGAGTTGAGAAGACCAAGGTTCATTTTATTTGCTATAACTGTGTAAAGGAAATGCTGCTGAAATCTGTGTAGTAATTAGTATGACACCTGATTGGTTCAAGAATACACTGACTGTCTGGAATATTACTGACAACACACTTGTGGGGGAAGAAATAGGAAAAAGCTAAGTTAACCTATTGGGCAGACTGAGATGGGTTATTTACTCTTGTCTCCATATAGTAAGGCACCTTGGTTCAGGAGTAATGCTATGCTGTTCAGAGGCACATGTGTTAAAGTCGAGATACACTTACAAAGTAGCCTGTTCCCAAGCTGGAAGGAGCTGAGCTCTGCAATAAAACACAAAGACAAAGTGAAAAGTCAGTGACGGTTTTTAACACGTTCCAATCCACATAGCTCATTACCAGCCCTTTCCAAGCTTTTCATCACTACATCACAGCACCAATGTGCTGCCCCTTGTCATCTGCTACTGAAACAAACACGGTGTTGCTTAATTTTTCTCTTTACATCTCTCAACGACTCTGAGATGGTAACGTGCTATTTACTGAATTCCAAGCTTCCGCGGTGGACGTAATTGCCAATTTATTTGACAGGCAGCTGGGTAATGAATTAATGATGGCATTTCGCCCTGCACTGAGACTAAACAGACACTCATCAACCAGCCTCCCTGACATGCTGACATTCAATGCCCTGGACTCCAGCTACTCAGCTTTATGGCCACAAAGGGGCAGGCAGGAGGGGATAAAGAAAAGAAAAAACAACAAACCAACAAAACCAAACCACAAAAACTAGACCGGCTTCAAAACAGAAAGCCCGGTGGGTTTGGATGACTTTTTCAGTGTATGACCTGTTTGCCAATTTATTCCCAAAAGGCCTTGGTTAGTACACACACAGTGCTTTTCTAAAATGAGACATTTTGTAAACATAATTAGTAGTCTGAAATGTAAAGAACGGGTGGGCACGGAGAAGCCGCTTCGCCAAATGTGCCTTTTCCTGGAGACTGCAGTCGCTATAATTCCCCATTTGGATGTCCACATTCTTTGACAAACCAAGGATTTAAAAAGGAAAAAAAATAAAACAACCAACCAAACAACAAATAACTGTGCTGTGAGACAGATTTCAAAGCTCAAACCCATAACGATAATTAAAATTAATACTACTACCATGGAATATAATCAAAAGGTTTAAATGCTTAAAAAAAGGCATCATGAAATTCAGTTTAAGTGGGCCACAATCACGTCTACATTTACAGGAATTAAGGAGATAAAGGGGTTTGTTTCATTAGTTTTTCATCTAAGCAATGGGGATTACACAGCAGGTTCTCTTAGAGACACGGTGAGAGACCTAAACATCTCGCTCCTAATCCAGGTCACTGGCTGTTACATTAAAGGGTGAACAACTCCCAGTGCTAGAGCCCTATCACCTGAAACACTTCAAACCAGGCTAGGCAATACACAAGGAAGCAAAATAGAGGATAATTCTCTAGTGAGCAGTGGGTAGTTCAGATGACCAGTCTTTAACTCCTGTTTCTCTTCAATTGCTGTTTCAGTTCCTTAGCACAATCTCACCTTTGGTAATGACATAGCTCAGTGATTGCTAGGACCTGTACAGGGCCCCCAGCCAGCTCGGGCAAACCACTGGAAAGAGGCAGAACTTGCAATCCCTGCCCTGAGATCCCATTGCAGGGAACCCCACCAGCAAACTCTCTCTATTTCTGATCAGTGCAGCACTGACATTAAAGAAAAGAAACCCCACAAAGGGTTTGTGGAATCTTTTTACTGAAGTCAGCATGGCAGAAATCGAGTGTGCCAAGAAATTTAACAACAAAAGTCACCACAAACCACCAGCACATTACTGCGTGTGCACCAAAGAACTATCAAAAAGAGAGGTTGAGAGGGTACATATATAGAGGGGAAGGCCTTCTCATTTAAGGTATTAGAAATTAAAGAGGCAGCAAGAGGAAATCACTCTGGCAGTCATAATGGTACCAATATTATAAAATCAAACAACTGTGTTGAGACATCATCTGTGAACAAATAAAGCTGCTACAGGAATTTGGATGGTGTGTGGTTCATGGTCCCTAACTCACTCCATCTTAGGTGTTGCAGCCACGAAAGGCCTCCAGATCTTCAGACTGCAGATGTGCTTACCACCATGCAAAGGGACTCACAAACAAATTCCTAAGCCTTTCTGGCCTTATTCTTGTTACTCTGGGACTCCCTCTACCACCACTGCCCACAGCAAGATCCATCTGGTCCCAATGACAATGCCCCTCTGTGGTGCACATTTGGTAACACATGGCCATGATGTCTCTGGGCTCAGCCTGACTGCTCTGCTTCCCTCGACCTGACCATGCCCATGCAGCTGGGAGTACCCACTACAGCCCCAGCAATCACACAGCCCAGCTACTGTATCCAGCTAGCAAGTCCATTCCATGGGCCAAGTACGCTGGTTCTGGGAACCGCTGCAGCCCTGCAACACCACTTGGAGAGTGCATTTCAGCACACTGGTTTAGTGTCTAATGCATTTGCTTTCCTGATAAAACAACTTATCTACTGCCATTCGTTTTACTCATTCTGCTTCCTGCTTCATGTAATTCAAATTCTTTTAATTAAACTGGAGATTTACTCACAAAGTACAACATGTGCAATCATTACTTGTGCTTTTGTTTAAGCCATGTATAGATGCCAATAGAGTCCCAATCTTTCACTCACAGTTTTTAAAACTTACTTTACAGGCTGAGAGCTCCAAAGTTTGCATTCTGCATCTGTGTGCAATTTTTGTCTGCTTTTTATTCCAAGTTTTTGAAAGATCAAGTACCAAAACAAAACAATAAAGGAAGAAAAAAAAAAAAAAAGAATAAGCAAGCAAAAGATTTCCCACTGAGTATTTCCATTCCTTCAAAAGCAATGCTGCAATGGCTATGGGAGGACAGTCGAAACATAGCAGTCAAATGACTTTCACTGAAAAGAAACAACTGTGCATTTTCAGGGCCTTAGAGTTTGCTGGATGGAAACAGAGCCCTTCACACATTGCATGCTGCATATGGATAGTACAGTTTGCAAACTCTTTTTAATTGAAGGAAGACTGTGTTGCACATGCATGAATGACTACGTCAGCTGTGCTGTGAACCGTGTGTTGACAGAGCGCATAGGCTGAAGCAAGGGCTATGCAAGAAGACAGCTTCTCACCTCTTTTTGATAACTCCCAATAGCGAAAGGATCCTACCACCCAGTGCCCAGCCTTGGTACCAACTGGTGAATGTGATACTGTATATGCAGCATCTTTACAAGCCCATGCTGAGTCGTGATCCTGCACTGGATGGTTCTACATCTCTTATATAAAGTGTGCCTATAATAGAGGTAATGGTTTCACTTTCCCAAACCCTTTGCAACATTTGACATCAGATACACTATTTGATATTCACACAACCACCAGCACAAGCCCACCAGTAAAATGCAAGTCACTTGCTTGAAATTAACAGGGGGTTGGGTTTGTTATTTTACTTCTGCCTTTTTTTTTATCTTGTCTTTTTTTTTTCCTTTCTTTTTTTCTTAAAAAGAAGAACTTTTGGCCCAGGAGCAAAAATGTAGTCACCCTCCTGTAAGCAGTAGTTTATTGTGTACCAAAGAAAATTACATCCTTGAGGTCTTGGAAGGCACAGTTATACCCATTTTGCATATATATTGGGCATTACTTGGGGAAGCTGGGTGGGGAGAAAGCCTGTGTTGTACATATTTGTTCTGGCTATTGTTTATGTAGGTCTGACTGACTGAAGGAACAGTGGGTATCATTTCAATTTCTGATGTCAACATCAAATTACTTATTTAATTTCATGCCTGGCGAAGCATTGTATAGCTACACGCAGAATCATTTCACTTCATTTGTTATGCTGTGTTTTCTTGGCGATTGGCTTGCCTTCCAACTGACAGCTTTAATTACGACATGAATTTGATTGCACTGCCGAGGAATTAACATAATGCAACAAAGCATTTAAGCATCCAACCTTAGACACACAAACACACACATACACACCCTCGCGTACACACACACACACACAAAGAAGCAGCCACTGCAGTCGATCAGCTTCTGGCACACAAACACACACAGAGCTTTGCTGGTGTTATTCCACTTTAGATGCAGCCAAGATTACTGGGGGATATTTTGGAGAAGGAAAAGTGCGAAGGATTTCAGAGCACATAACCCAAAGACTGCTCCTCAATTTGTCTTTCTTCGGGTTCAATAAGCAGGTGGGAGGAAAGGGAGACAGAGAATTGAAAGTATCCCATATCTGAAGCCAAAACTGTGAGCTGTCCACAGGATCACACTACTGGGGATAGACACCTTTCCTCCCTGGGGCAGACAGCAACAGACCTGGTGAGCAAGGCACTCAGGACTTATTCTCCACTGATACCACACCATAAACTATACTGAAGAGTGAAGTACACAATGCAGCAGGAGCACACAGCTTCAAAGCACTGCCGATGGGAAGTATTCTTGAAAGAGTGTGTCAGCTTTCATTAGACCTCAAGATGAGATTTTTAAGGTAGGGGGCAAATGGAAAGATTGCTGTCCCACTCCTTGTTCAAGAATTTAAACAGTGTTCCATACAGAACTATGCCAACTCTATCTCCTGGCTTGTGACCCCTTGTTCAGCAAAAGCAAGAAAAGTCAAGGCAGTCCACACTTCTCTTGTGTGGCAAGAATGGAAGACCTGTGCTGCCTCCCCAGTTGATGACCACATCTGTCACCTCCTCAATGAAAGCCTGAAACCAACACCAGAAGCAGCTGAGAGTGGGGCAGGGCCAAGGCAGCTCATCAACTCTGCAGCCGTGAAATGGTGAGTTTAGTTCATTGTGCAGACCTCAGACTTTTACCAGGACTAGCCATGACTTTACAGCTGAGTGTGAGCTTCAGTTCTGGAGTAGATCAGAAATGCACCATGAATCAGGGGTTGTTCTGCTTTTCATTAGCAAAGAAGTGGCCGAACTCCTGAATACTCTGTGTGTTTACCATGCAGGTTAGCTGTAATCCTCACATTTTCCTCCTGGCTGCTTCGTAAAACATGGCTAAAAAAAAGTACCCCAAGCATTTCAAAGTGGAAGACTCAATTAAAAATAAGTATATACAGAAAGATAAGGAAAACCAGTTGACTGAGCTCCAAGCTGAAGAAAAGAGAAAGCTCTGCCATCTTGTCTCCAAGCGAAATCTCAACAAAATGAATTCTACTACTGGCAAGATTTTGATGAGATTAAACTGACTACAGCACCCTATATAGGAGGAGCAGCTCTCCAATTTCTCTTTTAGGCCCCTGGAGCTACCTCTGCCCATAAAGGAAAAAGCAAGTTGTCATTCAAAAAAAAAAAAAAAAAAAAAAACAACAAAAAAAACCCAAACCCAAACCAACAAACCACTTTATAGTGGAGAAAGGCAGAGAGAAATGGGTTTATGGAATTCAAAAGGGGAGGTGCAGCAGGGCACTGTCAAATGCTTGCAGTGGAGCATTCGAGCAGTCATTATTATCCCTAATCTAGCAGAGGTCAAGTTCTCTGCTAATTATGTTCTCTCAGAGGAGCATCTGCATGTGTGTACACGTGTGTGAGATGAGGACAAAGAAAGGAGTTGATGGAAATCAGTCTCACTGCATTGCCTCTGACAAGGACATAGGATATTCCTCTTCCTGCTGTCTGATGCTATTTCAAGCCTCATTATGAAAAAAGTCTCCTGTTTAACACGGTCTTTTCATTGAATTATCCTCTTTTCATTTTTGACCACCTCTTTCACGAATGCAGCAAATTACCTGCTTGGATCTCATTAGCCTGGAAAGGAGTCATCCCTTGTAAACACACTTTGCATCAATCTGTGTTACCCAAGGACTGTAGGTACAGTTACAATATGTGGAGCTGAAAGCTATCTGACAGGAGAGGGAATGAAGCCACTGACATGTCAGTTTGCAACTGGATATTCATTATACTATCTCTCTCGTTCTGCATCTGTCACTGAGCTATCACTTAAGCTGCACATTAAAGCTCGTGGAGATAACATTTCTGTTCCAACAGCTTACTTACAACTAGAGATTTGAAAATTGATCACCCACCTCGAGTATATGCACTTCATTCATTATACATATTTCCATACAGTAGCCACCCTTAATCCTGCATTGCTCTCAGGCTACATCAGCAGAAATCTGTTATATTTCGTGTCCAAAATTTGCTTTCTAACCTCAGGGTTAATCTGCCTAAAATATTTCATATTTTTGTCCTACCATTTGGTGATTGCACAACTTTTTGTATATTCCTCCTAAAAAAAGAGTTGTCAAACCAGAAAAAGATCTTCAGGGAAAACTTATTCTTCTGTATTTTTTTCTGGTAACTGGTAGCTATCATTAGACAACTCACTCCTTTAAAAGATATTAATCAAAACAACCTTACTGAGCTCTTGATACAACTTTGTGCACTAGAAGATAGCTCAAGGTGGGCTCATCCATAACTGAGAGTATCACCACCACTCTGTAAGGCCTTGCCCTGTAAAAACATGGGGTGCTTTGGGGTAGAGACATGCAGCACTGTATTGGCTTTCTGAACTGAGAGTCTGGAAGAGGACACCACACACTCAGGTAAGATAAGAGTTACCTTGAGAACTAGCAACACCAGACCAGAGAGACATAAGCATAAAGGAACTTTCTTATTAAGTAAAACATATATTACTTATAACTTTTTGTAATACGTATTTTCACATTTTAGGTTCATTTTGAACAACCTCTGAATCCCTATGCCTTCTCTCAGGATTACTATGGAAGTTGAATTTGCTCTCCCTTTCCTTCTAATTCACCACAGAGCTAAGACAAAGTCTTTTAAAAACATCAGAGAACAACTATTTGAATGGTGGAAGGGGAACGAGGGCTCTGCTGTTACTGCCAGGTCTAACACTGCACTACTGTGAGCTGCTGGGAAGCTCAAACAAGCCTGAGAGGTCTCCACTCAGTGCCCTGCAAGGAAGTGACAAGACCAAATTAAAACCATGTTTATAAGGAACTGTGAATTGTTTTGCTGGAAGGTGCTGGGCAATTGTCAAGTTCACTGCAGGGACTTCTCAGCTTCCATAGGGTCAGAACAAGCTAGGATGGCAAGGGTGACAGGCTGACAGTCAGCTGCCATCCACTGCCTTCTGTACAGAGCATTTCCTTGCTATCTCCTCTGGTTTCACACTCCTCTTTCTAAGATTCCTTATAGCCCTGACACTGACCTCACCTGACAGCTATGAAGGGAAGACTCTGAAGTGTCTAGCTGAACGTATCCATCAAGGTTGGCTCTGGGGGAAGGAATGAGCCATTAAAATAACATGACAAAGGGACGATGAAAGAGTGCTATAGATTTCACCTCTTCACAGGGCACAAGAAAAAGCCCAAGCCACCCCGGGTGGCTGTTCAGTGATATGCACAACTGCTAAAAATTGCTAAACAAAACTCGTTAGCTGTGCGCCTTCAGGCTTAGATTTGCACAAGGAAATGTCCCCTTTACAAAGGTATTTCTTTTCATGTCTGCTCAATTTGGTTTATTGGATTGGCCTACAGAGGACACCATCTGGTATCTGTCATCCAAATCTGCATGGACATGCTATTGATAAAATCCCCATTTCCAAAATGTGGGTTATTTAAAAGTAGGGGCAGATTGCTGGCTGATAGGAATTGGTCTGACTGATGTAGCTATCCATGCTTTTACCAGCAAAGGATCTGACCTACAAAATTCCCAATTTGCATACTCTTTTGGGACAGAGCTGTCTTTATATTCTCATGTAGCACAGAGGACCCAGAGCCATGAATAAAACACTCAAGGATTGCGATGGTACACATAATAAATAATAATCCAATTGCAGGAACAGAAAGATCTCTGCAGCCATTCCCATGTCAGAATAACTCATGTGTGTCATTCAGTGAACAGTCAGCATTCTCCAACAGAGAAAAACATGCTTCGCAGAGCTGCCATCTTTAGTATCTTCCATAGCAGTTTAGGTAGAGCAATAAAGGCAGAGTTGATGCTATTGTTGGCCATGTTACAGCTATTCATTATATATAAATTAGCCAAGGCTCTCTAGAGGCTCTAATACTTATCATAAAGACAGTATATGGCCCAAAGAAATACATTCTCTTCCTTTCCCACTTGGGTTCAAAGAGACCATCTCACTTCTCAGCTATGTAGGGCATTTTAACTTCATTAAATGGCCTTCAAATAATTCAAACTGCAAGAGTTTTCACACAGACATACACCATATCAGGCATTAACAGGTTTACTGAATTGGGGCAGAACACCTAAGTGACCTCTTCCTCTCCCAACCCCCCAGAAGGGAAGGGGATGTTAGCAAGAAAAGTTCCCAGAAACTAAACCCTCTTATGACTTAGACCCCTCAGAAAACTGCAGCAGAGGCTAATCAGAGCAGTATTTGGCTGCAGGAGCTTTACTTACGTCACTGAGTCTTTCCCGAGAGCTGCTTCGATGGAAACCTTTCGACTCCCCACTGGCGCTTTCACTGTCACTGTCTCGGCAACTGTTTTGACCTGGCTTGAGCTGTAGGAAAGAGAGAAAACAAAGAGAGCAAGAGTTTAAGCCTGGCTCAGGTAAATCCTCTTGTCTACTGTTCTTCTTTAACCCTATCCTACATCCAAACAAAGCAATGTTTATGTGGTGCTTGTGGCACTGCCACGGTGCAGCCTGGGCAACAAGGCAGCATCTTCTTCTGGTGAAAGGCCTGGAACACAAACCCTATGAGGAGAGGCTGAAGGAGGTGGGGTTGTTTAGCCTGGAGAAGCAAAGGCTCGGGGGGGATCTCATTGCTGTCTACAACTACCTGAATGCAGGTTGTAACCAAGTGGGGGTTGGTCTCTTCTGCCAGGCAACCAGCAGTAGAACAAGGGGACACAGTCTCAAGTTCTGCTGGGGGAGGTGTAGGTTGGATGTTAGGAGGAAGTTCTTCACAGAGAGAGTGATTTGCCATTGGAATGGGCTGCCCAAGGAGGTGGTGGAGTCACCGTCCCTGGAGGTGTTCAAGAAAAGACTGGATGAGGCATTTAGTGCCATGGTCTAGATGACTGGATAGGGCTGGGTGCTAGGTTGGACTGGATGATCTTGGAGGTCTCTTATAACCTGGTTGATTCTATGATTCAAGAGACCATTAACGCAGACAGCAAAGCAAAGCAAGCTGCTGTGCATTACAGCTCATGTGCAGGCTCAGAGCCTGCAGGAAACCACAGTTATGAAGACCTTCATTTTGAGAACCTTTAAATTTCTCAAGTTATTTATGCCATAGATGCAGTTATTAAAGTTAAGATCACGTTGAAGCACGTGCAGAACCAATCCCTCCCTCATTACACTGTAAGATCTTGGAGGATCTAAGATCAATGGAAATCTCCCCAGGGGAAGGAGGCCTTTTGCTGGACTAACCCCTAACAACATTGCCTGGCACTATAAAAAATTCTTGACTAACCTCAATGTTCATAAAACAGCATGATCTGCTTAATAGGTATCAGATTGTTCTTTTGCCATTTCAAACCAACTTTAATGAACTTTACTGGCATTGTCATAAATAAAAAACACCAAAAAATATTACAAACTACATTTTCAATACAGTTGAGAACACATCTGCTTTCTCTTAGGCTGTGCTTTCTGCAGGTCGACATGTTACAAAAGCAGTGTACTGAAGGTCTTTTACAGCCTAAATGATTGTTAGGTTCACCATACACACGTAATACACACAGTTCCATAGAGATCTATGCAGCACAAGGAAGGTCTGAACTACACCCACTGCAATGCTGAGAAGGTATATAGTTGGTTTTGCCTATTTGTTCCTCTATTTGGCTTGGATGCATTAGAATGTTGTTTTAGCCTTGTTGATGCTTTGTTTGAACTACCTTCCTGTGAAGGCTGGTTATTCCTGAGGTTAATACCAGCAAAGAGCCAGTTTCTGAAATGTAGATTTAAAATCACTTCAATAAATCCAGCAGCAGAAGTAAATAGAGAAAAAAACCCCCAAACTTGTGGAGGTATCTAATGAAGTTTTTCATGAGGCACCTACTGCACTTCACAACGTTCATATAACAATATATAACTATATAATTCCTCCTCATTCTAATTATTAATATTCATAGCAATTTCCATTTACTGTACATGGATAAAAACACTCATTCCCATTTCATGACTGGAGACCAGAAGTTCCTTCTCTATGAATTCTCTCCATCAACTTTTTTTCCTCCCCTTTCCCCTATGCCTTCTCTTTTTTCACAAGTTGTCCCCAAAACATGTTGTGCAAGCGCACGGAAAAACTCACATACACTCTCTTTTACATGTGCACAGAAACAGGACCATTTTGCTCTATTTCCCAGCTGTACACACTGCTTACCCACCTACACTGGCTTTCTCTCCCAGGTTCACCAAAACAGTGTGCAAAGCATCCTCATCCCAGTGGTGATCATAAATTTCTCCTTACTGCTGCAAGAGCAAAACCCATCCCTAGGTTTGGTCTGTGTGTGCTGCTTCACCTTCATCCCTAATTCCCCTCCTTAGGAAAAGGTAGCTTTGGGTGCTCTCTGTTAGTCAAAAGGAAGGAGCAAGTACATAAAACTACAGGCTCAGATGTGCAATTGAGTTGCAATGCATGAGCACAACCGCAAAAAAAATGGCACAAGTGTACTCTCAGCTCCAAGAAAATGTAACATAAGAGCTAGAGCTATTTGTCAAACACTTACAATTTAATAAATAAAAGAACTATTCCACAGCTCAGCCAGAAAACCTCAAGTAAAAAGATATTTTATTTCAAATGGAATGGTTTATCAGTCAGATCTAATAGATCTAGGTAGCATTTTTTGGAAGCAGAGAGGAGAATAACAAATTCAAGAAGTATTATACTTCATATATAACTCACAGATCTTATCCAGGACCACTGTGTACTGTAATTTTATGGTCCCAGGTTTAAAATTCATCTACCCAAAGGAAAATGGATCAAGTTTCCCTGACTCAGTCTTTTGTCAACATCCGCCTGATGATGGAAAAACTCATACAATAATTGGGGCCTGAAGACTTTTTTCCAGTCTCAAATTTTATTTTAGAACCTCAATTTATTTTGTACACAATTCTCACACATTAGTTTCTTTCTAACTAATCATAATGACTCATTTTATATTACTTCTTCACTGCAAACTCCAGCTATTTACAGACAAGAAGGAAAACTCAGCAGGTGTCATTTTTCTAGGCACAATTTACAAGGAACAAGAGAATATGACCAAGATATCTGAGCCTGAAACTCTGTAGGAACAAAGTGAACTGTATATGCTAGAGAGTGAACTCAGAACTAAGTCCAATTTATGATTTATAAGCTTTCCATATTTCCCTTTAAATTTTTTTCAACTTGAGTTTCTCCATGTGCCAGACTCTTGAGGGTTTACATTTTATTCCAAAATCCACCAATCTGTGTTACATTAGAAAAAAAAAAGGCATGGAAATGTGCCCATTGTCTTCTTTTAAGAAACTAAAAGTTCCACACAAACACACATGGAACACTGCATGTGGATAGGCAATGGTTCATTTCCATCTACTTGCACAGATTCAACCACTTAAAACAACACTGAAATAATGGAGCGCTGCTCAAAAAGGTCTGCAAGTAAAAGATTGGATCTTTAATTACATTGCACACTTTTGATGCATTGCTCCAGGGCACAAGGGAACCCTAAAAACAGTTTCCCCTTGGAAAATGCAATTGTCTTCCTTGGGGAACACTTCCAAATGCCACACTGACAACTCTTATTCTTGTATAATTCTTCTCAGGGTCCCCCATGTGAAAAGCAAAAGGCAGCATGCATCTCCCGTGTTGCCTACTGAAGTCTCTCACTGAGGAGTCTCCTGCATTAACACAGGCACTACTCTTCCAATCCATACTGACCAAGGAAAGAAGCAGGGTCTGCAAAAAGTGGCTTGGATGTCACACTTTCCATGCTCTAGTGGATAGAGAATCTTCCCTCCCATTATTGAAATCTGTCAGACCAGCTCAGACAGCTTGGAAGTAGGATAAAGCTCTATTTACAGCAAAGCTAAATTTACAAGCATATATACACAATGTATTTACAAGTATTAACAATTATATACAATTTAGAAATAATATGTGAATGCAAATTCCCTCCTGGACAAAGAAACTGTCCAGAAGGGACTCAAAGCCATCCTTTCTCTCACCCTCTCTTTCCCAGACAAACCCCAAAACAACCAGCAAACTCATTTTGTTACCTTGAAGTGTTAGTCAGGATTAGTGAAAGAGTTTAGAGAGAAGAGATCCAATTCTTAGGAGTGAAAAAGGTAAAAAGGGGACAAATTGCTTGTACTTTGGCTTTTTATCCCGTTCAGCAAACCAATGGATGATACAGATATTATAACTATTTTTTTTTTTTACAACTAATGATCTAATTTTTCTCATTAAAATAGTCCAATTAGCCTCGAACCAGTACAGATGTACAGTGGGGGTCAACTTATCCACGTAGGGATTCACCCATGGGGTCTAACAAAGAAGAAATGCAGAAGTTCTCATACCTGAAAGCACAGATCTCTAAAAGCAATGAGTGTGTCTGACTCATACAAAACTCGCACAGTCTCAAGTCCTCCCCTTTTACTCTGCTCTTGTCAAGCTCCACCTGGAGTATTGTGTACAGTTCTGGAGCCCCCAACACAAAAAGGACATAGAACTGTTAGAGCAAGTCCAGAGGAGGGCCATGAAGATGATCAGAGGGCTGCAACAGCTCTGCTATGAGGATAGGCTACAAGAGTTGGGGTTCTTCAGCCTGGAGAAGAGAAGGCTTCAAGGAGACCATAGAGTAGCCTGTCAGTATCTGAAAGGGAACTACAGGAAGGCTGAGGAGGAACTATTTACAAGGTCTTGTAATGATAGGACAAAGTGTAATAGGTTTAAACTGGCAGAGGGGAGATTCAAACTACATGTTAGGAAAGGGTTCTTTACAGTGAAGGTGGTGAGACACTGGAACAGGTTACCTAGGGAAGTTGTGGATGCTCCCTCTCTGGAGGTGTTCAAGGGCAGGTTAGTGAGCAACCTGTTCTAGTGAGAGGTGTCCCTGCCTATGGTGGGGGATGAACTGGATGAGCCTTGAGGTCCCTTCCAACCTAAACCTTTCTATGATTCTGTGATTTTAAGTGTTCCTCAAGTGTGAGAGATGGAGTACAGACCAAAACAGTTGTAATCAGCAACCCAAGTCCACTTCCCCAGGCTGAATGGCATGGGACCTGCTGCCACTCCTGTCTCCAATGCTTTTATAGGAGATTTTGGTCATTTTTTAGCATCACCACATCCTATTTCTGTAAATTGTTTTATTGCATTATAGAACTTGTTATTTTTAATAACTTTGAATCTGTTGCAGGATGCTGAAAAAACAAACAGAACTGGGTAACTAGATAACAGAGTAAGAAAGGAAACAAAACAGATCTGGAAGGACAGCTGAAGTACTGGGCTGGGACTGACTTGGAGTGGGAGAAGGTGTTTTAATTTTTGTTTTATTTCTCACTACCCAAATCTATTTCAGCTGGCAGGAAATTAAAGCAGTTTTCCCCAAGTCAAGGCTGGGTTGCCTGGGATGGTAATTGGTGATCTCACCAGCTATTTCTTCTCTTTTTCTCCCATTGACCTATTGAGGCACGGGAGTGCGAGAGAGTGGCCGGGTAGGGCTTTGGTCCTTAGCCAAGTTCAAGTCAGCACACTCTAATATGGGGAATAGCACTTATTGCTCATAAACTCAGTCAACACCCCCCACCCCCCCACCCCCCCAAACATATCCCTCTGTGCTGCCCTGTGAAGTAATGCAAAATAGGTGCTGGAGACTGCTGTGAGGAACACACAAAGAGAAGGTAACTGAGGTAGCATGGGGAGGGGAAGAGAAACATGAGATAGGCAACACTAAGAGTGACTACCTGATGAAGAAGAGAGAAAGACTAGCTCAGGCCTAAAGGTCCAAAGAAACTATCTGGAAACTGCTAAGACCATGAATAGACAAAAATAGATGCAAAATCATCAGCCTGAAACTCCTGCAGTAGTAAGCACTAACAGTAGCAGTTCTTTCGGGGCATGAAGAGGTTTTCAGGTGACTTGCAATCTAATGGAATTATTCTTGCATCAGGGAAATACTAAGCCTTATTTCATAACAGCAAATATATGTCCAGGGGAAGCAGCTCTCTGCTATGCTTCCTTCTGCCATTCAAAGTTAAAGGGTAAAGCAGACCTCAATATTCAGGCTTAGGAGAAGGAGAACTTTACAAGAATAGCACTCTAGTCCTTACATTAGTCAGACACTTCTGTGAAATGAAAGGATGGGGGGCATAAGCCATAAAATGCTCCCAAGGATAATGCAGAACAACATGGCATTCTGTAGCTTTTTGTCTCAGGAAGGAAAAGAATGAAGGACAGAGATAGTTGATCGTGTTAAGAGGCATAAGAGAGGATGAAAGGGCAGCTGAGCCCTAGACTACAGAAAGCATCATCCTCTCAGGACCTCAGTTGTCTTTGCTGGATCCCTAAGCCACTTTAGATAATTCCACAGCCGTAGTGCCTGGTTAGCACATAACAAAAAGCAAAATAAAGAAACCTACTGAGAAGTCTGAAAAAAAGACTTTTCCACAGAGCTTATATATCGTGTCAAAAACATCCCAATGTGGCTCTTCAGAGCTTTTTTTTGTTTTGTTTTTTTTTTCTTTCCATAATATATTTTAATTTAAAACCCCATACCATTTGGCAGCAGCACAGCTATGGTATAGTTTCGAGGCGCCTGAGTTTCCACACCATATGGAATTAAAGGATTATTTTGCTACATTATACTTTAAAGTTGTGAATAGCAACACTTCTCCCTATTATAGAGCAGTGAGTAAGCTAAGCCTTTACCAGAGTCCTAGAGGAAGAGGGAAGGCATAACCCGGCTGCAGGGAGGGGAATTTCAGGCTTTCAGTTCTGCCTGCCATTCTGGATTTACACAGCTTTTGCAAGGGTAAGACAGTCTCAGACTCTTCTGATGCAGCTCCTACATGGCTGAATACACTCTCTAGCTCAGATCAGCTGGTGAATAGACTGTCTGCATGCTATTAGCAATGCTTCCTGACTCCAGAAAACCTGAACAGGTACAGCCCAGCCTCAAGCCCACAATAGTAGTTTGTTCTGATCAGGGTGACAGTCCTAGACTGTACAAAGCCATTTCTACCTGTTCCTTCATCCGCACCAAGCCTGCCTGTGCTTAGCCTCTGAGATTTTCCCACCAGCCCAGACTCAAGCCAGGCTCTGAACTTGTGAAGTTTTGTCCCCACTTGCAGTCACATGTGTGCTAGTTTGAACCATCACATGCTTCTCCCAAATGCTGCACGCCTGGATGCAGGCAGAAGCATAAGCACATCAGGCAGCTGGTGATAAGTGCAGGTTTCTCTGGGTGGCCAAAGGCCAGGACGCAATGGGCAGCTCAGCCTGTAAGAGAAAAGAAAGCCAGGCTGAACCCAGTGAAATCCTAGCTAACAGGCTGGATATTCTCAGCATGATGTATCATGAGCCCATCACTGACTCTTCAGGGTTCAGCAAACAACAGGAGTTTGGCTTGCAGCACACAAGCAGGAGCGAGGGTGCCAGGCAGGTGAGACAGCTTGCATCCACTGCCGTTCTGCATGGTCACAGGAGAGAAGAGAGATGAGTTCCTTAGGACTGGCTTGGGCTGTGTCCTTACAGCTCCCCACAATGGTGCATTAGCCACAGGTCCAGGGAGGGAGCCAGAGTGGTGTGCACCACCATATGCTGGTGTGAAGCAAGAGGGACAGGCAAGAGATGGATCACCGAAGCCTCTTTGGCATCAGATGCCTCAGAAGTTAAAGCACTGGGAGCATCTCCAGTACCCTGCTGTGGAGCTGACCCAACCAAGCCCCTGACTAGTTTTACACGGTTAAGGGGTATTTTAACATGAAGGTCACCACATGCTCTGAGAAGACTGGCTTTGATGTGCTCTTAGGGTCAAAAAGCTGAGTGCAGTTTCCACTAACCCTCACTGACTCACTGGGGTGGAAAAGTCAGCAAATTAAAACACACATTGTAACATCATTTTGCACTTAAATGAAATGTACTTTCCTTTGAAATATGCTAACTTTGATATCAATGTGACAAATCATGTTGAAGTGTAATTGATTCTGAGCAACAGAACAACTGAGTATAGAAATCAGATGTATAACATTGGTGATCAGTTAAGCATTGCTTAAAGGGTGCTGCTTTTTTAAATTTCATGTAGAATAAATAAGAAAACAGCTTTATTTCTCTGGCCAGCTCAGCTTTCACACATGAATAGCACTGTCTGTGCTACTAAGACCTACAAGGCACAGCCACACCACCTACTTTTTAAGCACTTCACCAACACAACCAAAGGAGACAGACCATGTCCTGCCCAAAAACACACACACGTGAAATGTCCTCCATCAGGCAAGAAAGAGCCACACCAGATTTCATGTAGGACTGAGTATTTAGTTGCAAAGAAAGAATATTTTATCAATGATTGAGAACAAATCTGGCAGTATGAAAACAAATGAAAACTGCATAGCAAGAAGAAAAAGAAAACAATCAAGCACTATGGAAATCAAGGATCAATACTTGTGATTTAAATCATGATTAACAGCTGTCATTTAGATACTTCCATTTAAACCTTTCTAGTGACAGAAATTAGACAGCTGTACAGCACTGCTATATGCTGCACTGTTAGTTAACAGCACCAACGTATCACCCAAGGCTGGTTCAACACAGCAAGACTTTTACACTGCATTGCTAAGAAAGCAGTGTTCACCTCCACCACATCTGCCTGGCTACCTAAACAGAGCAGCAGCATAAGGAAAGCAAAGCAGAGGTGAGATAATGAGGAAGAATATTTACGGTACACAAGTTTAGGCAATAAATATGAAAGAAAAGAAAAAGAATTCATGCTGCATGTGGACTCTGAACAGCATTAATACAAAGATATTTCTCACACCAGGGAAGAAAAATCTTGTTACCTAAGAGATATAATAAAACATGAGGAGAGGCTCTCTCGGTAGGTCTTGATTTATAATCTTACAACCACCAATGCAGAAGCTCCAAGGAACAGTCTGCTGTGGAGAATCAGGGCCTACATGCCATCATCCTGGGATCTGACAGCCCTACAAAATAAGCAGCTACACTTTGCTCACCTGGATGGGAATGGTGTAGTAAACCAACAAAGACCAGATCTTGTCTTTTGTTTCCTTCCTGCCTCTACTGAGAAGAAAAAGTAATTTTCCTCTTCCCAAACTCTTTTTAGAAAAACAAGGATAAACACACAAACATATTTTTCCAATTTCCTGTTTTAAAAAAAAAAAAAATATCTAAATTTAATAGAGCTTGAACAAGTAACTATGAACAATTACCTAATTAGCTCTGTGATACAGAACAAGGGTGTCTTTAACTTACTTATTCTAAAGCATTGATGGTCATTTCCTGCTGCCTTTGAGCTGATCCAGTATCTGCTGCTGCACTTGCTTAGTACATTGGAGTAGAGTAACTCATCCTCTCCAGCCTTAAATGGGAGAGATTCTGCTGAAAGAAATGGAGCTACACCCCTCTTCTCCTGGGGAAAATTGACTATTTAGCATTGTTATTACAGAAACACCAAGTGATCGTGTTCTGCTCACAGTAGCAACAGCAGAAGCAACACAGGCTAAGAATAAATAGCATACTTGCCAAAGCGGGGGTGGGGGATAAAGAGAACGGGCATTTATTTCCAGATCCTCTTCTCCTTCATTATATGCTTGGGCACCCTTAGATATATAGCTCACAGAAGGTACTCTGAAGTAGCTCTGTAGCTCTATTTTATCTAAGTTACACAGAGAATACAGCCCATCATTTTTTTTTCCTCTGATGTTTATACAGAAATCAAAGATAGATTTGGCATAAACTCATCACACCCCAGAATCATACATACATTATACAACATAGAAAGTGTAACAGACTTGCTCTGTTCCCCAGCCCCTGTTAAGAGTGGTATGAAACAGCAAGCTGTTGGCAATTGCAACAAATGAAGCGTATTTCAGCACACTTTAAAAGCTGAATTGCAAAAAAATATAGGCTTCTTCTGACCCTTTGCATTTTGATGGTTGCACAGTGAGAAATACGGCCTTTAAAATTACACCTTGCAAAGCACTCCATTGTACCAATCAATCTCTTCAAGCAGCTTCCACAGCACAGACTGGCGCAGCAGAGGGATGAGGAGCAAGGGTCCGGCTGGTCTGCTTGGAGGCAGCCAGAGCCGTGGCAATCAGGGAGGAATCGATCTGCCCCTCCCAGTATTTACTCAGCCCTGCTGCTGAACTAGTTTGTATCCACCCCGGATTTCCAGGGCTCTCTCTGTGCTCTGTCTCAAGGGAAAAAAAAAAACAAAACAAAACAGTTTCTGTACTGGGTGCCTATTCCTCCCTGGAACAAATGTGCCATCCTTGTCCACAGGGGACATAGATCATTTCTACTCTGATCCATAAGTGTTATTCACCTGAATGATGCCCATTTACACTTACCTATATTTCTTCCTTCTGCTTTGTACATCCCTAAACCAGATTTTAACTCCTAGGGGCACAGACACAATCTTTGAATACATTTGCATGTGCTTCCCAAGCCCTGGGAATGCCCTACAAGGGGCAGTGTACATGGATTTGCTGCTGCAGTTTCCACTAGGGACTGGTTTCACAGAATCACAGAAACATTCAGGTAGGAAAAACCCTCAGGATCACAAAGTCTAATTGATACTCCTACGCCGCAAGGTTCACCCTAAACCATATCTCCAAGCACCACATCCAAATGACTTTTAAACACTTTTGTTTTTTTTTTTCTTTTGTGGTTTCATTTAGGTTTGCCCTTTAAAAAAAAAAAAAAGAGAGACCCAAGCTGGCAGGTTTTACCTCAACATTCTGCCTAAGAATAGCCTGTTTCAGAGCACCTGGCCACATTGCATTTACAGATCCAGCTCTTCAGTAGCACAGGGTCCAGCCTGTTTTCTTAGGGACATTATCCCAGTTTCAGCCCTGGACCTGTGAGAAGTTCTTGCTTCTTGTACAGGAAAAGTTCAGGTGTGGTAGGAAGGTGGAGGCAAACACTGCCGGTACTGTGAATCTTTGGAAAGAGGAGAGAACAGAAATATTATCCCATTTAGTTCTGAGTGTCTGACATCCAACCCTCTAAGGACACTGCTTGGCCTCTGGTTGACTTTGAAATGTATAACTTACTGGAAGAATATTTAAGTAAGAAGATAAAACGAATCACATGATGGAACAAAAAGCAAACAGGCCAGACTAGAAAATCCGAATAGCACTGCAGCTACACAGCTCTCTGCAAACTCAGCTAAAGAGCCTCCATCTGTTTTAATGAGGGGAAACCTCAAACCAAGGTACTTGGTGTAAAAGTTCCCTCACTTCAGGGCCACAGGATGCCTGCTCCTCACATGCAAAGGAGATTCATGACAGGATGAGACCTTTTGGGACCATGTAAAGATGTGAAGCAGCTCCAAGAACCAAGCCTGAATAACACCCAAATGACAGCACTCATTCACCTGCATTAATTCACAGCTACCACCGTCCTGTTTTTCCTCAACACAGACCACTAACCTGACACTCAGTTAACATTACAGAAGTAAATAAATGTCCTGAAGGAGGAAATATCAGTATTCATGGATGGACCTCAAGATGCTTGCCACTGTTTACATAAAAGAGGCCTGTTATTTCATAGCTCGATATAAGCCCTGGATAAATATTTAATAACTTGGTTGCATAAATAATGATTTGAAGGTTGAGCTATTGGCTTAAAAATATAATACTATTTTAAGCCCTTTAACTGGCCAGCCATATAAATTATTCACAATTTAAAAGTCATCCTGTGGTCTCTGTACAAGGAGAAACGAGGAAGTTGTAACTGTAACGACAAAAGCAGGGCAAGATCAATCAAACCACATGATCTCTAACACAAACAAGCAGCAATTAAGCAGCAATCAAGACCAATATGACTGTGGTTGATGTCCTTTTATGCCAATACACTGAGTCTAGAGAGCAAAACTTAATAATGTTTTGCAATTTATCAAGGGAACCATAACTTTGCTCTCTGTGACTTGGCCAAGAGGCTATTATGATAGTATTTCTCTATAATTTAATAAGGTGAAGGGAAAAGGGGAGGAGTAAAAGCATTTGGACATGTAAGTCACATCTATACATACTGTGTTTTCCCCCATGCTTGAATGACAGAAGCAAAAGTCATAATAATATACCTCAGTACAATTTGTTAGCAGAAAAGGGGAGCTGAAGTATCTGACAAGGAAAATCTATTTGAAGAAGCACAGAAGGGAAGGGAATGAACCATCTGAATTCATTAGCAGCTGTCATTGATGTAGAGATGAGCTCGAGATGAAGAGAAGCTAGTCATCAGAAATAACTCAGGAGAAAAGCAAAGGGAGGACCTGTTGTTTAAATTGTTTAAATCTGGATAAGCTTCTGATAGATGGCAAGTTGCCACTTAGGGGAACCATCCTATTAGACGATTTACTCTCCTTGGAGGGAAGCTCTTTGAACAAAATAAGGTGTCTCTGTATTTCAGGCTGTGCACGGCTTGCTGGCAGTCTCAGGTATTGCTTTGTGTGGCACAAATCACAATTCTCCTCTACCTGAGGCCATAGTTTCACAGCATCTCTGCTGTTACCCACTTGCTCTGGGTGGCTTTTTCCCCGATCCCTGAGACTCTCTGGTTTGTATGGCTCCAGCTGATGTCGGGGCTTTGCAGGGTTAGAAACAACCAGTTTATTTCTTTTTCTTCTCCATTCCCCAGATTGCTTCTAAGCCAGATGAGTTCTTCAGTTTGGCACAATGAAAGAGGCAATGGTGGGAATGGGTAGCAAGGACTCAATACACTACCAGGAAAAAAAATAAATCTGAACAATTACATCTCCTTAAATCACAGTCTGACTTCATCTTAAATCTTGATCAATTTTTGCCCTGGACTAACCTAAAAAAGAACTGCAGCTGGTTTGAAAAACTCAGAATGCCTTCAAACTCCTACCACCACCCACTTGTTGCTGGCTTTTTGGCTTTGCTGTACATGTTTTCTGGATCCTTCCCCCCCCCTTTTTTTTCCTGCCTACCTCTTTTGCTCTTTCATTCTGAGAAATAATGCAAAATATATTGCAGCACCATGCTTTCACTTCACACTATTTTTTGCCAATTGAAATAATAAATCTTCCTATTTGTAAATGTCAACAAATCTCCTAGTACGTCTTGGAATCTGTCCCTTGTCAGCACTGACCACTGTGTGATTTACTATTTGATAGATTTGATGAGCTGGCTGCCTCAGTCCAAGTCCAAAACCAGCTTTATTTCCAGCAGATCATTCTGCCATTGTATTGGCAGCCTTAACAAACAGGCAAGGAATCGGGACAAGATCCAGTACCCAGTGGAATCAAGGGCAAATTTTCCACTGACTTCAAGAGATAGAGAGTCCATTTAGGGATCTGGGTGGTCTAATTACCCAACAAACTACTGCAGTATTTTATACTGATAAGAATACTACAATTTAACTACTCTTTCATATGATTTTAAAACGGTACTGAATTTACCCATCTTGAAAATACAGTCAGGTACTGAGTAAGTGGAGTTCTATTATTGTTTTAAGATAAGTGCAAAATCCCCTAACACAGGACTACTATCAAATTATGGTTACTTGAATTAAACCTCATTCTGGCATTTAATAATTTGTAAAGTGCTTATTCAGGAAAAGGTCAAAAATCACTTGGAAAGATATGTTAATGGCTTTCTAAGTAACGTTTAGACTTGCTGAACAAATTTTCACACTTAAGTCACGTATAAGCAGCACCACAAAATGCGTTATGAATTGTGCTCATCACAATGGTGAGCTGGGTGTATGTACATGTTATGGCCTCTTCTCAAGGCAGCACTTAGTTAAATTCATCTTAGCTGAAGTAAAAAAAAAAAAAAGCACATCTTCACCATTATGCTGGTGAATAGTTGGTGAATGTTATCAGAAAGATAACATTCTCCTCTGGCAGAGGGGTTGGATTCCAGGATCTCTTCAGGTCCCTTCCAAACCCTGGCACCCATGAATATTTACCTAAAATCAGAACCTGGAAGATGCCCATTAGTCTTTACTTATGTGATCAAAACAAACCAAACAACCACTAAAAAAAACCCCCAAAGTAACATATATTGAAACTCCAGAGACTGTCAGAAACACACTAAACCCTGATTCTCCCAAAACTCAAAGAAATCCACCAAAAATCAATAAACATCTACAAAAAACCCCACCGTAACTACCAAAACCAAACCCACCAAAACCCCCACAAAAACAAACAAAAGAAAAACACCACTGACCCAAAACTCACACCACAACCCTGGAAAAAACCCCAAATATCTGCCAATAGTTGAAAAGGAAGAGATACAAAGCCTTGTGTTGAAGAATCTACATGCAATCCCTTCTATGCTTTGAAATATTTGGGCTTTAAAATGACTCACAAGGCTTAAAAATTAAGTATCAGCATGTGAAACTCTGCTGTATTACAGCTTAAATCAACCATTATACAGGCTCAGCAAGCATCAGCACACTCCTCCTATCCACTAAAAAACATCAACTACTCCTTGGTGAATAATAATTTGTGAAATAAAGCAGGCGTGCAAAATATGGGTGGCAGGCAGCAAATGCCCACATTTGGGGCACCAAGGTGTTTCAAAATTGTTTTTCACTTTTGCATCCAGCATAATTTCAACAGATCAAAGTTTTGCAGACAAGGAAGAAGGAGAGGAAAAAAAAAGCCCACAAAATTAATAACTATTTAAGTATTCTGTTTCATCATGATAACAAACAGATGGTTTTAATATTCTAGAGGCTAATTTCTGAACAATTAAAAACACAGCAAGACATTAACATCTAATGAAACATTTTAACTACCAGTATATGCATCTGCCATTAATTTCCACACAGTAAGGTCTTGGTTCTCTTCAATCTGTTCTTTATTAAGGAAAGTTTTTCCACTCTGAATTTAGTGAAGTAGAGAATTAACAACTGTTTTCAATCAGCAATCAGCATGATATTTCACCAGTGTGCATTGAAACCGTCCACACTATCAGACATAAATTTACTCCTATGATGGCTTTGATCTGCACGCTGCGTAGAGATGTTAGAAGGGAATTCATTTGCTAATTCCATTTTCATTTAGAACATACGAATTAACCCCTCACAGATCTCATGTCCTTTTTTTATTTAGTTCAGATAAAGGATACCTGCTTAAAATGTTATGGCTTATGCATTACTTAGTCTAGCCAAAGCCAAACTCATTTTAGAGACCAGCGAAAGCATTCTCAGGCATACTGTATTGCTCTTCAAAGGCAAGGAGAATCCTATATTTATGAGCTTCTAATTTATATTTCCTTTGCTCATTTTGATAAGAACAAAAGGTAGTATCATCAAAGCTCTACCCATGCAAAAACTAGTTGTTACCAGAAAAAAAAAATAAAGCAATCCTTAAACCACAGACATGAAGCTATCTAATTCATATGTTCCTAATCAGTTATGCAGCTTAACACTACTGATGAATTTTCTGCAGGTCTTCACCAATTTGGCAGGTTAGGATTTAAATTAAGCTAATTTAAAATAATTGCCATTTCTCCCAGGATGTGGCAAGAGAATTCAGTATTTGCTGTCATCAATGAAAGAGTCCTGTAAATAAATACCTTTGGGAACAAACTCAAACACCCTCCCTGGTGGGTTTGAGTAGTGTGTTTGCTGACCATTAAACACCTAGGCAGCTCTGTGTCTTTGGTTTTCAGAAGGGTTAAATGAGCAAGCAAGTTGGAATGACTTTAACAGGAACCACATTCTGTCCAGGTTCCTGTTTTGCTTTTAATCATGTAATTTATGTAAACATGGAATCACAAGGCTAAACTAATAAATGCTGAAAAAAGCCTTGAGAAAACATAGGTTTAGGGAAGGAGTCAGCTGCAGGATCCTGCCTCTTAGATCTGTTTAGTGGTGTTCAGTGGGGCACCAAGAAAGGTCTCTATTACAACCGTGTGGAATATGAGAGTCACATGTTCCAAATGCTGTTTCAGTCAGGATAACAGCTACAAACCTGGGTCTTCTACCTGCCGATTGACAGCCTACCAAGAGGGCATTGCTCACTCCAAGACATCTCCTTCCCTCTAACTTATGCCAGAAATAACACACTGGGCTCAATATACTTCCAACAATAGCAAGGTATTTCCATAGGAGACCACCTACACTAAAAACACATCACATTCTTCTTACACTCTACTCTGTGTGCTTGTATCCATCTCAAAGGCTCAGCCTGAACAAAGCAGCCTCTGCCTCTGTACTTGATCCAGAGAGGCTGGGAACACCCACAAACCCATTTGGAATTCAGGTTTCCAAAACCTGGAACCAGGACAGCAGTTAGGTAGGAAAGGACATGAAAGATTAATCATTTGTCTTCAAGCATTGTCATCACTGTGAATTTCCAGGGTTAGAGCTGGGAGTTTCAGACCAGCCCAGCAAAGGCAGGAGGGTAACCCTCTGGAAGACAGAGAGCTTTGGACTCATTTTATATCCACTTCTGCTTCAGTGAAATACGGCTGCTGTGGTGTCCCTGGGGATGCCATATGGGATTTCAAGAGACCTTTCCAGCCAGTCATATTTGGTTCAGAGCAATGTGCACACTAAAATGAATGTACTGGGAGTTTGCCATGTAACCATTAGCCATATAACCACCATTAATATACCTTGGAGGCATTGCCTTATTTTTATATGTCAGACAGTTTCAGAGTAATGCTGTATTTAGTGAGGACAGCACAATATTGAAATGTGAGTTTCATACTTTTTTTTTATGCTCCAAGTGCCTGGATCTACTCTTGGCACACTACAAAAATAATACTTTTATGATTCGTTTTTTCCATGAAATATTTATAATACAACTATTGAGTAATGGAAGTGCCAGAATATTACTGCTGCTATACTTGAATTCCTGGAGATTGTAAGCTTTTGTTTGGTCTAGCAGCACGGAGGAAAAACGTCCTGCTAAACATCTGTCTCTCGCTGGGGAACCACATGGGAAATAAAGACTTTGGGGCAGCATTGCCTGAAGTACTTGAGTACTCATCTTACCTACTGCAGCAGTCTGTGAGTGTCAGCATTATAAAATCACAGAGAAGTGGAGACAGACACAAACTCCAGCAGTCTCATAGCCCAGCCCGTTCAGCTCAGGAAGCACCAACAGTGCAGACAACTAACAGCCCAAACTGTTGCTTAAAGACACTCAGTGACCTCTACAACTACTGCAGGTGAGTCAGTGCTGTATCTAACTCTTTTACCTTCATAAAGGTATCTTCACACCTAACTACATATCCTACCTGCACCGTTGCCTTGTCCCATCTGTCATGGATAGGCAAACCACATTTTCCCCTTTCTCTGCAGTAGTCTTCTAGTGGTTTAAGACTGCTATCAGCATCTCCACTCCATTTTCTCTTTTAAAAACTGAATTGCCCGAATTTCTTCAAGTCTACCTTGAAGGCCACACTTTTAGACTTTCTCCATGTACTCTGTATATTTCACTCACCAATTATTTCCTGTTCTGAAGGAAAGCAGCTGCAATATCCATTAGAAATTATCTAATCATACAAATCGTCTTGGGATGAACTGTGTATTAAATGAGACACATACAGATGAAATGTGCCTTAAAAGCTGTGGTCTGTGTTTAGACAGTTCACTATTCAGCCAGGCATGCTCTGGGTGTCAGTCTTAGACACCTAAAAGTACCTGAAGTGATCACCTGAAATGCCCACCACAAACCTTTTGAATCAGTGTCACTCTTTCCCTGATGGAAGTGTCTTTAATCCATTGTATAGACAATATTAGACCTGTAAAAGTTATTTCTTGAATAAAAGAGAAATAACTACAAGTAGAGACAACTACTCAGGGGAGGCTTTGTTAAATCCTCTGCAGCTTGATTTAGATTTCTCCTCATTCAAAACCCTACCTGAATCAGGTCCTCTGCTAAACATGAAGACCTTTCAATAGAAACTGTATTTCTTAATGAGGTTTTCCTTCAAGGACAAAGTATATCTCTTCATAGTGCTTCCACAGCTGGAACTCATCTGCTATAAGAAGCTGTTGCTGAAGCGATCTGGAGAAACACTTCTTGAATCCATTTCAAAAGCTTTCAAAGATGCCCAATAGCCTTGTTTGCCTTGCCAGGCTCTTCTTCCTCAGTACTGCGTTGAGTTACAGCAGGAACAATGGATTAAATCAAAACTTACTTCATTGTTAAGTGCCCTGGTTAGGTAAGCTGGAGGCATGCAGGTTTTTCTGGTGTCCATAAACCAGTTTTACAACAACTAGGAAGGAGAATGATAAAAGGAGATGCTGATGTTTCTGCAACAAGCTCAACAGACTTCAAGATCTTCACACGAAAGCCAAAGGAAAGCGCAAGGCACTGAAAGAGCCGCTGGGGTGGGTGACAGGCACAGTTATTAGGTTCTTTCTAAGGCTGCAGAAATGCCATGCTGTCAACCTCTGGCATCCCACAGCAAACCATGGCAACAGCTGCCTGGCTCTGTAGTAATAAACTGAACCAATTTAATAGCTTTTATTGTTCTGCTGTGATGTTGAGCGCAACCACTTCTTTCCTCCTAGGACTCCTGAGCCCGCAAGGGCAGCAATGAGAGAAGATCTCATTTACCTAAAAGCGCTTATAAATTTTTAATTTGCTTTAACAAGTAAATTAACAAGTCCCTCATTCAGGCAAGTTTTATGGCCTCTCACCACTTGGGGAGGGCCATAAAAGTTTTATAGATAATCCAGAGCTACCGAGATTGCTCATAATAAATTGTCTGTTTCCTGTTATTTTATCAAACCATTGGGCTTCTAATGACTTAAAGTCACAGCTTCCTTATATCTACGCTTTTTATGAGCCTGTATTTATAAACTGTAAAGAATATCTTAAATTATACTGGGCCCTTGCTAATCATTAGAAAGCTAAGGTTTTTTTGCTGGAGCCAAACCTTTTGCTTACACCCACCTAATAAATTCTAAGGGATTTAAGGAAAAAAAAATCCTCACAACTTTTTGGAGATAGCATGCTGGTTCCACATTCTATTTTGAGATGCTGCACTAACCAAAGTTTCATTAAAGCATGCTTTGAAGTACTTGGAACTCCCTACTCTAATTTCTATCTGCTCTTGAAAATGTTCTCAGGATAGTAAGGACTTTAGGCAACATTAGCAGGACTGGCTCTGGGATGCAGGATTGGAAGGAGCCAGCACTTACTGGGACGCCACCACCTCTTCACTTAAAGAAAATGCTTGCTCCAGTGAGTGCTCACTCCTTAACACATGGAGTACCACTGATGATACTTACAATGAAGAGCCCTAAACAGAAAGCCATTTTAGTGCTGTGAGTAGTCATGCTGAACTCAGCGATGCTACTCATGGCAAGTGTATTTCAGCACATTTAAATCATGGCCTTGTTAGGTCCAACACAGCTGACCACTTTTTCCAGTGAAGTTACAATGCTGCGTCTAGTTCACAATGCCAAACCTTGGGCACTCAGTTAAGTAGTGCCCAAGTTAAGTAAAGAAAGTACAGTTAAGTATGTTGGTCTCACAAAACAAAAACAAAACAAAAAACCCCAACCACTCCAAAGGAGGAGTAGGCACCAGACTTGAATGGCTGCAAGAGCTTTGTGGAAGCTTGGTCTTTGCTCGTTAACTGCAGAGAGCTTAGAGACACCAGATCAATAAGAGGCTTGGCTTAAGTGAGGTCATCTTACCATCTTCCCCTTGATTTCTGCTAAGGGAATAGCATGTAAATACTACAGGGAAAATCACCAGGGTCATGTTTAATGATGTAATGTTTGGGGTGGAAAGCAAAGGAGTTTTGAAGGAAAAGAGCTGGTGCATATCTTGACCTCCAGAGACCTGAACGCTGTACCTGAATTAAAGCCTAAGCATGCTCTGAAGTTTGGGCTGCCACAGAGCTGCAACAAAACAGCACTGAGATAATAACATAGTATAGGTGACGATAAAAACTATTTTATATAAACACAGAGTGTTATGAAAACCTAAAACTCAACTAAACAGGAGTTGAACTCTACTAAAAAAAAATCCCTATTACCTTTCTATGAAATATGTATGGGTTAAAATTTAAGGGAAGACAGGGGAGGGTGATGTTACAGTAGGAATCTGCTACAGGCTACCTGACCATCAGAGACTAAACAGATGAGGCCCCCCACAGGGAAGTAGAAGTGGCCTCCAGGTCACAAGCCTTGGTCCTCATGGGGGATTTCAACAACCCTGACATCCACTGGAGGGACAACACAGCAAGGCATCGGCAATCCAGGATGTTCCTGGATTGCATAGATGACAACTTCCTCTTCCAAATGGTAGAGGAACCAACATGCAGAGGTGCTATGCTGGATCTTCTTCTCACCAATAGGGAAGGGCTGGTGGCTGACGTGAGGCTCAGGGACAGGCTTGGTTGCAGTGACCATGACACAGTTGAATCCAAGATCCTCCAGGCAACCAAGAGGAGGTATTCCAAGCTTACGACCCTAGACTTTAGGTGTGCAGACTTTGATTGCTTCAAGGATCTGCTGGTCAAAGTACCGTGGGACAAAGCTCTAGAGGGAAGAGGGGCCCAGAACAGCTGGCTAGTATTCAAGGATCACCTCCTCTGTGTCCAGGAGCAATGCATACCAACAAAGAGGAAAGCAGGGAAGAATGTTAGGATGCTTGCCTGGCTAAGCAAGGAGCTCCTGGACACACTGTCAACACAAAAAGAAACTCTACTAGGAGTAGAAGAAAGGACAGCTGAAATGTGTATGTGTCGGGGGGGAATATAAGGAAGCTGCCCCAGCAGCTAGAGATCTGGTTAGGAAAGCCAAGGCAAAGTTTGAATTGAATCTAGCCAGGGAAGTCAGAGGGAACACTAAAAATTTCTACAGCTATATTAATGGTAAAAAGAAGATTTCCTCTCAGAAGAGAAATAGGTGAAATGGTCACAAGTGACATGGAAAAGGCTGAGGTTCTCAACGAATTTTTTACCTCAGTCTTCACTGAAAAGGCCTCCAGCCACACTCCTGGAGCCATGGAAGATAATGGCAGAGACTGGAAGGAAGAACTGCCTATCGTAAGTGAACATCAGATTCATGATCAGCTGAAGAACCTGAAAGTGTCCAAGTCCATGAGACCTGATAGGATACACCCATGAGTGCTGAGGGAAGTGGCAGATGAGGTTGCTAAACCCCTCTCTATTATATTCCAAAAGTCATGGCAGTCTGGTGAAGTTCCCACTGACTGGAAAAAGGGAAACATAACCCCCATTTTCAAAAAGGGTAGGAAGGATGAGCTAGGGAACTCCAGGCCAGTCTCACCTCTGTGCCCAGTAAGATCATTGAGCAGATGCTCCTGGAGGCACTACTGAAACAGAAGAACAGCAAAGAGGTGATAGGCTACAGTCAGCATGGCTTCACCAAGGGCAAATCCTGCCTGACAAACCTGGTGGCCTTCTATGAACAAGTCACAACATTAGTAGAAGAGGGACAAGGAACTGAGGTCATTTACCTGGACCTGAGCAAGGCCTTTCACACTATCCCACAATACATCCTGGTCTCCAAGCTGGTGACACATGGGTTTGATGGGTGGAGCACCAGATGGATAAAAAACTGGCTTAATGGCCACACCCAAGGAGTGGCTGTCAATGGGTCCATGGCCAAGTGGAAACCAGTGACAAGTGGAGTCCCTCAGGGATCAGTCCTGGGACCAGTCCTGTTCAACATCTTTGTGGGTGCCGTGGAGAGAGGCATTGAGTGCAGTCTCAGGAAGTTTGCCAATGACACCAAGCTGTGTGGTGCAGCAGACAGGCCGGAGGGCAGAGATGCCAGCCAGAGGGACCTGGACAGGCTGGAGAGGTGGGCACAAGCCAGCCTCATGAGGTTCCCTTCCAATCCTGACTGAATCTATGAAATAGAAGCCTGTGAAACTGCAAACTCCATTCACCCTGAAGGAGGAACACTTTGGGACATGAGAATATCAGCCTTTGCTCAGCAAAGTTTTCTTGTTACGTGGGAAATTCCAGGTGGATAAGCAAGTTTTAAAAGCTCAGGATGATGGTTTTGAGACATCAAAAAGTTGGTGCTAAATCCTGGAGTGTGCCCATTACCTCATGTGCTGCGAGTGCTTGAAGTTTTATTTATTGATTTTTCTGTGTTCAAGTGCCATAGATTCATATCTCACAGCATCACCCCAGTTTAGGATCCATTGTGCAATTACAACAGTGCTCATGTACTTACATTCTTTGGTGTTATGGTTACCATAATCCACTGAAAATAGGCTGTTACAGTGGATGAACTTGTTCAAATATCACTGTACATTAAATAAGAACTTGTTCTGTTGAATCTGGCAATAACTGGAACTACAGTAGAAACAAAATACAGGCTAACAAGCCATAAATCCCTTACTACATGACAATTATTTTGTATTTCCTCATAGAGACACATACAAACAAGCATATCTATAATTACAGGCACATGCCATTCATCAAGTTCAGGTTTGGAAATACAGAACCAAATACAAGTTCAGAAACCCTTGAGAGGGAATGGAAAAAACTGCAGGGCTGCCCTGGTACCAGTTTTCCAATTATCTGAAGCCTTTTTGAATGAAAACCTAACTAATGCCATCTACCTTAAGGAGCAGAACTTTGGAGTTAACTGTGCATGAATAAATTGGATTAAAACAATGCCTCTTTCCTCTCTGCCACTGTAAATCCAATGTCCAATCCATCTATATTCACGAAAGGTGCATCTCCTGCATCAAGTATTAACCATTGCTTTACCCCTCACCAGTTAAATCTCTAGGAAAAAAGGAAAGTCACAAAAATAAGATAAAAAACAATATCCAAAGGAAATCAATTGAAAGAAGTCCCCAGACCCAAATTCCTGTTATTTGTTCCCAAGCAGAAAAGCCCTAAGAGTTGTGGTAAAAGAACTTCTCTGAGCAATGAAAAACATGAGCTCTTCTGTTTCAATTCACATTTCAGGTTAATCTTTTCCTTTCCTAAAGAACAAGACTCAAGACAGACAAACATCTTACACAGTGCCCTTGTCTGAACCACATTCACCTGAGCTGAAGACAGTACTCTGTCTTATGCCATCGTGTCTGATGGACTCAAAATAGTCAAAGCCAGCTGGGGTATACAAAACCAGAATGAAACTCTTGTCACATGTCTACATGGGGAAGTCTAATCCCACCAGTGTATGTGAGTTTCCAGGTAAAGTTATGAAAACAGTTTCTGAGAATAGAGACGCATATATTGTCTTCGCCACTGTTTATTAAGGATGAACAAACCCAATCAAACTCAAAGGAAATGGTTCTAATTTCCCTCCCATAGCTCTATCAAAGGTTAAGTAGACATTCTGCTGCTTCTCTCACATCTCCTCATGGATACAAATGGAAGTAGAAGTGAGAAGGAAGAAATGCACCAGAATCTTTGCACACTTCATTTGAGAACAGTTAGAAGTGTCTCTGAGGAGCATCCAAACTGTCAGAAACTTATCTTAATGAAATCACTTTCAAGAGTCACCTGCCTTGAGCCTTGGCTATGCCTTTTCTATGAAAACACAACACAGATCACTTCTCTAACCAAATCCTTGCAAAAACACTTGCCCACCTGTATTACCAGACAGAAGATATTTCCATTCAAGTAAGCAAACTCATCTCTGGTTGCACCTAAGTCTTGCAGAGCTCTTCTGTTTCAGTTCACATTTCAGGTTAATCTTTTCCTTTCCTAAAGAACAGAACATCCTTTTTCCTGATCTCCCTGAGGGCTCAGTATTTGCAACATCAAACAGAACATACAAACCATCACTCCCCCTCCAAAAGCCTATTATACTGTCAACTGGCTTCCTAACTGCAACCAGGGGAGAAAGCTTATATACTGACTCCAGAGCTCTTTCACTGCTGGAAAGTATCCACGATTTCTTCAAGCTACTGCTGCATTTCATTTCTCCAAAGAACTCATAATAAGATGGGCAAAGTTCCAGAGAAGAAAAACGAAACCCAACTAACTGAACTAACTGTGCAGTTCCCCGCTCCATCACTTTTAGTTGCTGGCAAAGGCCAAAGCCACAAGACTCTCAACCTATGCTACCAGTGACCCTCCTTAATAAATCTGATATTAAAATACAATTAGATGAATTAGGCTGGAAAGGGAGAGCAGGGCAAATGTCTGCTACTCAAGATAATAGCATCGCTCGCAGTGTTTTATATCTTCATGAAGCAATGGAAGAAGTTAGATACTAGCAGGAAAGTCCTTATGGAGGCCATGCTACAAACTCCTCAAATCCAAAGGAAGTCATTGTATATTTATTAATGTTGCAATAACAAATCATTAGTTACCAAAAGGAAGGACCATACAAAGGCTCTAACTGGGCTGAGATCTGGATTTCAGCTTCCAGAGCTCAATCAACAAACATCTGCAAGGCGCAGGGTAGACTTCAGTGGCAACTGTTGTTGGAAGGTTACACAATCTTACTCTAATTAAAATTAATAAAAGGTCAATTAGAGAATGTAATTCAAAACTAGGGGATATCTGTGCAATTCTGCCACACTTGAAATACCTGTTTTGATATTGACAGGCCTTAACAGCTCCTTGCATGTTTTCTTCCATTCTGTTCAAAGAGTTCACATCTCTTTTGGCAGACCTGCCCCAAGCCTGGGACAACAGCAGATCCTTGGCTGTGCAGATCTTCAGGGACCTGTCTCTGGAGAAGCACCAACTTCTTTCCCCGTGGTCTATCCCAACTGCCCCTCTCCTGCTGCCAAGTGCATCTCTGAGCCCTTGACAGAGGCAATCCCTGCACAGCCCATCCAGTGACTCACAGAGGACAGGCTGCAGCTCTCATACAGACATTGCCAGCTAGAGTGGTACTACATAAAACTTCCAGCCAGACAACCAGTACCACCCACAACTCTTACCTCTAATTTTGAAGTTAATGACTCATGATAAACTATAGCTGACAGTGGCCCCAAGTCTAATGGGTGATATTTACAACTGAAGTTCTATGGAGTCAGGAGGTTAGGTCAAGCTGCAGCATCTTGCACAGCGAGGAAACAGCTGAAGATTGGTTACAGCCAAGAGTAATTGATCTGTCTGAAAATATGGCCCAGGAATCATAGGATTAATGCTCAAATTCCAGCTGTGTTGCATTGTTCCCTTCCCTCCAGCTCTCCAACAACAAAGACATGCCTCCTCCTCCTCTGGAGACCAGAAAAGTTTTTATTAAAATCTTCATACAACTGTTGCAGTGGAGGCCCTGTTAAAAGCATCATAGGAAAAAAATGCAGGATTCATAAAGAAACCATCCTACAATTTCCTTTCGATCTGGCATTGATTTCAAAGTGGCTACCTTAGCCAAGAGGCTCTGGTCAGCTCTCCTCTCTGGGCAGGCACGGGGCAGGGGGTGAGGAGCTAAGTCTGGCTGAGTCCTTGAGCACGCGTGTGCACGTGCAGCCCCGGCATGGCTGTGCACAGACCGTGAGCACCAGAACACCGAGAGGGGAAAAACATAATAAAATGGGAACACTTCCAAAACTGCAGCTGTGCTGGCCCATTAAAAAGCTAAAACTCATTCTACTGTTCGACCTCATGCTTATCACCACATAACTATTCATCAAAGAAATTTCAGTGCAATTAATTAAATTATTCCCCTGCCTGTGCCACTGAGTCGTTACTCCAATATCAGCTTTCACTTGCACTCTCCCAGCCTTGTGTCTGGATGCCAAGTGACATCTCTAGGGTTGTCCAGTCTCAATAAAGCTCTGCTCCTCACCACTCGCAGAGGCTATCATTTCTCTTTTTTATTACCATTTATTTTCCACTAGGATTTTGCTGCCAGTATATTGGCAGGACTTCCAGTATATGGATGTAATGAAATCTACCACAGACACTTAACATCGGGTCAGGCTTGAGCTCAGCTCATGCAAAGCTGTAATATGATAAACAAATGCTTCCAGGAGGAGGATTTTATCCGCTCAAAACCAGAATGTGGACTCTTTTGGTACCCAGACAAGAACTAGGAGAGAGTCATTTGAAAATCCTTATGATAATTAACTTTATAGCTGAAACGTGCTCAACATGAGAAATCTGAGCTATAACATAGGTTCCTCTGAATCTGCCAGGACCAACTTATTAAAAGAACCCAACCCAGTGACACAGTTGGCATATTCCTTTCTCTCTCTCTTTTTCTTTTAAACCATTACTAAGTCCACTGGTTCAGCACACCAGTATGTGGGTGATTTGGTAGCTCCTTTGGAGGTCATGAGCTGACCTGCCACTAACAGAACATAAGTGGTCTGATGCTAAATCTTCCTCAGTTCTACTGGAAATCATACAGGACTTGATGGCTCTGAGCGTGGTCTGTCTGTATATACTGCCATGATAATTCATGTGATGAGCCCACAGCACTGTCCCTCAGCACAGGTCAGTACTGTCACCAGCAGGATTAGACCCCTAAAACATGAATTATACCAGATATCAGTAGTCACATCCAAGGGATCTCTAAGGGGCAGGTGGCTGGAGATAAGAGAGCAAAGAAACACTAAAGGAAAGTAAAATGTGATTCTTAGAGGAAGAAGGGAAAAAGAATAATAAATCAAACCTAGAACAGTGTCTATTTGGCCACAGTAAATACTCTATTCCCTGGAAGTCTTAAAATCAATGATGAAGCCTTTCTACCAGAGTGGCTTTATTTCAGATGCAAGCTAATGGACATAGAACTCTACAGGCAATGAATTTAAAACACCAGACTGCATGGTCAAATGTTTGGTTTTGGTTTTTCTTCCCTGGTAAAGAGAGTTTGTTTTCCTGATTGAAATAACTATCTCCCCACAGAGATGGAATTTTGCTGCTCTTCCAGGGAGACAGAAAGTTTGGTGTCTGCATCAGCAACTGTCCTGATGTCTGCTTTCCAACTAAAGCACTGGCTACAAGAACTTGCAGCATCTCTAAAAGACAGCATAATACAAAAGTGTTGCAAATTAATTAGAGCCTAGAACAGAAATTTTGCCTAAAATAGTGCCTATCTTTAAATTTGTTTGAAAAGTTATTTACCTATACATTGAAACACACTTGCTGTGAGTGGAAGCAAAGAAAACTCGTCTCAGAGAAGACTTGAACGAAGCTTTGGACATCCTCTACCTCATCCTGCTACTACTCAATGGTCTAGGTAATCTCCAGGCTTGCTGCCTTTTGTTTTGTAGTTTTCTTGCTAAAACAAACAGAGAAACTTCAGTATAAAGAATTTGTGACACAGCCATTTCCAAATGAATTTAAGAGAAGTTTGATTCCTACATCTCCCAAAGCCTGTGGCCCACAGTGCCTACCCACTGAGCCCTTCAAGGAAGGGCAAAGTACCACAGTGGTTCTCAGGATAACCAAGGTGGAATCCATTTAACACTGGATTGTAGTATCATGATTTAAATATCAGAGGTACCAATCTCTCACTCAACTAAAAGAGGGAGGATAAAAGTCAGTACCAAAACCAGAAACTGTTTCTAACAATATTTCCAGAAAGCAGAGGCCTGAAGGCACCCATCAAGTGTTTCAGGTGCCAACTTAGGTCCTAGAGGAACCTAACCTGATCACACAAATGGGGTCATCTCCAGACCATCAGTCTGGCCAATGCACTATCTCAAATGGGTACCTGTGTGCTTGTGTGTACCCCATTCACCTAAAGGAGTTATCTACTCATATCTCCCAAGTTGTCAAGAATAGCGTAAAATAGATCAAAATTACATTATGAGAGAAGCTGCTTGGAAATACAGTTGCTAAAAATGATAGTTACTGTGATAGTCTATTTGCCACCTATTCAAAGGGAAGATTTGACAAAGCAGAGTGGAAAAACCAATAAACTACCACAATGTTACACAGTATGAGTCCTCATCATTAAAGCTGATTAAAGCTCAGCAGGCTCAGCTAAATTACAGCATCCAGAAGAGCTGCAAACAAGCCTCAACAATAAAGGGGGTGTTGTCTAAAGATTTCTTCTCCTGCTTAGGATGCCCACAAAGGCTGAATTTTGTAATGAACTCACAAGTACATTTATGTTTTCAAAGGGGAGGGAGAAAAGTGTACAGATGTACAATTTCTTGCATAGATAATGGGACTGCTTCACATCCTAGTGGCCAGCCACACCATCCTGCTTTGTTACTTCCAGATCCTACATCAACTGTCAAGAGTAGCTCCAAAATGTTATTTGAAATAGTGTTGATTGTGAAATGTGCAAATGTTTATTTCAGCCTTCCTTCAGTGTCCAAACAGAGCTGCTCAAGTCCCTTGTGGATCTGCAAGTAAAGTCCACAGCTTAGTGTGGACTCACGTAAAAGGCTTCCACACAGGCATCCAGGCTGCAAAACACAATCCAAAGATTCAGGCTGGTGTGAAAGGTAACCAAAAGCTATGCTGGTCACATCAGCTCTTTGACAGCCAAAGGGTTGCAGTTATCCAAGCCATATAAACTATCTCCAGACCTCTGATGTAAAAACATTTGCACCTTATTCTAAATAACAACACTGGCAAAATCCCAGCAGAGAATATGTCCATCCCTGTGTTGCACTGGGTGTGAAAAGCCTGTAACACACTCAGTTGGCAAACAACTCTGCCAAGTGGCTTTCCTATAAGTTGCTCATGTCAACCAAATGAATGTGACATTTTACAACTATTTTGAGGATAAAATGAAGCTGCTTAAATTATTCTGCAGAAGCAGCGTGAGGCAGAATTATTCAGTTGACAAAATCTAATTAGGTGTAAATTATTTCAGGTTATATGAAATATAAAACCTTACACAGAGAACTCCAACTAAGGGCTCAATGTACTATGGTGAATTAATATGCCAGGCATCTGTTTTCCAGAGCTAGGTTTCAATCTGGGACAAAGTCACACACAAGTAATTAATTTCTTTCCACCACCTAGACTCCACTTGGGTAGGCAGAGCAAGGCATGTTCTTTACAATACACATTTTACTAGAGGTGAAAGGTATTTTTCTTATAGAAAGTAGAAAGAACTTGCAACTGGTCAGTAGATGCAAAAAGAAGCTCTTAGTCTAAGTCTTGAGACAGAGGTGAAGCTCCTGATGATATCAAAAAGGGAAATACTTTGGCATCAGGCTCTCCTTAAAGCTTGGTACTCAGCTTCACCCTTCATGCAGAAAGTTTCCAAGTAGTGACACTGAGAAACACTTGAGCATCTGTTTGATAACCACACTCACTTTCAGTCATGTGCTAAGGCAGAATTAGAATGCTCAGAAACTGCCCAGTTACTACAGTGTTTATTGCTCCTATGTTTATTTCTGCTTTTTACTGCTGTGATTCAAAAATGTCATCATTAACCTCTGCAAAGCCAAGCAAGGCATCTTTGAAACCAATGACTCCATGCTTTCAGTGCCTGAAAAGCAGGATACTGAGCACTTACAGGGATAGGTGGTGCCCTGTGCTGCTACGGAAGAAGGAAGGAATGATGAGCAGCTGTGCAATTAGGTATTTAAGGGGGAGAAGACAAGTGCTTTATGAGCTGAAGATCAGCATTGCCCACTTGCTGTCAGTCTGCTGAAGTGAAATGTTAGGGTATTATGGGAAAAAGCAGTTTCAGTTCCCACTGGAGGTTCAAAAACACACACTGGAGTTTGATTTAACCCTTCTTTTCCATTTAAATGCACTCCAACTCAGTATGGATTAGTAGATCTCCTATGAGCTCAGCCTACCTTCTTGCATTCTTGCCAGCTCCTTGAACAACATATCACAAGGAGACAGCTAACTTCTCATTCCTTCATACCCCCTCTGTAAAGATCAAGGAAAATTACAACACAACATTTGGACAAAAAGTCCACAGAGGAGGCACATGAAAGCCCCAGAGTCCAGATTTTCTTTTTCTTTTTGGAGAAGCTCAGCTCTGTTTCTAAGCTCCAGCTAGGGACTCCTTCAGTGGATACATACTGTAGCTTAGCTAAGTGATGTGCAATGTTATCAGCTGCTCCCGTGTTCAGTTTCTATATAGAACATATTTCTTACATGCTACTAACCACATTTCCTTGAAAAGACTGGTGAGAACTATATATCACAAATGCCACTTTTTTTCTGCTACCCTAAACAAAAGACATTATCATGGAATGCAAACAAACCACAAAAGAAACAGAAGTCACCTTGATGGAAGTTTCAATGAGCAAAGAACATTTCATCTTGTACTCACGTGTGACCAGCAACCCTCCCCAGCCTGCCCCATATACGGAACCCAACCTCATTTTGTGCTGTGGTTGTGTGCTGAAAAAGGCATGTGGTGGCAACAAGATGCCAGCTAGGTCACTGTTGCTCTTGGAGAAATACCACAGAACACAGAAAATGCACGTGGGCATCAAACATTTAGTTATCACTTGCACACACTGACTCCCTTTGTGATCTCTTCATTTCTCCGACAGATTCGGTAACCAAAGCTTGTTTCTTGCCCGTGTCTTACTCTGCAGCTCACTGAGCAAGCACTCAGGGAGATGTAGGTGTCTCACACCAAGGCATGGCATGGACCTTACCTCAGTAAATCAGTCTGACTTTCCAAAGTCCTCTGAGGTCTCAACATTGCCCATTTTCTTACTTAAGGCCTGACAACAACTTCAGAAATACCATGAGCGAGCACAGACAATTTTGAATGTTTATGCAGTGTCCAGTACCCTATCCTTACGTGTGCAGCTAAGCTAAGCATTCAAGAACAGAATATTTCACTTGGAAGAGATCTATAACAGCCATCTTAGTTCACCTGCCATGGGTCTTTCCTTCTTCCTTATGCAGTACATGTGTATGTGCATCTATTTTACTTTAATCAAGTCCTACTCCTATACCAAGACGACAGCAAGGATAAAGTCAAGGCAGGATAAATCCACCACACAGTGTTTCTATTTGTTATGAAGTGGACTAGTTGAAAACTGAGTTTGGGGTGAAATGCAATGAGGCCGATTCGAAAGTTATCACATAATTCATTAACATACACAAAATAACTCCCCCAAACTTACTTCCAACTCTCCACACAAGTTCTTGGGCGCAGTTAGCAGAACTGTTTCACAGGATGTCTCTATGCAGTGGAACTGTGCAAGGTTTCAGAAGATGTCTGTGACAGAGTCTGGCAGCTTCACTCACCGCTTGTGAGCTTAACCAAAATCCCTGAGACACTTGGATAAAGAATTCAGAACACTCACTAGTCCTTAGTCTTCATCTCTGTGGCCCAAAACACACACAGGAAAACATTCACTAGAAGGCCTGTGGTGAGTTCCACATGGGCTGCGATGTGGAATCGGCTGCTGCCTGAGGCGGCTGAGGCGGTTTGAGGCGGTTTGAGGCGGTCTGAGGCGGCTTGCGGGCGAGCAGCAGGTGAGTGAGGAACGAAGGAGCACACAAGCTCCTTGTTCACCTGTTCACCCCCGTTTATAGGGTAATGGCCGAGGCTAATGGTCTCACTGGCCACACAGTCACCCAATCACCTCTGGCAATCACCCAATATGCCCCAAATGGCAGAGCACACAGGCTGCTCCCTCCAGAAATGGGGGCGCAGTCGCCTGGCACGCGCCAGGGGCGTGGGCCTTAGGAAACCCCTCTCAGGCAACCGGATTGAACCAGCCTGGGCTGCCTGGGTTTCTCTTGTCCTGCTTTCCTGCCTCTGGCTGCAGTGCAGACAGGCAGGTAAATATGTCTGGACAAGACAGGACATGCTCAAGCCCATTTTGTGCCCTTTGGGACTATTCACCACACAATCTTTGTAACAAGAGGTAGTGACAGAGATCTGAGGATAAGTACAAATCTGCTATGGTTCACTAACTTTCACTCTGCAGTGATCAAGAACTGTATTTTGAAGTGTCTACAGGTACCAGGCTCATCGTTAGGCTTTGTATATGTCTCCATCTTCTTTGTTAGAAGATGTCGCAACACACAGAAGCTCTAGGGCTGAAGGACAAGCCAGCTTCTCAAAGATCATTCCTGGAGATGCCAATGGAATCTCAAACCTATTTCCCTGCCTTAGCTAAAGCAGCATGGCTGATGAGAACAAGAGGTCCAAAAGTAGAGGAAATTAAACCCCAAACAAACCGCAGAGCAGGAAAGGGCATTTGTAACTACAAAATGATTCCCTCACTTTTGTCAACGTTCACTCCCAATTCTGTACGAGTTAAAGGCCGCCAAGTAATAGGCACTGTAGAGTTTTCCCCTGGGTTGCAGCCAAGGCCACTAACCCTGCTATTAGAGGCCTGACAAGCTTTGTCAATGCAATCTACTGAATGCCGTGAGTGACAAGCGATCAATATTCTCCACTCTCATGGGTCATCACAGGTGACAGAGGTCTAAGTAATAAAACAGCCCTGGCTGCCTCCTCTAACTTAAATGCTTCCCCAGCCACAATATTTCTTTTTTGTCTAAGCCCCTCTAGCTAAATTTCTCACAGATCGAACTATCTGATGGGGTGGAGGTTCTGAGGAATTGCAATGTGTCTGAATTGATGCTAGCCAGAGAAAGCTCAGTAGACTGGAGAAAACAGCTTCAAATAAATCGAAAATGACTAGCTACAGAGTTGTAATCTGCCAGCACCAGGCCCTGTAGCAACGAGGCAATATGAAGAAGGCACCAAGCCACCTGCTAGCTGAAAAGTAGCCTCCCTGTTCCCAGTGTTCTGAAGACATCCTTCACCATGTTCCTTCCCTCCCACACTTCCTTTTTTCCCCCCACCCTCTTTGTGTATGAACTGTTGCAAGAATGACTGGGAGCTGCTCTATAAAACTGGACTATGGTGTTACTAGAAAAGAAGAATGGGTTGCTCTGCTAAGAGTCTGGGGTAAGTACTGATGGGACTGAGGTTCATGGGGGCTGTTGGAGCAGTCAGGAACATTGACCAGGCAGTTCTTTACAGTGTGACAGAACACTCTTCTTCTTGCTAAACATGATGCACTGGAAATGAGTATGCAGATGTTGAGGAAATCAGCTGCTCCCTTACAATTCTCCATCCTTACCCCTGCCACCATGTAAGGCACCCTCAGAAGCCAAGTGTGACAGTCTGTATTTCTTCTTGTAAGACTATGCACACAGCCCACAACCACAAATAATCCCCTATATTTCTAAATCCACATACTGGCTTACCATTAAATAACTTGTTCATACAGCTGTATGCTCAGTAATAGCTTGGGCTTCATAGAAAGCAGCCATTTACTGTTAACTACTCAAATTTAAGGCAGCTGAGGAAAAAAGAAAACATTTCAGCCCTTATGAAAATCCTGCTCCAATTCTTGCTGTCAATAACTGTTATGGACACAAGCCATCGATGTCCATCTGGGATCTGAATGTTGTCCAGTTTTTTCAGATGTTTAGAACCAGCTTTTATTGGGAATAATCTCTTTAACCAAACAGCTTTGCAAACATTCCTGCGAGACAGGCAAGCCACACACACCAATTTATTGCTGAATAAACTAAGACACAAAGGAGAGCCAGAGGCACAACTGGACACAAAACCCAACGGGTATGTAATTTCACACTTTAAACTTTGAACATCAAATATGTCCTGGAAGAGAGTCTCTTCTAGGGGATGACTGTCAGCTGTAAAATTCTGTTTAAACAGGTGGTAGGACGATGGTGTGCTGTTTGGAAATAATTGGTGTACTGTTTGCACACTGCTCTCAGAGATCTAAGCCAGGGTAAAAATAGACTCTAATGCTCAGGAGCTGTAGTTGTGCACATCTTTATCCTCTCTCATTACAAAAAGCAAACCAAACAAGCTATCTCTACTTAAACCATGTATTTAGTCTGCCAGTCTTTTTAATAATTATAAAACTTTATTAAGTGGAAAAGAAGGAATCCAATACACTTGTGCAAGCAGGTATGTCACCAAGAGCTGAAATAACATATCAGCAGGGGTTTTTTTGTCCTTATCTGCATGGAACATGATATAGAATGGCTTGAAACCCTAAAAATAAGCCACTACACCTGATTGCATCAAGACTCCTTAAAGGCTATGACATGAAAACTATATCATCGTGACATCCTGTGATCTTCTGTCCAAGAAAATCTATTAATGACAAAGGCTAACACATGGAGATAGGAACTCTGTAGCAACGTCTTTTGGAATGTTAAAAAAGAGATGAGGGAACATACTTCATAAAGGAAAACTGCCCTAACCCTTGGGATGAAATTAGATGGCCAATAAAGAAAAGGTCAATATTCTAATGTAGGATTTGTTTCTGCAACACACTTGACTACTGGCCAACTAAACCAGCTGGACAAGCAATGGGGAACAGCATGTGGGAAGGATGTGTTTCAGACCAGAGTAATCTTTTTAGTCACTAAATACAGCTGATTTTCTAAATGATTAGATGAAGGCTTGGCAGTTCCTGCGTCAGCGCTGAGGCAAGGCTGTCAGACAGGAGTTGTATTAAGATGTGAACTAGCAGATAAACACACAAGCAGCCCGGAGACTGTTTGTGGCATTCATAGAGACAGTACCACTGAGTGGTCACAGTGAAAGGAAAGTCCGATGAAGAACAAAACAACAAACCCACCACTTTTTGGTCAGTGTCAATACTCAGCCAAGTTCTGCAGGTGGCTGTATAAGAGTTTCAACAACAGGTTATACAAGGCAGAGCCATATGCTCCTGCACACTCATGCTTCTGCTCCTGTTATTAAAATGTCCATTTTACACTGCACTTTGAGTTTACCTAGTTCCACACTGCACACTTTCCACTGCTCAGGAATATGCTTCTCATTGTACAAGCATTTAGATGCAGATACAATACTTAAAAATCAGGTGAGGCTTTATTTCCTCTCTCCAGATATTTATTGTCATTCTGTCCCACTCAGCTACCCAGCTTTCCCCACTCTGGCCTCAGAGTCTTTTGACTTTCTCAAGATATGACCCCGGGTTAATTTGAAAATAGAGAAGTTAAAAGCAGTATGGCTACAACGATCTGGTAACATCATACACAGCTCTTAACAACCTAATTTATTGCTGATGATGTAGTCATTAATGTACTCTGAACATGCACTATAAGCTCCTCTCTAATGAAAAAGTAACTGGGGAAGCTCATCCAACTTGCTTCAGAAAGTTGCACCCCAAGAGACGTGCTTGTCATCTACTCTTAGATTCATCCAAGGCTGAAGGAGATATTTTAGAACATATCTTCTTGTTATTCTTTTAAAAGATAGTTCCCTCGATGCTGAGCCTTGGAAGTTTAGCAGATCTTATTACTGAGAATGAACTAAACTAAAGCAATTGCTATAATGGCTGTTACACTGTGGGTACAACTTACTTGCCATGTTCTGTTCTCTTCCACTTTCATCTCAAATGTTTATACAAGCACGAAAAAAAGTTGCTCTTATTTTCCTTCTCATCAACAAGAAGCGAAAAATCTGGCAAAATTAGACTGGGGAAAGCACAGGGAGAGAAACTATGGAAATAAATGTCATTGGGACCAATTCATGTTGCACTCTGGGAAGAGAGATAGCTGAGACAGAAAGACACCGCATAACCTATCCAGACTCCCAGCAAGGATAGCTTGTAATCAGCACAACGCTGGAAAGCAACTGTCTAAAAGCCATCATGCTTCTCTTCTCATCACCCCAACAATTTGCTGGTCCCTCTGGCTACAGAAGCGCCACACACACACTGGATCTGCAGGTTAAGAATGCAGCAATGGTAGCTTGAATGATTCAGTCCTACAGAAATCCTATGGAAACCTCAAGACTTGGGAACTCATGAGCTACTGCCCTCTAAAGCCACCAGAAACAACTGCTTGGAAAGCAGGAGGCTTCCTGGGGCATGAGATGGAAAACAGGTTAAAAAATAATTTAAACAAAACCAAGCCAAAAAAGGTAAAAGAAATACAAACGAAGTACCCCTGTAAGGATGGCAGATGATGTCTCAGTGTGCAAGAAGGTATGTCATTCTTCTGGAAAAAGACCAACTGCACAGAAAAGTAAATGAACAATAGATTAATAGATACATGAGCCTGGAAAAAGGCTTAGTGAGAAGGTGCCATTTTCATATATCAAGTCTATAAACTGTCCCTCTCCCATCCTAGATGCCTGCTAGCAATACTTGCTGCAGAATCATAGCTCAAAATGTCCTGCAAAGGGAAAAGCAGTCTGGATTATCTGGACATGATGTTCACTCCTGCATGCTAATTAGGGTGCTGAACATCCAGCAGAAATACCCTCAGATGAAGGAAACTGACACCTCTTCATTCAGTCTGGTAAGCTGCTCTCACACTGACCATGCTCTATCAAGTGTGCATCACTTATGTCCAGGAAAGTTAACTGTAGTGTAAGATTTGCCAGCATTTCCTTTCCTCCTCTCTTTTAAATGATTTAAATACTTAAATCTACAAATCCAATCCAAAATTAATTTTAAGCTGCAGGATCTTAGTCTAGGAGCAACTTTTTTTTCCTTTTGCACACACGCAGCAAATCTGTGTTAGTAATTTAGTCTAGCTGCTCTCTTTCTTTTAAGGTATCATAAGGGGAAAAAAGATAAAGATCAAGTTATTTTGAGTGTAGGTGCTTGGACACAATAACTGTACAATCAGAATCTGCCTCAAGGTTCATTTTCCCTCGTTGAAACACTTAGATGCAACTATAAGCAGTGAGAGCTTTAGGCTGGAGGGCAGCTTACAGGAGGCAGCACTCCTGCTAGAATTGTCTCCGTGTACACGAGAAGGACCATTAAATGTGCTGTGTTAGTCTTCACTTTAAATGTCTTTCAAGTCCCTGTTTACCTAAGATAGCTTTATTTGAACATATATATTTGTGATCCAATTCACCTGAAGCACTGCTCAATCCTATAGGAATAGGACAAGGACGTCCCATATGGTGGCAAGGTAGAATATCTCCTCCAATGCAAACCACCTATGACCTCTCTGATAATAAATTCTTTTGCAAATGACTGGGCAAAGTCCTGGAGCCTGTGTGCAGTGAAGATAAACAGCCGTCTCTGTCCTCTGGGCCAGAAGTGGCCATTGTATAGAGCTTGCCCAAAGGATTAGCACTGCCATTATTATTTGTGTTATATGAGCTATTTCAGGAGCTAATTGACCCCAGCACAAAAGACGGGTGAGAAAGGCTTTTGTATCTAATAGAATGAGCAATACAGACAAGGGTAAGGTTCTTTGAGCAATTGGGCCACAGTATACAGACACTGAGTCAGTTTTAGCTGACAGCATCAAGCAGGGCAATCTAATCTCCCCAGATAGCACTAAATCAGCCTACTATAAATGAGCCCATGACAGAACATGGAAAAATGGGACTTGCTAAAAGGATAACTGAGGATAACTGCCTCGTGAAGCATAAATATTGAAGATGTTCAGAATCCTTCAATCCTTACAGCAAGCGTGCCTAGCAAGAGCTGTACAGGCAGAGCCATTTGATACTTGAATCTCTCTCTGCTTTTTCAGAGTACGCTGGTAAATGTCAGTGTGTACATAAGGTATTCTAAAATTATACATATATATTTCCTTCTGCCCTCCCTCTCTCAAGTGCTTAATGGTGGGGGAAGGTATTGACACTGAGAAAACTCTGACAGGATGCTCTTAGCCCTTAAAAGGTTTGGTAAAACAAGAAGAAAAGCTGAAGCAGTTTTTCTGGGGTGATGGACAGTTGAAGAGGATGTACTAAGCCTATAGTACAAGATCACCCAAAAGTAAACTACTCCTTGTTCTTCCCAAGTGATTTTGTAGATATGTTTAGAGGGAAAAAAGTCAAGCTGAACTCAGAACTGAACATATTATTATTGGCATTTAGTCACCACTCAAAGCCATAAATGATGTAGCATAAAAATTAACTCACCCTGACCTTTCTGAAGCCCCTGAAAAAGCTGCTGCAACACAATTCATTACATATTCTGCACTACATATGGTGCACAAAAGAACACAGCCTTGTAAATATGCAAACAGAAGAGAAATAATCATATTCATCATTTATTTATGGAAGCTACATGGACTCCTCATTGCACTGTCTGAGGCCATCACAGGCACAAAGGAATTAAACAGCACAAAATCCCAGTAAGGAAAATCAGCAGAATTTATAGGTGCTTCACAAATGGGGTAATGAGGCAGAGAAAAAGAGGAGGTCTCTGTGGAGAGACTGAACCTAAAACAGAGACACAGCCAAATCTGTTTCTCCTGAGCTGACACACTTCTAGTGTAAGATTATTGCCCTCATGTGCTTCATCAGAGTTCCAGTGTTCATGTCAAGGGGGAGCTCCTAAATGTGTCCTAGCCTTTCCATGAAGCAAAAGGCTTCTAAGAGCTCTCAGCAAGTCCTGCAGCAGCAATCCTTGAATCAGCATAAGACTGTAAGTGAACACACAATTAGAAGATGTGGCATCTCCAGCAGGTCCCACAGCATGATGCACATCACTGTAATCTGCAGCGCACTCATCTCTTCACTCTGAAAGACCTTCAGCACAAAGTACATCACCAGGGGCCTGTCAGCCCATGTCTCTGGGGAGACACACTCCTCTCAAAGGTATGCATCTAGAACTCAGTAAATGGACGTTCTGATTTGACCCACCACTAACATCCACACAGGTGACAAGCACCAGAGGCCCTGCACCCTTGAGCATAACCTCAAGAACCCACAAAACAGGAAAGTGCTTCGAATCAACCTCACCACTTGTCCTACACCCAGTAGCTTGGCACCAAGCAACTGTCACACCACCTGTAATGGTTTGGGTGTTCCCTACCTCCCACCCCTCACCCCCACCCCCACTTTAGAAATCACCTAGACTAGACTCTGCCAGCTCTGGAAATATGAATGAAGTTTGTATTTACAGCTTAGCTCAATATACAAGCAGATATTTACAGTATATACAGTTATAGACAGAAATATACAAGGTAATACAGAAACACAACTCCCCTCCCAGAAACCTGAGTCCTCAGGAGGGGCTTTCAACCACCCCTGCACCTTCCCCCTGCCCCTCTCAACCTTACAGTCTCAAGGAAGAATGGAGGTTTGGCCAGGGGGGGTTAGGAAGCGAAGTGGATTAGAAAAGAAAATGGAGGGTGAGGTTAGAGAGTGAGATCCAGCTCGGAGCTCGCCAGCAGCACAGGAGAAGTGGTTACCTACGTTTTTATTTCTTGTTCCTACACATCTCAGCAAGCCTCTGAGTGAAGCAGACATCACCATTGTTTTCCTTTTACAGCCTGTAATCTAGTTCTTCTCACCAACACATTCTAGCTAGCTTCAAACTAGCACACCAGCACACCCCAAATGCTGTTTCTCTAATGAAGTTAGTTTGTGCTCATAATTAATTTTAAGCATCTAGTTGGCCCTGAGTGAGCATGATCCACAGGATGACGCAGATGCCAACCCTAAAACTCATGAGCTATGCCGACCTTAACACTCTCAGCTCCTAGGAGAAAGGACATCGCAGACAGAAAGGGTTAAAATCAGATACTGTTCTTGGGTCTCTTCAAACAACACAAACCTACTTAGTGGAGGTAATTTTTTTTTTTAAGCACACTTATTTCCATGAAGCAAATCCAGTGTGTAATTCCAGGATTAGTCTGGAAGCTTTCTGCTTTCAGCAAAGTTAGTTTCCATTTCAAAGTTTAGTTAGACCAACTGAAGTTAATCAAAACACATAATTTCACAGTTTCACATATGGGTACACTTATTATAAGCAGTCAGATCAACAAAATAAAATGCATACAATTGTAACGCTGAGAGGGAATTCTCTCTGATTTCCTTTTACTCCCATGGCTGAGAAACAAGAAGGGAAGAAAGAGTTAGTACTAAACATGCACTGCTTTCTAACCTCCCCAAGGACACTTGCAGGAAAGATTTTACAGGCTCCTGATGATGATCTGTAAAGAACCACATAGATCTATAAAGAGCTATACCTAATGCCAAAAGCAGACAAGACTCCAGTGAAGAGAGTGATTTCTTGAAATAAAAATTAATGGAAGAAAATAAGCATCTACTCATGAGTCACTTATTGATGCTCTTTATAGTATTTCTGTGATGGAATTCACAGTCTAGAGAACAAACAAGCTTTGAATTCAGAATTTCTCAGTGAAAATTTACTGGCCTGAAACTTCCCCAAGGAGCAAATCTGCCAGTGAAAGGAGCCAACAGCTACTACTCCCTCTGCACTAACCAAGGAGCTCAGCCATGCTCCACCACTGATATTAATGCCTTTGCTTGAAAGGTCTCCCTGGAAACTGCAAAGGACCTTGATCATTTTAGGCTGCAAATGTTACAAGAACTTTGGGACAGGCCTTTCAGTCACTGTTACGGTCTGCAGGCTGCCCCACTCTAAAGCACTCTACAGTGGATTTTTTCTCTGCATTAGGGTGACTGGTTTCTGAGAAGCTCAACACCTTAATGGCAGGTTACAGAAGGTTACTTAAGGATTTTCCAACCTTATTCCAGCTGTTGTAAGTCTGCAGGATATCGCTCCCTTGGCCCAAAGCAAAGCTAGTTCATACCAAGTTTTAATCACGCTCTGTACAAGGCACAGCTTCGCTGCGTTCCCGACTGCTCGCTGCATGCCTCTGCAATCAAAGGTATAAACGCACACTCGATGGAATGGCTTACATTAGTGCCATTAATTCCTACTTTCAGCATAATCCTTCATCTGGGAGTTATTCCAAAACATAGGAGTTAATAACACTAATATAAACCATCCCAACGTAGCATGTGTTTCTTTAGCTTTTATTCCCATGACTAAATGTCTTTTTAACGCACTTTTATTTACCATGATGGAAATACTTTTTCCTGCTTTACTCTATGAGAAGTCTGGCTCTGGCACATTAACCCTTTTCTGGGCAAAGCTCTGTAGACTTATTTCCCATTATTACTCCAAAATTAAAACCTTATGCTGACATTCCAGCAGTGAACAACAACCCTTTCAAGTGCTGAAAGACCTAATGGAAACCCAGCAAAAGGAGGGATGTTAATTACCTGAGTAGGTTAGGGAATCTCCCAGTGACAGTGCTCAGCCAGGCTGAGAATGAAAGCCTGGGACTTAACGGCTTTGGGAGACTAGAAGCAAAACAGAGCTGCAGAGAGAGTATTTGTGCTGGTGCAGACCAACATTTGGTTGCATTCCCTAATGACACTTTCAACCAAGTGACGAGGGGTAGGGAATGGAGTGCCTTTGGATTTTCTCAGAGGTGTGAAATACAGGCAGAGGGAGGAAGTGGATTAGAGAGATGGCAAAAAATACTGCTGTTCCCCAAGGAAGGCATGGAGAAATTCCTGATGAAAAAGTGTTATTTCATTGGAGAAAGAAGTTGAGAAGGAAAAACAAATGTCCATGAAAGGCATAATGAAAAGGGAGTAAAATATCTGTTGTTTAGTCTCGATTTTCTTTTCCTGACCTCCCCAATCCTCCAAAGCAGAGCCAATCCTCTGTTGGGCCTTCTAAGCACATAGTAACTTTAATCTGCTCTCCTCTCCCTCCCAGTCTCTAACTCCCTTACAGCCTTGCATTTATAAGAATTACCTAGCAGCATTCACAGTAAAGAAGATTAACTGCACATAGGCAACCATTGACTCTGCTTTAGCCAACACCTCTGCTGCCCTCCTGACCTGCAGAGACAAGGTCATTTGAGCATGTCTAAGGAAAGGAAACTTCCAACACACCAACTTCACGGATGCCAAAGGGCAGTGAGTCTTCAGCATACCTGTGTATCTGCACAACTTAGTTGGCTGGATCAATAGTTTAATTCACTGAGTTCTGGCTTCTTCTTGCACCCAGGATATAAAGCAAGACCATAAGAAAGGCAGCTCTGGACACATGTTCCAGTAGGACTATTTGCAGCTATTTGGTAGGCCCACATAGTGCTGCAACTAGGTAGTGGAGGAAGGGCTGCCAACGTTTCTGCAGTTTTGAGCTACCAAACAAGCAGGTAGAGCCAGTAACATGCACCAAATATTCTGATTCTCAAAATTTCTCTCTCTTTTTTTCAACTCCCTTTCCTCAACCCTAACTTTCCTCTTTTAATCCTGTTGTATTATCTAACTCTTATGTTCTCCTTTGCTGCTGCTGAGCATAGGCCAAGTGAGGGACAGCAGCTATGAGAAGTAGAAAGAAGGATGAAAAGCAAACCACAAACAAGTTCAAACTCCCAATTTACCTAATACTGCCCAGCAAGCAATCTCCTTGGTAAGGCCCTTCAAGAGGAATATATAGACCCATCATTAAACTGTGCTTGGTGGCTTTCTGAAATCCACCCCGAAGGAAATACCTTCATGCACTGACATTGCACTTCATTAAGCTAGCAATTCAGAGGACAGTATTTCTACCAACTTATACAGCATATAAATACACAGCATATGAGCAGCATAAACATGGGACAGTTGCCAAAATAAAACTCTGTTTTGTAAATCTGAGACTGTATCTGAGATTTTCAAATAGACATAAATAATACGAGGGACCAGCTGCTCCCAGAAGTCAACAGACTCAGGCCTAATAGATGGATTTCAATAATTTCAGACTAAATCCTTAGTGCAAAAGATGCCTATTGATACCTTCTGCTAAGACTTCAAAAAGCACAATTGTTCTGAGGCTCTCTGTTTCTATTGTTGGAGAGATCTATGTCAAAAATTTCTCTATTAAGTAAATTGCTGCATGTGATAACTTTCTTACAGTACTTATCATTTACCCTTTGGGTTTAGATTTGGAGCATAAGAGGCTGAGCCTGAGAATTTTGTGGGGAACAGAGAGATTAAGAAGAGGTAAGTTTTTAATTTAAATAGAAAATGTTTTGAATATTAACTGGTTGATCTGAAGGTTCAGCGATGAGTGCCGTAGGCAAAGGGCTTGTTCTTTGGCACGGTTGCCCCTTAGGGGAAGGGGAACTCAGAGGGAGGGCAAGAATGCAAACCTCTAAACATCACAGATCTGTCATCACAACCATCCAGAAAATCAGTTATCATCAGTATGATTTTAATTTTGGCAGTGAGATAATAAAGCCACAGTAAGGGTGAACTTAGTGAATGCTGACAGAGAATGAGAAAGAATAAGATACGAAAGTAAATCTTGTTCTAGCAAACTATGCTTGGATCAAAAGTTAATGACAAAAACATGCAGTTCTACTTAAGTGGTTTTCTCTTACCTGTTATACATTAAAATGGAACCTACTCAAAGGAAACAGACTTTGTTAAGAACATTACATTATGAACATTCACAAGCATTTAGTTTCAATAAAGTCCCCATGATTTTATACTGGGCTCTGGAGCTTTAAGGTCTATTTTCTATTCGTGGTGAGACTGACAGAAGTGAAAGACAGCAATCGTGCAGCTATGGTGCCTGGCCTTCACTGGTAGCTCTTCCTATGTGGCAGAAGTAGAAGTGAAAAGAGTCATAATAAAAACCCAGCTTTGAATTATTCTAGTGCAAGTTACTGCCTTTCTTTACAGCGTTTGCTCATTATTTCCCTGGACCACTGCAGCTCAAACAACATGCTTGAGTTATGCATTGGGGCACTTGGCTGATGTGCCTTTTTCATGTGATAGCTATTGGCAAAACTAACTGGTTAGCAGAGATGCCAGCACAGAAGGCAGTGAAGAGAGAATAGAGCCTGGCTATATCTTTTAGATACTTTTTTTTTTTTTTTTTGAGACCATGAGAGTAGGATGAAAGACTTCAAACCACCATGAAGCAACAGTTTATTCAACCTTGGGCAGTGTAGCATCACTTGTGGTGCCAGGTGGGCAGGCAATTCCCTTGTTTCTTGTGTGCAAAACGTATTTATGATTCCTTCTGAGCACTAAGAAAGTTCCCTTACCCTCTTGCTGTTGCAATTTGTGAATTTTCAGTCCTTCCTTCAGAAGAACCATTCAAGAGCAATATAAATGTGATATTCTTAGGAAGGAAGATGCAATCTAGAAGCAAAGATCTTTTGCAGCAATCTCCTTCCAGCGGGGCTGTGTTCACAAACCTCTCTGGGATACTGGAAATCTCTGCCTTAAAAATCACAAGAACTTTGTGAGGCTATGGGTTGAACCACACTTCTTGGATTCAGGACCCTAGTTCTGGACTTTTCATAAAGGAAAACTTTCAGAGGAACAAATGAAAAGGCTCAGTCCAAACTCACGTAAACACTTGGGCTTTTCTCAGCGGCCAGCACATGAGAACCAGGTTTGTGTGTGCCTTCTAACAACCATGAGTGGTTTGCAAGGGGAAATAAACAGACTGCTAGCTTGCTAGAACACCACCTGCTAGGTAAGAAGTATTCCTTTGGTTCTACCCACAACTGAGTGGTTTCTCTGGAGGATGAACTTTCAGCAATAAATTCCAGCTCTAACACTGTTTATGTGAGTACCTAAGCATTCCACCTGGTAAGGATGGACTCCTAAAGCAATGAGAAATTGGAGATTTTTGAGTCTGCTACTACTTCAACTAAGACATTCAGTTCTTGACCAGGCAGTACAGACTCACACTGGACTGGAAATCTTGAATCTATTATCTTCCCAGGTACAACTCCGCCCAGAGAACTGTTACCTACATAGCAGTGTGTCTTTAAAAATCTCTCATTACCTGGCCCCTCTCTTCATATCCTCTTCGAAGTCACACTTGACTTGGAAGTGGAGTACAGTAGACTTACACGACACAGTATGTAAATTGGTCCTTTTTTTTTTTGGCTTTGTTTTGTTTCTGTTGTTTCTTTGTGGTAGCACTCACAATATGATGTCTTGCTTGCAGACATTCAAGGAAGCACAGCCTCTGCTTCTAAGGACCGTACAATCAAAAGCCAGACAGGTGGCCCAGTTTTAAAAGTGGGGGAAATAAAAGCTAGGAGAGAGAAACAATAGCGGTAGAAAGGAAACTGGTCCTTGTCTTCATCCTTTTGTCACCTACACCACTTTATAGACAAGATAAAAAGCAGTCAATGAAAAGCTCTACTATTCATTTTCGCTGGTACTGAGATCACAAGAAACCTGTTGGGTTTGGTGTTTTTTTTTCCTAACAAGGCATACCAGTAACCTTTGGGGGGAAAAAAGGAGGTGGTGATGGGATCATTTTAAGCTCCTTGAGGGTTTCTTGCAGGAAGTATTTGGAAAGTGACAGAGATGACATGTACTTTTCAAAATACAACATCTTATGGGTGCTGATATTTTGTACACCACACACATGTTCTAAAAAGAGATGGCCAAAAGCCCTGAATTTAGAAAGAATTAGAATTTCCTGCAGTCCTTTTTCTAGCAAGCAGTAAGTGCTCAGTCTTTCTTAAGTGCAGTACACACCACTATCACTTTGTGCACTGAACCATTTGTCCTGAAAGCAATATCCCCAAACATAATACTGTGTTTATTTAGCTCCACAATTGCATTACAAGTGGTTCAGAGCTTAAAACAAAATGAAGACAAATCAAGTGGCCTAGGTGAAAGAGAAAAATACAGTCTTATATCAGACTCAAGGAGGCTAGGTGAGAGGCAGGAAGCACAAAACACCAGGGTCTGCATCCAGAGGCAAAACACACAAGAGGACAAAAGAAAAGGCTGGGCCAAGATGTGCAGGCACAGAGCAAGGCATCTATTGCTACAGAAACACATGGACTCCTTGTTCTCCATATGGTAACTCCGTGTTTCTAAGAACTCTACCTGTTTGCAGATGAGAGATCCTGCTGTTTACATCAGAGGCAGGAGAGAAATGGAGTTGCATCTTTTGTCTGAGGAGCGCAGTGAATAGTTTGACGCAGAGCAGGGGAACGGCTGCAACTCATGAAGGTGTTTACCTGATCAAAGCTTCACTCAAAGAGAAATCTCTATTTTACACACGGGAAAAACTAATACTCATAAAGCAAATTAGAATCAGGCTTAGACTTTAAAGCTAATCCTCTAGATATTCTTTTATGGATAACTTCTGCAGCCATCCAGTGCTTCAGTTTGATTCTTGACAGAGCTGCAAACCTCATAGGTTGAGCTTTCACCACAGTTTGAAAAGTTAAAAGAATTGTTCACTGTGTTTAAAACAAAATAAGAACCACAAAGACCACTCTTTTCTTATACCACCAAACCCAAGCTCCACCCAAAAATCTTGCAGAAGAAACTGCCAACAATACTAAGAATAATCCAGAGATTCTATGTATGAACTGTCTAATGCCCCAAATCATCCAAAGACATGCTGAAACTGAAGTTCTAGCAAGTTTGGGTTTTTCCACTGCATGTCTTACAAGACAATTTGATCTGCTAAATATGCTTAATTCCCCTTTTAATTTATGCATGATCTAACATCCCTTGTTAGGTTTTAAGAATGGTGTCTTCTAATTATGGCTGCTATCTTCAGCTCATGTTACATAGGCAGAAGAAATCCTTTACAAAGTTTGCTTATAGGTCTTCACAGGTTTAAATCCATTAATATTGAAAGGATTAGGCTCACCTGGAGAGCAGTTTCACTTCTTCACATAGCACATAATTAAAGAGTATCTGCTCCACCAAGCATCAGATGCACAAGTGTTAGCACACAAGAGCAATTGATAGAGCTGTTGAAAAATAGCATTTGGCACCAGGAAACTGAAGCCCTACAATGCAATTAGACTTATTAATGATATTACCCAAAGGATGCCAACTGTGATGATGTTCTTTGTCATATGAGCACCTTTGTCCTCATCTGATGCATGTCCTTTTTTAAATGTCAATGACAGATCCATGATAGCACAGGAAACTACTTCCTAGGTTTTAAGACTGCACTTCTATTTACCAACATGTGTACTCAAAGCAGAAGGCCTCTCTTTTTCTGCCTCCTCTCTTTTAACCTGGCTGTTTCCTACCCACTGCTCATAGTATGACTGCCAGCCGAATCCTTTCAGACAGATCTTGACACCCAGGACAAGCCTTGCTTCTCAGCTCCAAAAGGTAGCCACTGCTTCAGGAGACTGCATAGTACTTTTTATCCTACCCATGTGTACATCAAGAGATGTCTTCCTGTTATTCCCCACCCCAATCTGCTGGGGTTTCAAAGATTAGACCCCCCTCATCAGATGAAGTCCACTTCAACACCAAAAGTAACCACCAGTACTGTTGCATATTCTTGCTGCACCAGATCCTACATGTTCTACATCATCTCTTGGAAGCATTAGTTGCCTGAAGTGACACTCATGCCTCTGTTGGTCTCTCGAAAACATATCAAGTGATGAAAATGAATGAGCTTGCTTGGCACTGGGTACCAGCACTCCAGAGCACCACCAGTGTCTGCACGCTTGTCTCTGGCCAGCTGGCACACTGCTCCAAGTGCTCCTTCCCCAAAACCCATGAGTGCTAGCAGCAGAACAAAGGCAGCCACTGGAAAAAGAGGCACACAAACAAGCTTCACGGTGTGTGCACATGCAGCACGTGCCTTCAGCAAGGCGGCTTCCAGCCAGGCTGCCAGCAGGCAGGAAGCACAGGGAGCAGAGCAGACGCTGGCAGGGCAGCCCCACCGCGACGGCAGGACCAGTTGTGCCACTGCAGTGACCGTGCCAGCAATTTCTGTCCATGCTGACACCGTGCAAGTGAGCACCAGCAAGTCTTGCTTGAAGCATAACTAATCCAAATGGCAGCGTGAAAGTCTGGAAGCCTATCTTGCCACTTTTATATATAGACATTAGGCTTGATGAAAGCATGGTAGAAGGACAACACTGGGGAGATCATGCCAAATTCTGCAAGTGTGGACATGGCTTTAAACTTGCATTGGCCAGGAAAAAGACAAACTGTCACCTCTCTAACGAGACCTGCTCAAAGCACATCCTTCTGCAAAATGAGCTGGCCAGACATTTATCCTGGCCAGGGCAGAGATTGCTTTATTTTTGATGGAAGTTGGCAGGAAGGGAGCCAAGGAGGCTGAGCTGCTACGTGTTTGTAATGAAAGAAGAGAAACCAAGTGTCTGTCTTAGACCATCTTCTGCCTTTTAACTGAGGGAGAACTTGCATCATTCATTTGTAAGCCAGGACACAGACATACTTTCCCACACTACAGCTCAAAGCCTGTAGACCAATTTTAGCCAAGAAACTGTTTTGCAGAGCATGGAAGATCTCAGAACTTTGGAGCAATTAAAATTCACTCTGTTTCCTTCACCTGTTCTGTTGTATTGTCCAAGAAAATCTGTGCAGAGTTTATTCAGTGTAGCTTACATATCTCAAACACGGAAAGGAGCTGTACAAACAAATCCTTCTAAGGAAATCTATGAGGTTTACAACACTGGACTACACTAAACTGTGGAAGAGGACAGTGTAAACTCTTACACGTAGAAAGTAGTTAAGATGGAGTAAATGAAAAATGCTCCTAGAGCTCAGTAATTCAAGCAGCAAGGCCTTTTTTTTTGGCATGGTCTCTCTCTTCTTTTCAGCCTATATGAATACTGCACTTGGGGGACACATGAGGAATCAGGATGGGTTACAGAGCAGGTGGGCGATGCTATTAGAACATTGGCACAGATGAGGTAGCTCCTTCTAAGAGAAATCCACAACGGAGATACTGCTATGCCATGACGTTAGCAGCTACACTGTTCAACCCATCTCCCTCTCCACCACGTGCCCATCAATCTGCTTCCCTCCCTCCATCCCGGGTTTGTGGATTGACTGATTATATTTATCACACTTGTAGTTCACAGGGCAATGGTTTAAATTTCATTCAATACACTCCATCTGGGAGCGCTTTTAAAACACACCCACAAGCACATTTCTCCCTCTCACCCTGCACCCCCGCAGCGATCAGCCATCTGTACTCTGGAAACAAATCCTAAAAAATTATTCTAAATTAAAAACTCATTTTAAAAGAAAAGTAGTATTAAACTGTTTTATAAACACAATAAACCACAGTAAGCCTTGGTTGCAATAAATATCCAGCTCTTGCCTACAGCTATTAGAATCCACAAGCGTATTTTTAAGTTTGCTAGCAAACAGTATATTTATTCTGACCATGATTTGTCTTCTGTGGTTTAATGCTCTCTCATGTTTCTTTCATATGTTTACAGAGGTGGGGGAAGAGGGAAAAGAAAAAAAAGAGAGAGAGAAAAGCAGGCTGTCATGAAATATGCTACAGATTCCTGTAAGCCAGAATGGCTCTCTGAAGGACTGCTACTTCTTCACAACGGGGTCTGGCTCGGCCTCAGGACAACAATATTAAATAGACACGTACTGTTCTCTTCCCTTGCTTCACTTATGATTGATTAAATTTGGTCAAATTAGTCATGGAAAAAAATCAGACAGAAAACAAAAGAGAATTGTATCACATAATGCAGATTGTGGAGAGGCACCACGATGGGAATTTGCTGCCTCTCTGTAAAAATAAAGGATATTCATGAGAGGTTGTAGAGGGAAAAGGGATGGGGAAGGTAAGAAAGGAGAAAGGAAAGGCAGATGAGGGACAGTGACTGAAGAGACAGGCAATCACAGTAAGAAAATTAACATTAAATAAGATACTCATGTGTGGGAAAGGTGGTTGAGCCACTGAGATAACACCCATGTGCTACTCTAACTCCAAAGAGATCAGGATGCTAATTAATTTCTTTTGTATGGGAAAAGACACCCAATTTTAACATCTCCAAGGATTTATAACACACCTGACATTTTGGTTCATTAGCAAATTCAGATGACTATTGAGAGGGGAAAAAAACCGTTGACCCTAGATTGTGAAGCTAACTCAGCAAATAGATGTATCTTAGAGGTACTTTACTGGGATAGATGCCGGCAATACCTTGGCCCCATGATATATGGGCAAGGGTCAGCACTGGAGCTGCACCAGCACACTGCCTAAATAGGAGCCTCAACAGCAGTCCAGAAATTAAAAGGATGTGAAACTACCTTATTCAGTGCATTCACAGGCCACAGACAGAAGAAGAGATGCTGTTTTTTTTTCCCCTCCAACTACCAATTCAACCATTGTCATTACAATTCTGTAGATCTGTGTCCAAAAGCTCTGCATGTGGCCAAGCAATGATTTCAGAAAAGCAGTGGATTTATATCAGGTGCTCTAGGTTACAGTTGTGTAAACATATGGAACATGCTTCAGCAAAAGCATGTCTTGTTGACTTCAGAAGTTAGATGCAGATGTATGGCTTTCACAAACCCTATGATGGAAAACCTGTGCTTTACTGCCTGCTTGCCTCACCCTTTGTGCACTGTGAAATCATCTGATTTTCATTTCATTTAACTATTGCTGCTTACCTAGAGGCAATGTGACCAAAACAAAGTTGGCCTGCTCAAGAGTAGCCAAAAAAGAGGACACCTTCTTCACAAGAATAGAACCAGGATTTATTTGATTGAATACTTCAGAAATTTCCTCATGTGCGTTGAAAGAAAAACAATGCAATGAAGTTAACTAAAATGCCATTGCTTCCCATTCTTGAGACAATTGCATCTCATGATGTGTAAGTAACAAAAATGAGGTCTTACTGACTGTAGTGCACAATGCTATGAAGTGTTGCCCAAAAAAAAAAAAAGGAGAAGGGAAATGAAGGAGAGCAAAGTTTTCGCAAGAAAAGCCTGCACTAAAGAATTTACAAGCAAGAAGAACAAGCATCCTCTTTGGGAATTACTCTAGGCAGCACAGCAAAGAATTATAGCACTGAAACTAAGGTTACATAAACAGTCTAATAAAATCCTAGGACTGATTTACAGAGGGGAGACATCTTCTAATGTACTTCCATGGATAGCAGTACCTGCACAGAAGAGCAACCATGTTGCAATTAGTAAAAATCAACTGAGTATTCCATCCAGAAAGAGACCATAATAAAAGCCAAACCTATAAGTAAATAACCCAAACCAATAAAATCAGTCAGACTCTTCTTCCTAGAGGCAAACACAAAGCAAGGGCTGTAAAATTTCCATCATTCCTGAAAAAGAACCTCTGTGTAGAAGGTATATTAATTTTTAACCTAAGTTTTGGCTCCCTGGAAATAGTGACCACTGACAGAAAACACAGAGCAGAACTACACACAGTGATGCCCAAGTGGCCATAGATCAGCACATCATACAGGATGGAGCTCAACTTTGCCCAGTCACAGGGTTGATATCTGCTTTCCACACAGGTTTGTGACAAAACTGGCTTTGGTGTAAAGGTCAGAAGACAACACCTTGGTGTACAAAAGCCAACAAGAGAACAACATCAGTCCCTCACCTAAAAGTCAGGCAAGTTCAGCTCTGTCAAGTCATGCATGCCACCCATGCACTTCGCTCTGCTCAGCAGCCACTTCAGTTAAGTACCTTGCTGGCACATATCACTGCTCCCCTCATCCTGCCCAGCCCAGTCACCAGGACAGCTGCAGAAGCCGGTCCTCTGTGCAATCTGTTCTACAACTATGGTCAATAGCATCTCTGAGCCAGGAAAGTGGGAGGCCATGCAACGGCAAAGTGCACAGGGAGTCCCTGCCACCTGCACGACAAGGTTCATGCATCCCATGCAATCTTATTTGCATGTGGATCTGTTTTCAAGGTAAGCCTTACTCGTGCAGATGAAGTACAATCAATGCCTTTTGTGAGAGCTCCGTCAGCTTGCAGTCCTATTCTCCTTCCCCCCCATGATATAGCAAAGCAACAAAACTGGTAATCATGTTCGTAGTCATCCTTGCTTTTTAATTATCTCAACTGACTGAAACACCACAACTGAGTTCTGATACAGAAAGTGGGATGGGATTAACAAAACAAAGCTAAGTCAAGAAGATGGAATGGTTCACTGTCTCCATTGTGGATTAAAGGAACCAGAAATATACTGGAGGATTGGGCTCCCGATTTGGCTTCCTAAAGGGATCAGTGCTACTGATAAAGGAGCAGAATGAAAAACTCAGTTTAATTTGTGCAGAAGCATGAGCCTGTCCCTTGGGCTTACCAACGCCTTGCAGGACCCATGTACCACCACCAGTTCTCTCCCAGAGGCAACAGCCTTTTACAAGTTTTCATGAAGCCTCATAGAGATCAGGGCTGGGAAATCAGTGAGGCTCCTTTAAAAGAGATTCTCCCAGAGAAACTTCCAGAAGGAGAAGGCTTGAAACAGAACTAAAGAGTGCCATCTGCTGCAAACAGCCGGAGAAACTCCAGCCCTGCCAGAGATGTCAGGGCAGCAGGAGTGCTGGATGTGGCACCAAGCTCCAGGCAGGCATACAGTTCACTGGGCTGCCCAGAGAGAGAGACACCAGTGTTTGAGATGTGTGTTATCTGCTCCCCTTGTGTCACCTCCACTGTCTGCACCCATGTTTGCTTCTTTGCCGTGGGGTTTGGAAGCAGGCTGTGGCCCTGCAACAGGATGCAGGAGAGTCTGCAGCACAGAGCTGCAGCATCACAGCCAGGTCCCCACAGCCCTGCCCCAAGCTGTTTCTGATCTTGCTTGAGAGAAGTGGGGATGAGGAATAGAGCACAACGTCCTCCTGACAGCAATATGCCCACGCTGGCTTTTGCTCCAGCGAAAGGTGTGATACCTCAGAGGATGCCTGGCTCAAGAGAGACAAACAGAGCAAGGTTTAAACTTCAGAGGCTTTCCTCAGTGAACAGAAGAAAGAGTCTCCAGTAAAGCTTAGAGCTAATCCAGCTGTTCAAGACAGCCAAGGAATGTGTTGGCCCAGAGAAGAACGACATGTCTGAAGATTAAGGACAAATTCCAGGCACTATCCTGACCTCTATCTCCAAACAGCAAAGCCCTAGCACAGCAGCACATCACCATACACTCATTTGTAGCCCTGGGAAGTACTGCCAGCTCCGTGGATTCCCCTCCTCCTCAAGGCACGGCACTGCTATGGGATGCAAAAGCACCCACTGACGTCCCTAAATCCCCGCCACTTGCACTACCACAGCTGGTCCCCACCGTGCATTTTTCTCCAGGTGTCTTTTGTCCCGTTTTCCCTGCAAATGCAGGGCTGGAGCTGTAGCGTGCGGCGCCCTCCCCGGTTAGCAGCCTGCAGATGGTGCTACCGACCAGCTTTTCCTCAGCTCCAAAACTCTTTCCCTTCCAAGGGAAAAAAATAATAAAATAATCAGAATAAAAGAGCCACATACAGTCTGAAAAACGCACACCGAGAGGAGCTGCTCACTTCCACCTCATGTCTGCTCACCCCTTCAGTACAGCCGTAAGAGCACACTGCGGTATGCCACCCCTGGGATGTGCCATTAATTGTCCAAAGCAATTTCACCAGGGCAGGCACAGCAGATGCCTTGGTGGAGCTCCAGGCCAAACAATACCTGTGCTGTCAGGCATCTTTCACGCCCAGGCAGAAACCCACCCTCAGGCAGAAATCCACCCCCAGGCAAAGGGGTGCCCCTAACACACAGCTGGCCTGGTGCTGTCCACATGTGCTGATGACTGCAGCACCTCCAGCTGCTTTCACCCTAAGTGACCAGTGCAGCATCGCTATCCACTTTGCTCCTGGGTAACCACTCCATCACCTCCAGCTGCTTTCACTGCAGGTGACTACTGCATTGGCCTCAGCTGCTTTCACCGCAGGTGTACTGCAGCATCCTCCAGCCACTCTCCTCCTGGGTGCCCACTGTGGAATCTCAAGCTACCTTTAATCCCACGAAGTTCCACGACTACAAGTGCTCTGAAGATAAACTAGAGCTTTTCATGTTGTGTCTGACTGTATTAGAAGTAGGTTATAAATCCTTATTAGACCAAGTTTCAAGTCGTCACTTCCTAAGATAGAACAATGTTGCATCTCTTTTCTCATAGTTGCTGCAACTTTTTGTTTCATGCATCTGAAACAGAACTTAGGAAGAGTGCATCCAGCAGATCAAGGGAGGTTCTCCTCCACCTCTGCTCTGCCCTGCTGAGATGCCATTGTGAGTACTGTGTTCAGTTTTGGGCTCCCCAGTTTCAGAGGGACAGGGATCTGCTTGAAAGAGTCCAATGGAGGACTACAAGGATGATTAGGGAACTGGAACACTGCCTGATGAGGAGAGGCTGAGTGATCTGGGGCTGCTTAGTCTGGAGAAGACTGAGAGAAGATTTAATATATGTTTATAACTATCTGAGGGCTGGAGATCAGGAGAGTGGGACAGGCTCGGCACACTGCTCCCTGGGATTGGACAAGGAGCAATGGATGGAAGCTGCAGCCCAGGAGGTTCCAGCTCAACACAAGGGGGAACTTCTTTACTGTAAGGGTTACAGAGCACTGGCAGAGGCTGCCCAGAGAGGTTGTGGAGTCTCCTTCCCTGGAGACTTTCAAGGTCTGCCTGTATGTGTTCCTCTGTGACCTGAGCTAGATTGTGTGGTCCTGCTGTGGCAAGGCAGTTGGACTCAAAGATCCCTATGGGTCCCTTCCAACCTCTAACATGCTGTGAGACTGTGAACTCAAAAATGTATTCTAAGTGCCCAAAGACACATGAAAATCAACAAAATACCCTTCTGGGGTAACAAGTTTCAAAATCACCACCAGACCACAAACTCTGATGTGCACAAATGAAAATTAAAAGAGCATGATTCTTTGTGACCCTCCAGCACTGATAGCTATGTGAAAATCATCCACCATTTTATTTAAGTAACTTTCCCTAAAGCATACAACCCATATGTAGGTTCCACACAAGCACAGCTGAAATACCTACACTGCAGCAGCCAACTTCATGCATTCTCCAGAAGCAGAGAAAAATCACTGTATTCAGAAATCCTCTTAAAGGCAATGACAGCTGAAAGAGCTGAGCTGTCTTAACAAACTGGGCTGCTTTTATGGCTTTATCCTGCAAGATGCCAAGTATTCCTGCTCCAGTTCAGCAGGATTCTTCCAGACAAGCTTAACTTTAAATACAGATACAGTTTTGTTGAAGTTCGTGGTGCTGGCCAGGGGCTTAAGATTAAGCACATGCTTAAGTACTTGCTAGACCCAGACCAGTACTTAGAAAGATCAAGCTCTTAAATTTTAGAGCCTGAATGTATACTTACCTGTTTATGTTGTGACTCTCAAACTTCTGGTTGTTACTGTGAGAGAAGTATTACATCAGACATGAAATCTGGAGCAGTTACTGGCTTAGAAAGAACTTAAAGATGGGATGTGAGGTGCTGGAGCATGTCCAGAGAAGGGCAACAAAGCTGGTGGAGGGGCCTGGAACATAAACCCTATGAGGAGAGGCTGAGGGAGCTGGGGTTGTTTAGCCTGAAGAAGAGGAGGCTCAGGGGTGACCTCATTGCTGTCTACAACTACCTGAAAGGACATTGTAGCCAGGTGGGGGGTGGCCTCTTCTGCCAGGCAACCAGCAATAGAAGAAGGGGATACAGCCTCAAGTTGTGCCAGGGTAGGTATAGACTGGATATTAGGAAGAAGTTCTTCACAGAGAGAGTGATTTCCCATTGAAATGGGCTGCCCAGGGAGGTGGTGGAGGCACCGTCCCTGGAGGTGTTCAAGAAAAGACTGGATAAGGCACTTAGTGCCATGGTCTAGTTGACTGGCTAGGGCTGGCACCTTCATATTTCACAGGAGGAGGGGCCCAAGAGCTTTAGTAAACTCTGGCTCCAGAGTTGTTGGGCTGAACCTCAAAGCCGAAGGATAATTGAAGGATCTCACTTTAGGGAAACCTATAGGCTCAGGCAATCATCATAGAATCAACCTGGTTGGAAGAGGCCTCCAAGATCATCCAGTCCAACCTAGCACCCATCCATATCCAACCACTAAGTGCCCCATCCAGGCTTTTCTTGAACACCTCCAGGGACAGCCACTCCACTCCCTGGGCAGCCCATTCCAATGCCAATCACTCTCTCTGACAACACCTTTCTCCTAACATCCAGCCTAGACCTGCCCTGGCACAACTTGAGGCTGTGTCCCCTTGTTCTGTTCCTGATTGCCTGGAAGAAGAGACCAACCCCCACCTGGCTACAGCCTCCCTTCAGGTAGTTGTAGACAGCAATGAGGTCACCCCTGAGGCTTCTCTTCTCCAGGCTAAACATCTCCAGCTCTCTCAGCCTCTCCTCACAGGGCTGTGCTCCAGGCCTCTCACCAGCTTCTTTGCCCTTCGCTGGACATGTTCCAGTATTTCAGCATTTCTCCTGAATTGAGTAGCTCCAAACTGGACACAGTACTGAAGGTGTGGCCTGACCAGTGCCGAGTACAGGGGAAGAAGAACCTCCCTTGTCCTGCTGGCCACATAATTGTAAGCTTAGGACACTATAGAGAATGCTTTTTGTGCCAATAGGATACTTTCAGACTTCCCTTTTCCTTTACCTCTCCATTCCATCTTTCTCATTCCTCTGCACTAAGAATGACTTTTGTTTTTCTGTTCCTACCTGTTTTACAGGCTTTGAGGAAGCAACAGTGTTCTGAAAGACACTTGCATGAATACACTTGTATAAATTTGAAATACACTGTATTACTGAAATACACTTGTATGAATTTGAAGGGAGCTGAAGAAGGAAGAACACTAAATTTCTGTAAAGCAAACCAGATCAGTTTCCTCATCTCCTTTTAAAATATTTCTTTTTCTTAACTTCCAATGTTTTCCTCCAATGTACTGAAAAAGAAGGAAAACTCTGTTTATTGACATTTTTAGTACAGTATCACAGTGACCTGTTTTGAAAAAAAGTACAAGGGAACATAAAATTTGGTACAGCAAAAGCTCTCTGTGCATTCTTCATAGCAATCAGAAAAGATGACCACCTTGCCTTGCATGAGCAACCAAAGCCTGAATAACCACATTCTTTTGGAGCTGGCATTGATATTCTGAGCATCTGTCCAGATTGAACAGAATAATTAACAAAAAAGTCACTTTATTGAGGCTACATATTCTAAGAAGAAACAAAACTCCAAGAATTTGGCATTGGATTTGTGGGCAGGAGACAGGATGGGACTCTCAACCATTTCAGCTTTGCATACACAGAGGATGACAATCAATTTTATGTAAATTATTTATGTTAAACAGTATCTGTTATGCTAAAGGCATAAATCCTTTCCCTATTGCAAGTGACATATATAAACAAGGTTTGACACTTTCCCATCTCTTCTGCTCTCAGACTCTGCTCTATAAAGCCATGCAGGAGGCACACTGCTGGTCAGCATCGAGGGGATGGCAGATAACAAAAGTTTTTTTGTCTGCAGCTCAGTCAACCCAGGGCATTTCATAAATCACCATTGTCTCTATAAGCAAACACACTGAATTCCCAAGTATTAGCGTGGCTTTTGCCACACCAGTTACCAGTGAGGGTCAAACCTGCACCTCAGCTTTTGCAAGTGCATTTTGCACCACCAAACACAAGTTTTCACAGCTACAAAGGAGAGTTTTTTATCTTGTCTCCTAAGCTGTATTGGAAACCAAGCAAGATATCACTTCATCTCTGCAAAAAGCTAAACCAAGGACATCATCCAGAAACTGTAATTCCACTCCCATGACTTTGTCACACAGGAGATCTCTAATTATTTAGGCACGTAGAAACACTTTCGTTAAATGTGACTGTCCTGAGGGTTCACCCTTAATAAACTGGACAATGTTAACTTGCCCAACTTAAAAAAACCAACAAACCCCTATAACCCCACAAAACAGAAAAGAAAAACTGGCAAGAGAGCAAGAAAGAATTGAAGGTATGTGAGAAAATGTTTCTCAGGCCCTTTATGGCTGATTGAGCTAATTTACTGTGGAATGGGCAGCAGACTATCTTTAGATAAATGCTAATGAGGACGTTAATGCTTTCTTCAGTCTGGCTGCTACTATTATGCTGAAAGAGAAGGTCAACAGCTAATAAACCCGGTTAACAAGCCATTCTGAACTTCACTTTAGCTTAACACTCTTCAAAGTTGCAGTCATTAAATCCATAGGCTATTAGGAGCTGCCCTCCTGTTTTCACTATGAGTGAAGGCAAACTTTCGATGTAGTCATTAATTAAATTAACAGACTCTAATCCAATTTGATGTAGTGTAAATTGAAATGCACATAAGAGTGAAGATGCATGTAGAGGAGTTGCCCCTTTTCAGGCAGCTTCCTGTCAAACTACTTTTGTTATCGTTTCCACACTCTTCCCATGAAGGGTGCTCCCATGTATATATAACCCTTAACATCAGATACTCTTTGATATGAATATAGTTTGCTATCAGAAGACAGAGGCTGGCAAGATAAAAACGTGCCTTACAGCTTATTAAACTCCTTAGCTTTAGTGAGATAAACTGGTAAGCAAGGATCTCAAAATATATTACCACCATTATGTTGTGCTAGACTTCTTTGAAGTAGAAAATACCACACATGTTCAAACAGGGAACATCAGGTAGAGAGGTGTTTTGTGAAGGCTGGGTAGTAGACAAGCAGGAAGACAGAAGCTTGAATGCCTTTCTCTCCTTCAGGTAGTGTGAATGTATGCATGTACAGCAGCCCTTGTCCACCAGAAGAGAGCTGATGGAAAGGCACACCATCAAAGACTTCTGCATAAAGTCTATTTTCAGAAGCACATCCTTTAGTACAGCCCTGCATTTCAGTCTTTGGAAGTCTAATGGGCAACCCTGGAAGGGAGTCCTGTCTTTATGCCCAGTTCAGACTGGGAGTGTAACCAGCAAATGGGACAAACTCACAGAGCTTCCAGCCCTAGAGCGCTGGCTGTAGGGAAAGGGAAAAAAGCTTAAATGCCAAGCAGGACAGCCTGATGTGGAAACAGGACAGCACTTCCCTGTTACTGCCACTAGACTTAACTCACTGTTTGGACACCAGGACATCACTGACTCTCCCCAGCTTAGGTAAGGCAGAGGAAGCTGTAGAACGATTCCATGCAGGACATGTTTCATTTCCTGCATGAACTGCCAATGTCAACTCTTGAACCACCCAAACTCCAACATGCTGCTCTCATTTCAACGCATAACAATTTCACTTGTTCAGGAGGGTGAAAAAAAAGCATAGCTGCTGCAAATTTATCAGGGAATTCAATCCTAAAGGACAAGAACTCCTCCAGTCTCTTACAGAAAGGAGAGTATTACAGGGACTTGAAAATATCTAGGCTACTCACTAATCCAAGTAAAGCACAAAGGCAGGGAAGCCAAGCTAGTTACCCACACACACCATACTGGCACGAGAGGGATTTTGCTATTCTAAGCCTCCAGAGACCATTTAATAATATTTGTTTAATATTGACCTGCATAACTTGCCTTCTTGCACAGTATGGGTGAAGAAATCCAAGCTTCTATTATTGCAGATAAGAAGATATAAAACCACATTCAAGATGCAGTAGGACATCTGGAGAGGAAAATGCATGCCTATCTAAATCATTGTGTTCTTTCAAAACAGGGAACTACAATGGAGCTTTAGAAATAGCTAAATATAGTAATTTTAGCTCAACTATAATTAAGGAAGGAAAAAAAAAAAGCCAACATGACTTCCCCCCCATCCTTTTAAGAATCATTGTTCAATGTCACAGTGATATTCAATTATTCCATATAAAGAGTATTTACTTTCTTTTCTGCATTATTATTATATTATCCACTATTTGTATTGCTACAGAATGAGTAGTAATACAGGCCCCCAGCTGAGACTGACAGCCCCCCCTTCTGCTTGCCACTGTGAAGACATATGGCACAAAAGCATCCCCGAGCAGCTTTGTATTAGCACAGATAAGAACATCTGAAAGAAAGGCAAGTTTGATATTTTTATTTCAGGGGTGGGAAAATGAAAGCAAACAGAAAAGAATGGGAAAAAAAAACCACTAAAACTGAGAAATGCATAAATGCCTTCACAGCATGCTGGTTCCATCTATTGTCTACAGGCATGTGCTTGTGGCTTTTGTGGACAGGTTCACAATGCTTAAAGCAGGAATGTTAAGTATGTAGCAGGTAGTGCTCACCAAAAGTTTATTTTGCCCATGGGTCCCAGCCAGGGGATCAGTCTACAGACAGGGTAAAGAAATTCCCACCCTGAGCCTACATGGGCAGTGGGTGCTTAGCACCAATTGGCTTATTCCTACAGACTGAGCTGGGGAGGGGGCTCCAAACCCCGAGTTCAGAGCCAGGCAGCACACGCTGCCAATCTCCTTCTTGTCAATAAAACAAATGAAATACGAAAATGTGAAGAAGAAAATCCCAAGCCCCTACAGCTACAATGGTATCTATCAACTGGACCACACACCTGCAATTTCTGATTACAGCATTTTCAACTACCACTGCCAAGAAATATCCAACATGTACCTTTAGCACGTGAGTACTCTGCCACATATCATAACTCCACTTCTCTGCAGACAGTTTTATCAGAAAGATCACAACAAGAAAGATTACTTTAAAAAGCTAAATGGTGGGAGGAAGAGACACTTAGCATGATAGTTTGAAAATCCAATGAAAACTTACAGGAAAAAAACCAAGATGTCTGCAGCCTTGTTCCAGATATGAGATGCACAGATTCTCTCAAGCAGGAACCAAGACATTCATTTTATTGAACACCTATACCTGATGATGAGCAAAAGCCCTTCAAAGTCAATATTGACATCTGATGTCCAGAAAGCTTTTTAGCTCATCACAGACAAGCCTTCCAGCCTGTCTATTGCCTCTACAAAGAGGTAAGGAGGCCCAGGGCAGGCTGAAGTCATGCTGGCACACTGCATGGGGCACCATCTTCAAGCACAGCATCAGCATAATGCAACATTTTGGTTCAAAACCCATTTTTATCTGGAAATTATACCAAGAGCTTCCTATCTGTTTGCAGTCTACAGACTGCCTTCACCATTCTCCATTTATGGGGAGTCCATAGACCACCTAAGAAGCAGGAAGCAGTAAAGAATAGATGTTTTCAAATCTATCTGCCAGTGTATTTCTCAATAAGTTTGTTCATGAGGAAAAAGAAATCCAGGTACCATCTGTAACTGATAAAGCACGACACAGATCTTCAAGGCAATTAAAACAACAACAACCCACAGAATAAATCTGATGGAACCCTATATTTAAAAGAATTTTGTGTATGAGATCTGGTCCTGTCCTCTTTTCAAATGTTCACCTTTAGAGTGAAGTCATTAGCCTAGGAGTCTGTAATCACCAGCCACTAAGCTGCCCAGGGAGGTGGTGGAGGCACTGTCCCTGGAGGTCTTCAAGAAAAGACTGGATGAGGCACTCGGTGCCATGGTCTGGTTGACTGGATAGGGCTGGGGTTAGGTTGGACTGGGTGATCTTTGAGATCTCTTCCAACCTGGTTGATTCTATGATTCTATGAAGATCTCAACACCTCAGGAGACCACAAACTAGCTAGTGCTGAACACTGATTTCTTCCTTCTCAATCATCATTGTTGTTCCTCCACAACATGCAACTACTAAACTTGTACATGGCCATTTCTAAGGAAGGAGAAAACCCAGAGTGGCAATGGAGCTCATTTTGCTGATACCTGCAGATCTCCCTGTGGGATAAAGCTGTGACTCCCCCAGAAGCATTCAACCCTTAACTATCAGTGAGGGAGTTTTAATCCTCCCACAGAGCTGTCAAGTGTGGGTCCTTGGAAAAAAAAAGTATCAATATTAATAGAAGACAAAAGGATGTGAGAAGCCCTGCTGGGTGTATGCCACTGGGAGGTACAGAAGCTCACACTGGGAAAGCAGGGATAATTAATGGATCAGTCTGAATTTTGTGTGTTGTGGCACTTTTCACCTAAGAATCTTAAAATACATTTCAAATGCAATCCAACCTCAAGGAGAAAAAAAAAAATCATTATGTATCACTGCAGCATTGTTCCATCTATATGGAAGTGAAAAGAAAAATGGAAATGAAGAAAGCCATGGAACAATACTCAGAGTGGGCTCTCTTCTTTGGCAGTGAAGATTCTAATAACACTCAGTGGCTGCAAGCAGAATTTAGGAGGAAAAAACAAACAAACAAAAAAATCAAATCAGGCTATAAATAGGATGCTAATTTTTAACTGTGAGGGTAATTAAGCACTACAACAACTTCCCAAGGACTGCAGTGGATTCTCAATTACTGGCAATTTTGAAGTGAAGACCAGATTTATTTATTTTAAAGATATGCTTCAACAGGAATTAATTACAACTCCTGCTGCCCAAGTTGTACAGGGGCTGAGTCACATGGACCCTAATGGTCCTTTTCAGTATTCTGGTCTGATGAGACCAGAAAGCAATCCAGAAGAAATGGGGGATCTGGCAAGGAAATACACCATAATATCTGTAGTGCTGGCACTGAGAAACAATCACTGCTTTCAGAAGGGTCAACATCTCAAGTCAGCATCAACACATAATAAGTTTGGGATTTATTCCAATTCACCTTTACAGTAGCAAAGAACATAAATTAGATGGGGCAGCACCAACATACATTGCACTTCTGTTGTAAAAGATAAAGACACAGAACAGCTTTAAGTTTAAAAGAAGTACACAAGCTTCTTAATCCATCTAGGGGCTGGTTTTTCTACCATGTTTTGGTTCTCCATTGGTTTCCTATTCCCACACCCTATCCATTAGTCACTTCCTTCTCAGAATGTTCTTCATTTTTAGACTCAATTTTACTCAGAAACAGAAAGGTTATCAAAGAACTTTCATCTTCTGGGAAAGCAATAACTGGGTAACAGTTGAAGTCAAGCAAATGTCCAGACTATGGTTGTGGTGAATGCTCCAGGGAAAAGAGGGAGTGAGACCAAAATGAAACATAATGATACCGCTACTGAGAGAGGTGGAGACAGAAAGGAGGAACAACTATCACCTCTTTACTCTCCTAGCCCTTGGTGGCAGTGGCAGCCACCCAACTTTGTGTGCTGATGGTGAGCAGGTACAGTAGCTGGGTTTGGTTCTGTTAAAAAATAATTACTTTATTAATAGTGTTCAAACAGCAACAGAAGAGAAGAGAGCAGCCCCTAGCTGGAGGTGCCTGCCTTACCCATTAGACAAACTGCAGACTACAAAACCAGTTCTAATCCAAAGCATCTAAAACTTTCTTGATTCAAGACAAATTTCCCCTGTTCATCTGGTGCCTTCACAGACTCCAAATGCCCAGTGATTGATGCCTCCCCAGCATCTCCTCACCAAGCCAGGCGACAGCTGAGAAGCTCCACAGCAACATGCCAAAGCATTCTGTTTGCAGTTTCATTGCAATTTGATGTAATAAGTGTTGATCTCACTTCACTAAACATTTGTGTCAATTTTACCACCTAGTTTGGTTTAGTTTTAAGGCATTTCTGTTGCATAAACCCCTGACATTAAACCATAAATTAATTACTTGTTTTACAAGTTTAAGGTACATTATTATCCTTCAAGCTATCTCCACATTTTTTCCCTTGATGTGCAAGGAACGATTTTCATCATTAAAATGAAATTTTCAAGAGCTCTAAGAAGAAAGCCCACTGGTGCTGGTAGGTGGTGGAGCATTTCTAAGTGCATTATGAACTGTATTTATAGGAGCTGTCTAGCCATTTAATGGCTTCTTGAATGATTTGCTTAGGTGTTTACTTTTACTAAAAGCAGTTTATAACCTCTGCTCTCGTCTCTGAAGTTCCTCTTAAATCATTCTGAAAACATATCACAGGGCAGTGAGAGAGAGGGACTTGTTTTTTTCACTCAGGACTTTCTTTTCTGCTTACCCTGAGGGATCTGCAGTCTCTCTGTTGTCATAGAAATTGGGTATGGCTGACCTCAGTGCAGTGTAATACCCAGACAGATCCAGCTCAGCACCATGATGCTGATAGGGACCCTCTCACTGTGTTCATTAATCTCTGGGACAAGGAAACCTTTCCTGACTCCTGATGGTGTTTGTAGCAGTGACAACCCCTAGGCTGTCCGGCACAGTGGGTTTTCAGCTTCCAGAGAAGACACTAATACCACACTTTGAAACAGGCTCTCCTGAGATGCATGCATATCTCTTGCAGCATAAGGGTAGAGCTGTATCTCTCTGTTTCAGAAGTTTGGGCTGTACAGATAATCATGAAGCAAAAGTCAGACACTGGCTCTTTGCCCTCACTGATGTTCAACAGATACTGTACCAGCAATATGCTCTGGATGTGGCACCTATCCATGTTACAGCACCAAGAAAAGTTTGGGGATGCATCTCTTGCCAGCCTCCTCTACCCCATACCCTCAGCAGTAACAATCTAACAGATTGCTGCCTTTAGTCTGTCACCTTGACACCCTTTCATATATCAATGTTTGACTGCTTCCTATATCAAACAGGTAATTAAGTTAATCAGAAATTGACTACTACTACAAACACCTTTTGAATAAGGTCAAATTAAGATAAAAGTCCTTGCTCTTTTTGTCTCTCAGCAACAAAGATTATAACCAGGCTGCTAAACCTGCCGTTAATGTCAGTGTGCAGATTAAATGTCATTAAAGGCAATTTGTCACTTACATACACACTTATCTCAATCTAATAATTAGCAAAAGGTCAGGCAGATAAACCTGTGTATTTCAATCCACAATAAATTTCAGCTGCAGAAAATGACAAAACACAAGTTTAACCACACATACATGTACTTGTGTTTGCAATATATGTAATTAAATCCAGCAAAACAGAATAATCTGTTTTAAAGACCTAACTGGCATCAAGCCTTCCTCTGACACTTTACTTAAGCTGTGAGGAAGTCAAGTGCATGATCATGGATCGAAGTAACACCCCCACAGAGGAGGGACCAGAACAAATGTCACTTCATGGTGTGAAAACCTCAGTGAAACAAGTCAACAGGCACTAGCCAAATTCCATAACCAAGATCACAGCTGACACTCACTGGACCTTTGGTGCAGTCTCAGCCAAGACTTGAGATGAATAAACCATGGGGACTGAATTAGCTTCTGACCTTACTAGGAGACTCCTTAACTTCAAGTGTGCAGCATGCTGTCTTCATGTCAGGAGGCAGATAGCGGCAATGCCCAAGTGTGAAAGCAATTGTGGCTAAAGTAAAACCTTTAATTCTTTGCCCTGCCATCTCCACACCTCTTGCAAGACTCACAAGTGATTTAGAAGATGCCTAACTACATCTCTGCATAAGCAAGGAAGTAGTCAAGATGCCCTGTAGTTGGAACTTGTTTTCCTCTCTATTCATCAGGAAGATTTCGCAAGCCAAAAACTCCTGATAAAATTAAAGCTCTGTACAAACCAAGGAAAATGGAACTGCTGCATCTTGAATCCTTCTTTAAACAATGGTATGGCAATGTGGTGGGTTTGCTTTAGTGAGAAACAGGAGAGCAAGACTGAGAGCATGCAGGGATTCTACACAATCAGTCTCACCAAAGGCAAGAGCAGACCCGCTCCCAGCGGGGTACCTCCTTGTGTGCTCCTGCCAAATGTGATGTCAGGAAGCATTTCTGTTAAAGTTGACCATGTGTGTCAAGTTGGAAATGAGATCATGGGATATGCTTTCGTGGAAAAAAAAATGAGCTTCAAATCTCTCAATGCTTGACAGCCAAAAGAAACCCACCAAAGAACTAAAAAACTCACCCAGAAACTCACATTGTTACATGTCTTTTTCTACAAGCCAAGGTAAATTGGTGACTGAATCCTCATTGTCATTTGGGGCCTTTTCATCTTTTTTCACCCAGATGTACAAATTCCCAAGTTCAAACTGCTCACAGACCGTGCTTCCCTTCAATATTTCAGACTTGCCTTCCTCTAATGACCATTAACAGAACACTTTCAGCTCCCTCCTGTGAGGATACAGCTGTGATATGGATATTAATAACTAAATAACATATGGAGATGTAGAGCGGTAAAGAACAAGGGTTTTTTAAAGCCGTTTCAAATGATTCTATTCATGTTTTGTTTGGGTTTTTTTTGCATATTGGCAGCACTTATCCTATCTTCAGTGTCTAAACAGCTACTTTATATGGCAGTGCAATGGCAAATTGTCAACACTCAGCCTTTACCTCTGCTTCTAACCCAGCAGGGGACAGTTAGTTAGCTCCACAGTGATGTGATCTTTTAACAGTTTATAGCTAAAGAAAGATAGTTGCAAGAAGTCAGGCAATTTACCCAGTTTCTTGTCACAAATGGACTTCATGATTAATGGAAAATGTGTGAAACAAGTCTATTACAGCCAGCTGCAGTTTTTATGCCTCTTAGACAGTTGGGAGACATTTTTTGATGCCTTATTTAATAAATAAATCAATCACAGCAAGCATTGGGTTTAAAATTAATGACAAATTCTTCTCAGCATGGGTTTCTAGAGTTGTTGTTGTTAAAAAGTTTCCTTAGGGTTGGGACATAGCCTTAAAAGAAGAACTCAAGCTAATGGTTACAAGGAGAGTTGATGCTGTTATCTGATGTGCAATCAATCAAGACCAAGGCCTTGCTGGGTTGAAAACTGCACTTAGATGTTATTCCTGTGTTGTAATATACATTCCCAAAAGACAAAAATTATAAATGATGGCAGAGAATGGGAATAATGTCATCTTCAGATTATAACCATTTGGGGAGAATCACAGAATTGTCAGGGTTGGAAGAGACCTCAAGGATCATCCAGTTCCAACCCCCCCTGCCATGGACAGGGACACTTTCAAATAGATCAGGCTGCCTAGACAGACATCCAGCTTGGTCTTAAAAACTTGCAGGGATGGGGCTTCCACCACCTCCCTGGGCAATCTGTGGCACTGTCTCAGCATCCTCATGGTGAAAAACTTCTCCCTAAGGAGGAGTATGCAGGAAAAGTACAGGAGATCTGTGGAAGAGCTGAGAATATATCCAGGTCTGTCTGCTGGCTAAGGAGAGTAGGGACCAGATGCAACAGCAGGTGGACTCTTACCTGAAGTCTTCATGCCAGTTATAAAGGCAGATCTTTTTCAGAGAACACCACAGCAAACTATACCTGAATACTACTCAGTAAGAAAAAAATAACCACCCACACCACAATTTTAGTCCATTTCACTTAAAGGTCTGTCCAAATTGTGGGCAGCAAACCTTCTTCAGCACCCCACCTTCTAGACATCTGCAAGAGGAGACATTTGCTTTCATGAGGGCTTCTCAGGGGTTTGATACGTCTTACTAGGGGACAGACCTCAGCATCACTACAAATCAATGCAAACATATGAGGCAGACTGCACTCAAAGTTCTGAGCAGCTCTTGAAGATTTAGATTGGAAATTTGTTTAATGTGTCTATTTCCTGCCCTTTTTTTTTTATGCCCCCCATGAAGGAGGCTGATTTGAGAAAGCATAAGCATTTTTTTTCCTGGTATTTGGTTTTCAGAACCAAACACAGACTGTATATTCTACCACTGTGATCTCAGTGACCTGTAATGCTTGTCATGGTGGGGAATGTATGCAGAGATTGGTACCTCCTTTGTGCCCAAACACATGTTTTCCAGAGGTTCTCATGTTCTCTGCTAATATAAAGAAAAACCACAACACACATTGCCTAGGGCCTTACAGGATGACACACAAAGACTTGGATAAAGATTAACCCTTCAGCCTGAGGTCCTAAACACAAACCCAGCAATAAATTGGTTTTTTTTCCCCATTGCTGTTAATGGAGGTGGATTAAGGGTTACACTTCACGACTCTTTAATGAAATGTTCCATCCCAGCACAAATGTGAGGAGGTACCACATGAATGTGACCACTGGCACTGCAATTTCTTCACCACATGTTTATATCTATAAGGTGCAATTTTATTTTTCCCCTCCTCCAAAGCAGTGGAAAAGAGTGAAGGGCAGACTGAAGCAGCTTTGACTCTCTGCTATGCTCATACTCCTGTGCCTCAGAGTGCCGGTGCCTTTAGAAGGACAAAAGTCTGTGTGAACAATGTGCTGCCCTGCAGCTGTGGTCAGGACTGCACTGTTGAAAGGTCACAGTGATTAAGCACTGTGATTAATTTAGTCTCAGAAGAATCAATTCCACTCCACTACAAATCTAATTTACATAGTGGAGAGGACTCTGCTCTTTGCTGGCCAGCGTGGGTTTGAATTTAGATTCGTTTTTCTCCAAGATGAGTGTTTTGAGGGATCACAACACTGCAACTGACTGATGTTTTGACAATGCTAATGGGACAGTTCTATCTGTGTGTCACTGCTCCCCTGGCTTGATGTCATCTGCCCTTTCATAAATGACATCCAATTCACATACCTCCTGAATATGAAACCCATTATCAAAGGATCATCCACAGAGGAACATGTTTGGGATAGAGTTGTGGTAGGCCTGACAGGCCAAAATAGGCTTACAGATGTCCTGGCTTGCCCAGGCATATTTTTCTGCCCTCCCTCCTTCTGTTCTGGGGAGAAGCAGCCATGGGAAAGAGGACAAAGAACCTGGAGTCACTGAGTTTAAAGACTCTGGTCTGCCCAGAATTGTTTACATCCTGTAGTAAACAAGCTACACATGCTTAGTTTGTGCCTGCCTTGTGCAAGGCCTGTGCTTTTCCCAAACTTGGGTAAAGCAAGCCTATGTCTTCACAATAGCCAATCAGAAAGCTAGTTAGCCAAGCTTGATCATATTAATGATCAAGCTTGGCTAACTGGCATTCTGATTGGTCATTGTGTCCAAAGGGCCATCAGTCTCAGGCTATATTGATAAGAGTTGAGCAGGTAACACAATGTGCTCTGCCATTGTATCCATGCTTGCTGTTGCCTGCTGTTCTTGCTCTCTGTTCCTGGCAGTATACTGCCTTACTGCATCTTGCCATGCTACACTAAGCGATAAGGTAGCTCTGCCACAAAGTAACAAACTCTGATGCTCTGAGTTTGTTTGCCTAGAAACTACACTTCCTGTAGTTTACTAAGAGCAGGCTCTAAATGCCTCTATGTGATCAGCCTGCATAGCCAGTGTGACATTGTGTTAAGGCTACACATTGCAAGACATCCTGCCTACACCTGAAAGTCTCCTGCCAAGATGGCAAGTCCTGGAAACACAGATCATCAAGAGGAGCCAAGGGACAAGGTTAGGGATTGTCTGCCTCCTTTCCCCAGAAGCCTGGGAAGAATCAGAATTCTCAGCAGCTGACAAGACAGTAACAGAATTCCCTGAAAGTGTTTGGGTACTGTTTGAAGCTGTGGCTAGCCCTGTGAGTTGGGAGATAATATTTTGTGAGTAAATACTTAAAACCTCTTGTAATTCACCACTGCCTTCTGTCATAAGCAGAGAGGAGCTCCTTGAGCCCATCTAGTGGGCAAGCAGTATACTGACTGCAAGCAGAGTATTGACCGCAGGAACCTTCTCTTCCAGTTCAATTCATGTTTATACATTTTTACAAGTTATTTCTAGATCTAGTTATTCCTCTGTAAAATGTTTTCATGACTGTGTGAAGAACTGATTATTATGAAATTAGTGGTCAGGGGTGGTGAGAGTTCTGAATATCAACAGCAATAAACAGTACTAATTTTGGAAAAATATCATCTTGTGTTAATTAATTCCCCCTCCATTACAGATAGTTACTCACTGTAATTGTACTGTAGTAGGGAAGCCAACTCCCAGAAAGTGCATGTCTTCAAAATGTCACATTTTTCCCTACTTGAACATGATCCCTCTAAAGAAATCTAGTCCTGAATGACAAGAAAGGTATGTCAGACTCAGAAAAGTCATGGAGATTGCATGGAGGGTATACAAGCAGCAAATGCAAGCCTGGGGTAGGTAACTAAGTCTACTCAAGTGGGATTATGACAGCCACAGAGAGAAAGAAGACCTAAACACAATGCATTTCCATTGAAACCCATCCATGGGACTCCGCACAGCACTCTGGTACTGACCCATAAGCAAACTGTTCTCAAAATAGTGATGGATTCTGAAAGACCAAAGTCTAGGTTAGGGAAGGATGCAAAACATATCTCAACACCACTCTGGGAAACCTTCAAGTTGAAAAAACCACATCTCTGATTTTGCAGGGACCTACAGTCTTGAGAGAAATTCCATTCAGGAGACAATACAAAGAAATTTCTTTTACAGCTCTTTTTATGGTCTGTGTGTGACTGGAAGTCACTGGAACACAGAAACTTGCTAATTTCCAGTTTTTCTTTCTGGTTAGTCATTTGCAGACTAGAGGAAGAATTTAATTTCTTCAGGAAAGCATGGAGAGGAGATGGCAGCCAAAGGAAGCTACACCAAGTTTCTTCTCTGAATGAATCAAGAGGAGAATATGAGCACTTCCTAAACCTAAAATGAACTTTCTCCACAAGCATTTATACTGCACTAGGATATCTGTAGCTGAAGTAACCTGAACCCTCACAAAACACACCTGCTGAGCCATCTTTACTGTTACCTCCCTCACCTCACACTAGAAAAACCTTAAATTATAAATACATCACAGAAATGTGATCTGCAATGCCCCCAGCACATCCTGATCCCTATCACTAAAGTTCTTCCTCACAGCCCAAGCACTCAGGCGCTGCGTTTCGTCAATACCAGCCTAGTACAGCTTCAAATATTTAGCTTAACTTGATCTTCCAAACTGCAGCAGAGAAAAGCCAGAGTCTCCTAACACCATTTGCTGAACAAACAATTGATCCCAGAAGAGGATGGCAACAGCGTCCTCATGCCCCCCAGCCAGCCTGGCTGCACGCTCATGTACCGGGAGCCGTGACAGATGCCAGGAGTGACAGCTTTGTTTTGCCAAGGCTGTGCACGGTCGTCAGTTGGCAGGCGAAGCCGCGGCAGAGATGACAGCTTCTCTGATTCTTTCATCAACCGATGTGACTGAGTGACCTTTTCCAGTCTTAGCAGCTGCCTCCCTTCTTTATTCAATCATGGCAGAAAATAAGTCCCTTTGGGTAAATCTTGCCCTTTTCATAATTTTAAATGACCACAGTTGTCATTAGGCTTGTTGGTTAAATATGGCCATGCGTGGTGGTGTGCTCTTCAGAGGGGAGCAGAAATGGGAGTGCACAGCACATGGCTCATGTGCCATGGTGGGAAGCCTGTGTTCTCCTTTGAAAGATCACAGAATCACAGAAACATTCAGATTGGAAAAGCCCCTCAGGATCACCAAGTCCAACCTACAATGCTACTCTACAAGATTCATCTTAAACCATATCCTTAAGCACTACATACAACAGCCAGGCTTGGCGACTCCACCACCTCCATGGGCAACTCATTCCAGTGCCTGACTACTCTCTCCATGAAAAACTTTCCTGATGTCCAATCTAAGCCTACCCTGTCTCAGCTTGAGATGTGGAAGTGCTCAAGAATTCCTTGCCAAGGCTGATGCTTAAGTGCCCAGCAGGTTTTATAACAGGTCGCCATTCAGGGAACTTAACTCTCTGTTTTTGGCAAGGAGAAGGAAGAAACTGTAGCAACATAAAGTGTTTTCAAGCAGCTCTGTAGAATCGTAGTATTCACTGGGTTGGAATAGACCTCTAGAGGTCATCTACTCCAACCTCCCTGCAGTAAACAGGCACATCCCCAACTAGAACAGGTTGCTCAGAGGCCTACCGAGCCTCATCTTGAATGTCTCCAGTGATGGAGCCTCTACCACCTCCCTGTACATCTTATTCCAGAGTTCCACCACCCTCAGAGTAAAGAGCGTGAAATCTGTAGACACAGTTTGTTCTTCACAGTGGGAAAGGAGAAATGCCCTTATTTACAGCTCCAAAGCAAGAGTTTTTCAAGTAGCTTTGCCATGAGCCTGCTTTGCTTTCCCACTCATTTACTGCACTGGCTGTAAGTACAGAGGAGGTGAGACTGCAGTCACCCTCACTGCACTTCAGTGATTAGAAAAGGCAAATCATATGGAAAAAAAAGTTCCAAGCTCTGACCAGTCTATCTGAAACAGAAATAAGTCTGCTCTGGCTCAGCATTTGTCTGCTTTGTGTTTGCTTTCCATATACATTTGAGCAATTGAGTTTTACAAGCACAAACATTCAAGAACAGTGAATTTCCAAGTTGCACACACTATTAACAGAATCATTATTCAAATCCTCACAGAATTACTTCTGCTGAGAAATCATATCTACACATCTAATCACAACAGAGATTGATTTTTGGCACAAAGACTGCCTGTCTTTAGCTATTACACTGCTTTCCATTACGGCAGTACGTGAACCTCTTCCACCCAAAATAAACCCTAACAACAAGCTTCCTCAGGTCTGTCTCTTATGCAGTGCTTGTATTATGTCTGCACAATCTGATGCTTCTCAGAGCTCTTACATGGCAATGCATGTACTCTGACACGTGAAATTTGAGTATTTCTGATGAACCTACAGATTCAAAGAAGTAATAATATTTATAAACCAGGAAGTTCAAGCAAACAGGAAATGATCTCGTCCTAGATGCTCAAGCTAGCAGGAAAAAAAAAGGCTAAAAATTATTCAATATATTCTTCATGGTCTAGCAGAGAAAACAACTCTGGTTGGGCAAAGTAGGAAGAGGGCAGGTAATTGCAGGGCTGCAGGGACAAGACGAAGATCACACTAGTGGCAGAGAGAACAGAGTAACGTACAGGATCCAGGTTCTTCCCTGGCCAAAGCGTATTCAGCCACTACTCTAAATGCCACAGTTTCAAGAGCCCAAAGGAATTCAATCTACTTTCTGCTGAAAGCTGCTTTCTCAAAAGCATGATTAGTATTCATCTCTTTCAGCCAATAAACACATATCCTGTCTTGCTTTTGACATAATATTGGCAAAGGGTACATAATGACTAGTGTCTAGCAAGGATGCATGCAGACAGGCTGGGTTTCGGTTTGTTTTATACTCCCTCAGCAGTCTGCCTGAGCTAGAGTACTATGAGGTTACTTGAAAAAGATAAGATTGAAGCTTCAGTGGCCCAAATTACAGGAAAAGATGAGAGCCAAACCGTACCAGCACTCAGGTGGAACACCAGATGAAAATTTCACACTGTGGTAAATGCTGACGGGTGCTCTGCCGATGCTCAAAACCTCTGCTGCACCTTGCCATTATTGAGGGATTACAGGACCTTCTGTACAACTGCTGAGCCTGCCAAGTCCTACGAATGCTCACCAAAATCCCACACAAGCTGCTAAAATCTTCAGGGGGTTTTACAAGACAAATTTCTCTAATCCCTTTAAGTGCTTCTTTAGAATTGAGCATGAATTTGCCAAATCCAGGGTAGCTTATTCTTCTTAAATTCATAACAACTAACTAGTGCTGTGTGCAGTACAGGAGACTGAGTGCTCACTTCAATAAATGCTGCAGAGTTTTAATATTCCCAAAGTACTCAGTGAAAGGAACTGGGCTGGAAATCTTTGGATCAAAGACAGCACATCTTTCCTGACTCTGACAGAAACTGAAAAAGCAAGGATATTGATGAAGAAGCATAACACTCAAACTCTGTGTTCACACCTTGTGGAAACCATTAGCACTGGTTAAATTTATGGCCCAGAAAATTCTAGAAACCTAATCACAGAACCTTAGAGGTTAGGACAGACCTCTAGAGATTGAGTCTAACCTCCCTGCCAAGTTCCCCTAGGGTAGCTCACACAGGAATGCAGCCAGGTGGGTTTTGAAAGTCTCCAGAGAAGGAGACTCCACAGCCTCTCTTGGCAGCCTGCTCCAAGGCTCTGTCATCCTCACTGTAATGAAGTTTCTCCTCATGCTGAGCTGTTCCAGTTTGTAACCATTGCTCCTTGTTTTATTGCTGTGGACTACTGAAACCAAAACACTTACTGCAAGGTGAATATTTTTCTTTCTAACTCTATCCCAAAGTAACCAGTGCAAAAGGTTAAATCAGTAACCAGGAGCAAAAGTTAAACACCATTTCATCAGGCATCAGAAGGGATGCTGGATAGGTGAGGGAGATGGAGAAGTAGTTCATTCTTGATGACCTTGGCAAAGGCTGTGACACCTAGTGGCTTGTCTGCTCTGGCTTCCACTTTTCCAAGTGAAAAGTGTTGCCAAGACACTTGAGAAGAACAAATAGTGCTTAAACACAGTGACTGATAAAATCCTTGGAAGGACATTCTCTAAGAACACAGACGTCCAAGTACTGGTCACTCTCAAAAACATCTCATCTACATCCATTGACAAGTATTTAGAGTTACAGATTCACAGAAACACTAAGATTTGAAGAGATCTATAAGATTGCCAAGTTCAACAATCAACATGACACCTCCATGCCTGCACAACTGCCACGTTGACACATTCTCTGAACACTTTCAAGGACAGTGACTTCACCACCTCCCTGGGCAGCCTGTTTCAATGCCTTACCACTCTTTCAGTAATGAAATTGTTCTCAATAGCCAAGCTAAACCTCCTTTGGCACAACTCAAGGCCATTTCCTCTTGTCCTATTATTAGTTACTAAGGAGAAAAGACCAACCTCCACCTGGCTCCAACCTCCTGGGGACCTGTAGAGAGCAATGAGGTCTCACCTCAGCCTCCTTTTCTCTCGACTAAACAATTCCAGTTCCTCAGCTGCTCCTCACAGGACCTGTTCTCCTGACCCTTCACCAGCTTTGTTTCCCTTGTCTGGACATGCTCCAACAACTCCAGGTCTCCCTTGTACTGATGCTAAACATAGTGTTTGAGGTGCAGCTTCTCAGATGCTGAGACTTGGGGAATAAATATTGCCCTCTACATTCAAAACCTTAAGAGTGGTAATTCTACACACTCTCCCTACTCACCCTTGCCTCCCTCGCCTCGGCTGCCAGCACACACACACACACACACACACACACACACACGTGCACATGCATTTTATGCAGCACAAAGCAAAAAGGAGCTGAACCTTTGAAGTCTAGTGCAGAATAATTTATAGCACAGATCCATAATTCTTTGAGTGTGAAGTCTGATTTAGGGTAATGACATTGAATCCACAGCAGGATGACACAACCTCCTACCCCTCCCACACCCCTCAGTGCAGATAACATTGCAATTGCCCAAGGTGAAATTTCTTTTCCATTCGCCCTCTAGATACAGCTTGCCCAACTCACTATTTCCATCCTGTCTGTCCATACAGCAACAGCTGTGACTGGAATCTGCCCCCACTATCACATTTCCAACACAGGGGCAAAAAAGGCAGATCAGGCCACACAAAAAAAGAAAAAACACCCCAAACAAACAGACAACCCCCCCCCAGACCTAAGGAGGGAGCCCCACAGGTCTCTTAAGAAGCCGACCTCAGTCATGTTCCAGAGGTGGGAAGCAAAGAGGATGTTCCAGAGTGCTCCAGCTTTGAGCTTGCTAATGCCACTGTGAACCTGACCCTGTGGGGTTCGCAAAGCTCTAATTTTCCTGCTGACAGCTGGAGATTATAGTGCCGGTAGCTGAGCTGAGAAAATGTGCTCTAGAAGGTCTCTAAGACAGAGAGAAAGAGAAAATAAACAGTGAGCCCCATGGTGTCACTTTTATAGGCACTTTTCTGACAACAGCCACACTTATATGCGGCACTTAGAGTAAACAATTTAGAGTAAATGTTTTTTTTGGCTGTGCGAAGAGGATGCTCTTTTCTGATATGCTACAGCACAGACAAACACAATGCAAAGACAAACAAAGAGCCTGAAACAGGATGGCTCATTACTACCTGTCTTCTCTCAATTACACCTATTACTCTTGAGGTGCTGAGACCAATGGATGTGCCAATGGAAACCATAAATATTCACTGCCACACAGTGCTTTCTGAGAGAAGTGCAGGAACATCAAACGCCATGGAATAAACATCACTCCTGGATAAAGTGGCCCCAGCCCCATAAATCTCAGGTCTCGTCACCAAAAGTATCTTGCTATAGTCTCCATTATGCTAATTATGTGTACTGATACCTGCTAAAGAAGGCTTCTAGGGTTTTACTTGCACTTTTACATCTATTCATTTTATTGTGTTATCCCCTAACCAACAAAGACTCTCACAGGAGTGGGTTTGCATCTCATACCGCTTAAAATGGATTTGAACACATTTGCAGCAGCTACTGGTGTAGGCGCCCCACCTTTTAACCCCTAGTCAGAGCACAGAGTCACTTTTCAGGATCACAGTTGTTCAGGATTCATTAATCTTTCTAATCATTCCCACCTTTGACAACACCTTTGTGTTGTACTCTGCTAGCATTTTCACTCAGCAAGATGGGACCAGAGCACAAAGTTTGCTCTACAAATGAAACCACATTAAGTGCTCCTCTTCAATTTGCTTCTCCTTGATTAAAGCTGACTGCTTGGCGATTCTGCTGGAGGAAGTAAAGGGATGTCATGGTAGCTGCTCATTTGCAGCTTTGAGACCTCTAGATATGTGCAGCAAGCCTGTAAAGCTTTTAATCTTTAGCATTACAGAACCATCAGAAGTGCAATTTTCCCACACTGAAAAGCAGGTGGAAATCAAAGGAAATAAAGCAATTATGAGTTTTAAAGCACAGCCATTTTATGCAATTTAGAAGTCATTCCCATTCCTTTCCACATGTAATTGTAATTGTGTTGGAATTATTTATAACAGGCCAGGTTCTAATTCCAGGAATACAAAGCAAAAAATGTACTTCTTTGGTACTACAGTAGCAGGTTTGAAAGGGATAATCACCCTCAGTTGCAGAGCAGACTCAGATTCACACAAACAGAGGAATTCCACAAGAATCAGTCCTGATATTCTGGAATCCCTTAGACAAGAAAACAGAAGGCTTTTGGAAACATTTGTAACTCTAACTCCACAGCCTACTTTCAAAGCATGTCAGAACACATGAAAAGGATTAAAGTTCCTTGCACTGCCACCTCCTTCCTCCTCTTCTAGGGATGACACTGCTAACAGGATAAAGTGAGTGACAGGGTTATATGATCATTACATAAAGGTAGTACACATGCAAAATCTTCAGAACACAGAGAAAAAAATTATCAAAGAGGTTGCACCATCTGTCTGTGGAGAAAAAAACAACAGCTGGTGCAAGGAGCTGCAAGATGCCAGCCTTACAAGTGACAAGATGGGAAATGACAGGAAACAGCTTTTCACTCTTCTAACAGCAAAAGAAACGTACAGCCCATGTTCTCATGTTTGAAAACCTCCAGATGCTGCCCTCTTCTCACATTTCCATATCTTTGTTCATGCAACATCTGAAAGCCTTTCTATTTTTACAGAGGGAGGGGAAGAAAAAAAAAAAATCACAAAGCCATGAAATGTATATGTATTTTTCCCCCCTTGCAAAAGGATGTTGAATGAATTCTAATAATGATCATAAAGAGAAGGAAAGAAAAAGTAAAATCAGCAGTGTTTGATGTGAGAAACCTTTGAAATGTTCTCCTTCTCAGAAGAAATTGCCATGTGTTTGGCTTTTATAAAGGTTATGTATGATAAATATTAGCTTATTCTGAGATTGATGAGGCTTTTGGATGGATTTAAGGCAAAGCTAAACATGGTTCACCATCACTCTTGTGTAAAGGTAGCAGGCTGCCCTTGACCAGGTAATGTAGCCCTAGTGCCAGAATTTCCAAACACATCAGCCTTTAGCAGTTGTTGAAGCTCCAGACATGACTCCTGAGCCAAGTGTCCCTACCTCCTGTTTCTGGACAGTGGATTTCCAGGTTTGCAAAAACTAGCTGTAGATTCAAAGGAAAAAGAGGAATAAAGTCTGTCCAATATGACCCTGTATGACCCTACAAGCTAGATGTTATCAACAACAGATACATACTTTACAACATGAAAAGTCAATGCCCCACTAAGATGACAGTCTTGCTGTGGGATGTAACCTGAAGGCTTCTGTGCACCTCAAAGCAGAAGGAAGTGGGGAGGGTACATCCCTAGCACAAGGTTCAGGAAAAGCTCAGTTGCAACACAACACTGACCCGCAGATCAGGGGAAGGATCTGGACAGTCTACGACTAATGATTTCTACCTCCCCCAGAAAGTTTAGTCCTTAGTTCATCCAAGTGTTTTGCAGCTGGGAGATAAACTAGGATTAGTTACTCTGAACAGAAGTGAGCAAAAGGAAAGGTGTCTACCCACAGCAAAGCAAGGTTCTGATGCCAGACCACAGCAGGAATCACATCTATATCTTAACAACTACTCTGGAAGGCCACTCTGAAGCTAACACTGTGATTTGCCTTTCATCAGAAACAAAAAGTTGCTTCCTTGATTTTTTTTTTTTTCCCTTATCCTGATAGGAAACAGAAATGTCTGCTGAGATTTTTGGTTACTGCATGCCAAAAAGGTTCTATTGGTGTCTAGACTGAGAGCAACACACACAGATAGTTGAGAGAAGAATCCCAGCTGCTGGTGGAAAATCAAAGTGGAGCAGGTTCAAGAACCGTGCTCAGGGTCAGATAAGATGGGTGTGGAAGAGGCAGAGAACCAGCCCAATTTTCCTTATCTGAGCCTCCAGTTTTTTTCCAGCTATTCCTTCACTCAGCAGCCATTGGCTCTTTTGAGACAGAAATGAGCTTTCTGAAAGCCATCCTCATTGCATTAGTGGCAGCCTACGCAGAGCAAGTGGAGTCATAAAAAAACCCTTTAAGCATCATCAAGCAAGCCAGCTTAAAGAGAATTTACTAGGTGCTGTTTATTTCTACCTTTGATTTTCTACATGGTCTCTACAGATCAGAGTACTTAGAAAACATAATTATTTTAATTAGGAGTAATTCAATTAGAATATCTCATTGCCAATAACAACTTCACTAATAAGATATGAACACACTTGACTTTTTTTTTAATCTTACCTTTGGGGACTCTCTGAATACTTTCCCAGATGTGGAAGTATGTCTTTGATGTTGCATGATTAATTCTTCTCTACTGTAGGATCTGATTCAATGAATACTTCAGTCCACTCAAGTCTTTGCTTTGCTTCCAGAGGGCACTAACTTGTGATTTTTCTACATTGTTGTATCCCAAGAGGAATTAACTCCAGTGCAGGAGAGCAGTACAATGAGTACCCTGCTTATGGAAATGATGTCAAGTGGGTGTGACAGGGTAACTAAATCAGTAAAAGGATAACACAATGACCACAGTGGAGTTAACATGCTTTGTTAATACCTGGGAAACTTCATTTTGGTGCACAGGTGACTGATCTAGGTTCTCACCTGCTTTGTGCTTTAGCTTCCCACATCTGGGGTGGCACATGGAAAAGTAATGACTGGGATACCCTTCCTAATGGTCATTGTGAGCTGGTGTCCAACTGCTTAGAGCAACCACAGTCTGATGTAGATTAGCGGCTGGGAACCAGCAGGAAAGAAAGAAGCTATTTAAGATTTGTGTGTCCTTAACATCAACGGAAACCACACTGATGTAGAATATTCTTCTCCAAGCATTTTGAGGACAGACTGAAAGAGTCGGGGCTCTGCAGTCTGGAGAAGAGGAGGCTCCCAGGTGATCTTCGTGTGGCCTTCCAGCATCTGAAGGGGGGCTACAAAATAGCTGGGAAGGGACTTTTTAGGCTATCAGGTAGTGACAGGACTGGGGAGAAGGGAGCAAAGCTGGAGGTGGGGAGAGTCAGCCTGGACGTGAGGAGGAAGTTGTTGAGCAGGAGACTGGTGAGAGGCTGGAATGGGTTGCCCAGGGAGGTGGTTGAGGCCTCATCCCTAGAGATGTTTAAGGCCAGGCTGGATGAAGCTGTGGGCAGCCTGATGTATGGTAGGGTATCCCTGGGCATGGAAGGAAGGTTGGAACTAGATGGTCCTTGTGGTCCCTTCCACTCTTGACTAATTCTATGACTGATTCTATGATTTGCTCTCTGATCCAACTTGTAGGACTCTAAGAAGCTTTCCTTGGTGAGCAGAGATGAGTTGAGACATAGACAATTAGCTCCTTCATCCAGTTAACTTTCTCACCTCCTAACTAGTGGCCCAAGAACATTTCAATGCTGATCTGTCTCAGCCTTAATTCTGATCCTCTCCTAGCCCAGTACAGCTCGGTTTAGTTTGAATGTAACAGTGAAGAGCCCCATCATCCAAGGGTGGCACTAGAAAGTCTATCTGCAACAATAGATCTCATTATTTTAATTAAAAGCTTCCACATATTCTTTTCTAAGCTAACAAATATGGCCAGAGTTGTAATTATGGAATCACCAAATATAGACTCAAGATCTTGTTAATAACGATATCCTTTTTAAAGTCTCATAATCTTAAAAAAAGTGCTGTAATTAAGTCACCAAGCAACTATATTTGTCTCTATGAAATAAAGCCAAATCTACAGATAATTGCAAATAACTCATTTCCCAGGGGACTCTTTTTTCTTTTTTTTTTTTTTTGTGTGTCAATTAGGCTCACAAATCTCAAGCTGTCACCTTCATCTCCAGACATGCAGCCAGCTGATAGCACAGCTCTAAACAAAGCAGCCTGAGTGCCTCTCATTCCCTGACTAGGAAGGAAAATGAAGTTACCAATACACATTTGTAGATGTCAGCCCCTGGAGAAAAGGAGGAAAAAAAAAAAACAAAGAATAATCCTTGGGTGTATGACAATTAAAATACTTTGTCTAGTTCTTGAGAAGAGTGATCTTGGAAAGCTCCCAAGAGACTCCTGCGATTGCAGTTCTTTGGTTAACAGCTGCCTCCTGACTCCAGCCCACATGCACACCTACAGCTGCATCTCATACCATTAATGGTTTATCCTCTCTAATGTGCCACCAGATACAGGAGTCCTTGTTAATGAAACTCAGGTAGATGTGTGTATCCGTCATGTCTGTTGGAGCAAGTCCAGAGGAGTGCCACAAAGATGCTTAGAGGGCTGGAGCACCTCTCCTGTGAGGACAGGCTACAAGAGTTGGGGCTCTTCAACCTGGAGAAGAGAAGGCTTTGAGGAGACATTCAAGTAGCCTTACAGTATCTGAAGGGGGCCTACAGGAAGGCTGGGGAGGGACTATTTACAAAGGTCTTGTAATGACAGGACAAGGAGGAATGAGTTTAAACTGGCAGAGGGGAGATTTAGACTGGCTGTTAGAAGGAAGTTCTTTCCAGTGAGGGTGGTGAGACACTGGCACTGGTGGTCCAAGGAGATTGTGGATGCTCCCTACCTGGAGATGTTCAAAGCCAGGTTAGATGAAGCCTTGAAGCGACCTGTTCTAGTGGAAGGTGGAATTAGATGATCTTTGAGATCTCTTCCAACCTAAACCATTCTGTGATTCTGTCTCAGAGTTGTCTAGTTACACTCAGTAGGCTCACAAGCTTGAAAACAGAATTATACAGAATCATATAATCATTTTGGTTGGACAAGTCCTCTAAGATCATTGAGTCCCACCATCAAGCTAACACCACCATGGCCATTAAGCCATGTCCTGAAGTGCCATGTCTACATATTTTTTTAAAACGCCTCCAGGGATGGCAACTTCACCACCTCCCTGAACAGTCTGTTCCCTGGAATGAAGATCTGCTGCTTCTTCCCAAAATTCTCATGCTGAGCAAGTAACCAAAGCATTTTCCATCACCACTACCACTCTTCCCATCCTCAAGTTACCTAGGACTCTCTTCATGGCAGCCAGACTAAGTCTTTCCCCATTCCTTTCAAAAACTCCTTCCCTCTGCAGGTGAAGGCTATGCCAGGTCACCTGGACCTTTGCCATCTACCTTCCCTTTCTCTGAAACATCTGCCTTTTCCCTCTTTGTGATTGTTCAACCCATCCTTTGCAGACCAAGCTGGACGAGAACAGCATTACACACCCTGCTTAGCCACAGCTGTGTGTTCATTTTGGAAGAAGTGGCTGATTTGGGGTGGAATCTGCACTTGAAAACTACACAGGGGAAAAAAAAAACAGACAAAAAAAGAAATCAGTGTGGTGGAAAGTAAAATTGAGAGGATGGTGCATCTATGCCCACCATCAAGTTCTCAGAAATGCCAATTAACCCCAGCAGGCATAAAGCATGGGAGATAAAGCTCTGCTGCATTTCTGAAACATAGGCCACTAAGTACATCTGTAAAGACCCAGGTAGATGACTTCCAACGACAGACTGAGCAGCAATGTCCTCCCCTCTTCCAACATCACTCCAGAAAACCACCCAAAAAAGGTTTGTAACAAAGCACACTGATAGTCAGGTAGAGATTTCACTTCTTCTCTTTCCTTGCTGAATTGAAGAAATGCCTGGATCTACCACTCAAATTAAACAGTGTGCAGTAAAGCATTAAGTCTGTATTCAGCAAGTTTAATTACTGTGTAAATGAAAGAAATTATTATTCATTCATGGCATTTCTTTCTGTTCCAGTGCTAGCTGCTTTTATAAAACTGGGGCTGGGAGGGGTGGTGGGGGTGGGAGGAGGAGGCTGGGTGTATAATTACTACTATATTTCTATGCCAAACATTAGTGAACTTTAACAAAAAGTGCTTGTTTTTGCTGCGGAGGAAAAAGCATGTGAGCTATCAATGCTGCATCTTAAGGACGCCCACAGCCCTGACGTGGTGCCAGGCTCTGATAGGTATACCAACATTTGGAAGGCTGATAACAGAGGGCTTATTGAAGCTCCAAGACCAGCTCGGGACTCTCATGGGTCAAAAGCCACCCAAACTATGGGAACAATCCAATACAGCAGCCCCTGGGGAGTAACGAGAGCCACTGTGTGACATGAAAGATAAACTGGCAGCTGATGCTATCGGGGACTGCCCAACAATGCATCTTTTCTGAGATATTTTCACAGGGCTTAAACTTCAAACAAAAGAAAGGGAAAAGAAAAACCCCTTAAGCTGATTCCAATCAAGCATTTTAGAAAGTGCCTGAAGGAGAAAAGGAGGGAGAAGCTGCAGAAGGACACACACAGGATACAAGTCACTCTGACACTGCGGGATGGTTTATGTTGCACGTTATGTTGGTCCCAGGAGAATTTTTATTGCCTGCTCTGATCCACCCAAAATGTAAGAGTTTTCCAGAGGCTACTGTAAACAAATCTTAGCAACTAATCAAAATACATCTTCCAAAAATAAGCTCTTTCTAGAACAAGTCACTCCTGTACTTTTCTAAACCCTTCAACTACCAGCATTTAATTACTGCACTGCAGGAGAGATTAGACGCTGGCAGAAGTGGCCTCAGTTTACTTTAAGGAAGAGGAAAAAAAAGAAGAAGAAAAATCAGCACTGGGCCACACAAGTTGCATGCAAGAAAAGAGTTGATGCATATAGGAGCAGGACTGATCCTGAATGTCAGTGGAAGCAAGGGAATGATTGCAGCGCTAGTTCACATCCACGATTAAACCACTGCTTATCCTGTCGAGCTATTCAGAAAATCCATCCTTTTAAAAGGATGCTCCACAAAATGCCATGACTGACTAGCACAGCTAAGACATTCAAGTGATCCCCTGAATGCACAGAAGTACATACACTGGACCACAGGAACAAACATGACTGACTTTTTTTCATTTAGAAGGTAATACTTATCAAAGTTTGCTCTGATTTCATGATTCATAATGAGTTGTGCTACATTTCCTTCCCAATTCCTTGCTGAACCAAATCAAGCCAAGTGGAAGAAGCCATAATCCAAACAGAATTCAATGAACTGCACCTATTAAGAAGGCTATTAAAGCTTGCTCTCAGGGTTTAAACCAGGAGAAGATTTAAGGTGGAGATTATCCCACATCTGCCTCCCAAGACCTCCCTCTGCTGGCACCAGAACTGCCTCTGTCAGATAGACCAGATGCCAGAATTGGTAGATTTGAGTCACTGACCTATTATCTCACATTCAACGTGCCGTTTGTATCAGAGCTAATTTTGCCCACAAACTCCATCTCTATCACCTCAGATTCTTAATTATGTTGAAATTGAAGGCTCAGAGAACTCAGACATTTCTGGTTCGGTTCAAGCACGCTGCCGCTGCCATCAGTCTCAACAGCCCACACTGCAGCTGATGAACCAGCTATGGCTTGATCCTCCCTGCTGATTAGACCAGAGGGTTTTCAGACACAAAGCACTCTCTCATGCCAAAACTTGATTACTGCTATGCCCTAACAACCATAATGATAACAGGGAAGGTAATTGCACCCAGAAATAGGTTACACAGCACAGTCATGCCAAAGCTAAGTACTTTGGTGCACATCTGCACAACAATATCTGCAGTGAGGTTTTCCACTGTTGCTTATGATAATTGCTGAATTTCAGACATAAACAACAGAAGAGCAATAGCCCCATCCTCTTTGGACTTTTCAGCACAGATAAGGAACAAACATGGGCAGCATTCTTTGCAACACCCATCCGTGTGCTTCACCCATGGTTATTCACCTTGTGCTGCAGGACAGCTGGCCTCTGTGCTCAATGCAAATGTCAGCTATTAGAGAGGCAAGGAGGGCTGGGCTTGGTGTTCTGCAGGAGGTAAGGACATGCTACACCAACTCAAGTCCACTGACCCAGCAGTCGAGGTATTACTACAAGAAGCAGACAAAGAAATGAGAACCAGCCCACACTAGATACACCACTGAAGGGTGACTTCAAAGAAACCATTTCTGCTTACCCACCTCTGGTGTACCTGTACATGAGCTAGACGACTAAAAACAACTCATTAGGCACATTCAGTATGAGTAAGGAGAACATTTCTTCATCTTACTGCACACAGATACACGGAATGACTTGGCCCCTTCCACCCAAGTCCTTATCTCAGCTCATACACTCACCCAGTCCTCAGTTTTCAACTGCCCAAAGGAACCATCACAGAAATTGAGTGATGGATACATGTACACCAAACTGCCACAAGACAGTAACATCAGTGACGTTCAATTCCCAGTCTAGGACAAAAGGGGCAAGAAGAATCTGTTGTGATGATAGTAACAGAGTGATAATTATTTTTATTTCTTGCCTAGTAGCCTTGAGTTTTGTGCTAACTGATGCTGGATCTTCTCTGACCACAGAAGACAACAATACTCATCTGCAGAAGGGGATTAGTGCTTAGCCAGCAGTTACTGGGGAAGAGCAAACCTCACTGCTGACAAAGGCTCTCACAGAAACGGCCAACTGGTCTGGAAGGCTCACTCAGTCTGTCACCAGGCATTTCCACAGCTAGCTGAGACATATGAACAATTCATATAAGGCAACACCAAAAATAAAGCTAATTACTTTAGGCTCATGATAAAAGAGATCTTTTTCTACAGGCAACTTTGCAAGGTCACCTCTCTAGCTTTACTCACTTAAAAAAAACCAACATGGCATTGAACTGATTTCAAAGCTTATCTAATTCCACCTCAGGGTAGGAAGAGGTTAAAACCTCAAACAATACATATAGATGAATAGAAAGCCAAGCTGGTAGGGCCATATTTTAAACAGAGAAAAGGAAAGGGGGAAAAAGTATTTTCTTACAGTGAAAACATCAGCACAACCCCAGTGTTTAAGGTCACTTCCTCTCCTTGCAACGCTGGGAGCATTGCTGTCAATCAGCCCTGCGTGCTGGTAGTCTCAGCTCACTCGCCGTACACAAAGTGGCACAGCAGAAGAGTAACATTTACCCGCTGGGAAAGGGGGATGGAGGACGAAGCTCTCAATTGATTGCAAAGGTCTTTTGGGAAGGATAGAGCCTCTGGTTTATTAGCACTGACATTCAGCTTTCACAGTAGCAGGCTGATACCTATTTAATTTAATGCCTTTTTTTTTTCTTCCAGTAGGGGAATTTGCTGGTCAGCTCCTTGCCACGGGAGCCTAGCCAACATCAACCCCACTTGCAGAGCTCTCCCCAAGCCTGTCACTCCACACACACCAGTGGTGCAGAACCCCCACAGGACATCAGTGGCCAGGCTCAGCTGTGGGATGTTTTCAGCTATGCCAAGGAGAGAGCCTTGTTCTCCAAGCCATTTGTTCTTGCATTTGCTGAAAGATTGATGTAGTGAAGGGAAAAATAACCTACCCACTGATGTGTTTCTTTTGAGAGTAGTCTGCCTGGTACAGATGCAAAAATTGTGCTTGACCAGATGAGGCAGAGCTGAAACCTCAACCTGTGTGCAATGAAAGGCAAACCCAATCACCTAAACCTAGTTTAGAACCTCAGCCTGATGTTCCATTCACAGCATTTCTTTAGACAAATCCCTGGGGCTCCTGGACTGCTGTTCTTACACAGCAAGGACTGATTTAATTTCACAGATTAATTGCATAACATATTAGGGTCTTTCAGGATAAGATATCATTGTGCTTCTCTTAAAAATTCATCCTTAGATCATTGCATACATCTGTAGCTCTCCACTTGCCACTATCTGTATTGCACTGAGAATGTACATTATGCTGGCATTGTATGTCATGGTTTCATGCAAGCACACCACCAATAAACTTAGTAAATGATGATGTGGTCTTGGGCAGGCTCAGGACATGTCTAGGAAATGAAAGCAGCTTTGGTTCATTAACCAACCCTTAGCCAGCACTTCTAGAGCAAAGCTAGTGGAGCTACACAGACTCACCCACAGCAGGTCTCAAGTCAGGCACCAGAAGATACTCATACATGTTTGGCACAATATTCAGTATCACACAAGGAATCTGGACATCTGTTTCTTACTGATCCACTAATGCTTAACTCATTCATCTGCCTTGTGAATTTTCAAGAAAGATCAGTCTCCAGGCAAACATACTGATAAAGCTGCTCCACAATTTTTGTTCTAACCAAGCCCTAATTCAGTCCAAGGTCTACAGACTTACACAAAATTTCCCCAGTATCAAAAAGGGGAACTTGTCCTTCCTACAAGATTCCATACTATCTCCAGGGGCACAAGCCTAACAGCACATCCAAAGCACTGATAACCACAGGGGCCCCACACCAAACATAAAAGCAGTTCTCTCCTCCCACCATCCAGAGACCTTATCACCAGGAACCACAGCTCTCTACCCAGCTGCTGCCCATCCCTGACAGGAAGAGAGGACACTTCCTCTGCATCCAAGACATACGTAACACCTCCAACACTCCATATGGAAGCCTCTCCAAATTTACCAACTTAACCTCTTTCCATTTCTGCTTCCCACTCCCCATTTCCTTACCAGTGCAGAACAGAGTTTGCTTCAGATGGGGCACTCATGGACACAGAAGCAGAGACCTTTTCTGAATACACCAGATAATGAACCAAAGCAACTCCAAGGTTAGGAAATCCAAACCAGGTCATAAATTGAGGTGGAATGAAAGCCAGCACAAAACTCTCTGTGAGAAGCAGTTGATTTTCTCTGTCTAGGCAGTGTTGCTAATGTATTCTAACAGAGTTTCAGATTTAACTCTACTGGATTGACAACAGAATTGAATTACACTTCCAAATCTCTCTCTTTCAACTTGTCATAAGACTTTTTAATCCAACAAGAAGCACTTCCTTGGCAGAGCTGCAATTGTTATATTTTTTCCAGCTTTGCCGATTTAGGGATTTTAGTCTTTTTAGCCATGAATTGACTTCTCTGTGCTAGCACTTGGAGGGGGGTGAGGGAAGGAAATCAGCTATTGCTTGCCATGCAAGCTGCCAAGTTCCCAGGAGCAGATGGAACAGATCCTAGATTTCTAAAGGAGATCATTGACAATCAGAGAGGACTGACTAAACACCAGCAAAGTTTCAAGGAGGCTGGACAAAGATGGATCACAACACGGAAAAGTTACAGCACACTACACAAGAAAACAGAAACACTGTCTGTTCATCTCTAACATCTGTATCACATAGAGCACTGCAAGCTACCGACACTGCTTGAATGAACCTACAGAGTAATGCAACCTCCATGCGTCTCCCAGTGCTCCTCAACAAGGATGCACTGCCCTCTCCCGACACCGGGGTCGGCCCACCAGCAAGCTCAGGCTGGTGAGAGCTCATCTGCAGAAGAGCAGAGCCAAATAGGGGGAAAAAATTTTCAGCAAAAGAAGACATTTGAAAACATTGCTGAGACCTGCAGATTAGCTGCTCACCTGGAAGCAGAACTTTAACAAGGTACCTTGGAGCTGCCATCACAGTCATGCAATGATGCCAGCTGAAAAGGGTGGAAAACCTCCAGCTACAGAGCTTTTGGAATGTTTCTGCCATTATCACTGAGTCATAAGGAGCAATTGTGCATCTTAATTCACTTCTTTTAAAAGCCTCTGTCTTCTTCCACGGTTTATATTTTGATGTTCAAGAATGGAACTATTTGGTTACTGAACTCAAGCTGGGTATCGTCAGTGAAATTCTACCCTATCTTTTAAGCAGATTAGGATCTACATGCAGACCTTTGAACCTGCTGTGTTGCCGTGTTAGCTTTCACAGCTCTTTCCCCAAAGGAATAAAATGACTCCATTTAATTAGACTCAAACTCTCCTCACCTGTCCCAGAAGTTTCTTGTCACCTCATTCAATTGCAAACCCAATTTAGGCTGAAGGGTTTGTACTGATTTTTCACTGGGGTGCTAAAGAGCTCAGTAACGCAATAATTCCCCCAACTTGAAACTATTCTAGGGGTACTACTGCTTGCTTTCTCTGGGTACCATATCCTGTCCAGTGGCTTCAAAGAAAAGCATTGTAATTCTCAAAAGCCACTGCATAGATAATCCTGATAGCATGTGTGCGTTCATGTCTGCTTTATGAGGGAAGAAAATGAAACACACAGAGGAGAAATGAGAGAATTCTTCATGGTTCCAGAGCACTTTTAGCAGAAAATTAGGAATCCAGTTCTTGTCATACGGTAATCACTGCACAAGATGCTTGTAAGGCAACGATCACAGTCAAATCCATGGCTGCTAAGCCTGGCTAGTGTTGAAGAATACTAGTTTTATGTAACAGTCACTACAGTAGAGAAGATGTTTGGAATGAGGTGCCCCAGCACAGAAAAGAGCCATGTTGGGCCAGATCAAAGGCTCAACTTGGGAAGCACCCTCATTCCAACAGTGTCCATAAATGGCAGTCAAAAGGAAAAGAACAAAAATAGGCTAAGTATACATAATACTGTTGTCTCTATTTATACACATTCATCTTTCCCCCTTGCTTCCACCTCCAGTCATTTCAAGCTCACTGAGCTCCTGATGGGGTGGTTCCTGCCTCCTCAGTGGCTATCAGTTAATTTCTTCACCATTAACTTTTTGCATCAGTTTCCTTCAACAAGCTGTTGCATTGGTCACTTTCACAACATACTAACCTCCTTCTGATCTGTTTCAGCCTGGCTCTTAGCAACTTCCTTTCATGCCCTCAAGTTCTTGTGTGGGAAGGCAATGAACAATCCTCTCTATGTTCTACTGGATTTCACAGACCTCTGTCACATCTCCTTTACTTATTTACCCAGCTGAAGGTTTCTAGTTCATGTAGTTCTTCCTCACACAGAAGACATTCAACACCTCTAAACATCTTTGCTGCAAGTCTTTGGAGGAAGGGGATGAAAGCTGCACAATGTGTCCACAACAGAAGTAAACCAGGGATTTCTATTCTGTCTCAGCAATGTTCCTTGTTCCATTCTTACTACATTTCCCAACACTTCACTTGGTTACTTTTTCTTTCTGCTTCTGAGCACAATGCTGATGTTCTGATTGAAATATGCACGATCAAGCAGACAATTCTTGCATAGAAATTGAGTTAGAACCTCCCTGACTTCACTCTTGGAAAGAAATCAGCTCAATCTGTCATTTCTTAGTAGGATTGTTTTAGGGGAGAGTCACTACAGTCAATAAAAGCAGTCAAAGGTGTACAAGCCTGCCACTACGGTCAACTCAAGCACTTGTACTTCTACTCTGAATCCCTTCTCTGACCCATGTTCTATTCATATAGCTACCCCACACCATAATAAACCACACTTTTAACATGCCCAGTGCTGTTTCATACAATCACTATCCTCAAATCTGCTAAAAGCACACATAAATATTTGATGGAGCAGACAATGCAGCTCTCACATACAACTGCAAACAAGATTATTTCTTTTCCCAAACAAATCCAATAACTTGATTATCTGATCTGGTTTGTTCTTATTCTTCTGCTTTATGATTTTCAAATATTTGCAGTTGTGAGTCTTTCAAAGCTTTAATTTGCTTAAAATGATTCACAAGCACCTTGTTAATCTTTTATCAGTTTTATTACAATCTGTAAACAAAACCCAGTTCTTAAATAATTAAAGGGCAGAACTAGCCCTCAGGCAAATGAAGACCAGGGTGGGTTGATCTGGGGTAGGTAAGGGGGGGAGGTTAGAAATAAAAAGTAATTCAAAAACAGAGAAAGCTCATAGATTATTTTTTCCCTCCCATCTACAGAATTGGTGAATCTAGCTTCAAAACAGAAAATAATTCCAGATGAACAGATTGCATGTGACATCCTTCCAGTCAGCTTCTCTCATCTTCTGTGTTCTGAATATTAATCTCTCAAGTACTTACACATAACTGGTTACAGTGTTAACCACATGATAGACTTACAAGTCAAGAGCTGTGTCCCAAGCAGCTGCTCAAAAGAATTTCTCTGCACTTATGTGCCCAGTCATCCTTGAGTTTGCCCTTTCGCCAGCCCAGAAACAGTCCCTCCTTGGGATGGTTTGCCTTTGGAATGGGCTGCCCAGGGAGGTGGTGGAGTCACTGTCCCTGGAGGTGTTCAAGAAAAGCCTGGATGAGGCACTTAGTGCCATGGTCTAGTTGACTGGCTAGGGCTGGGTGCTAGGTTGGACTGGATCATCTTGGAGGTCTCTTCCAACCTGGTTAATTCTATGATAGTAGAAGGTCTACTATGGTTCATTGTCCAAGAGCAGGTAGGTGGTGCACACTCTTCCATCCTCTAGTGGTAATGACTCACCTTGGGGCAGACCTCGTTGGGAACAGCACATCAGTTCTTACCCACATCACTCCAACCTGAAGCATGCACTCCTATACTTGCCAGCTCCTGGTGCTGCAGTGAAAGCACACTCTGTTTGGCCAAAGCCCCCAGAAATCATTCAAGAACAGCACTCTCAGATGTCTTCAATGCTGAGGGTGTTGTTATAATTGTCTGTAGTTTCACTGCCTCATTGAGCTGAGGCCAGAGTGGCCCAGCCCAGCAGTGTGTGGGCAGATGTCAAACAGAAGTTGGAGTCTTGCAACAAAGACAGCTTGGGAAGCAGAAATTCCAACCAGAGATGCTGAAAATTGAGGCAAAAGACTGCCTGTGGGGTCACTCACATCATGCCTCTGACTGGCAGCATGCCCAAGTCTGTCACTCAGTATGGTGCAATATTGGTAAATATTGCTATATCAATATCAATCAAACTCCTTCTTTGGCAGGGGATTGGACTGAATGTTCTCCAGAGGTACCTTCCAACCCCCATGCCATGATTTACAGCACAATTGGCTTGTAGCCTGGAAAACAAAAATCCATTTTGTCCCTGGCTTCCCTGGGGGTGGCTGACTGGTGGGGAGATGGCCAAGTGACAACAGTACCTTGGTTTCACGTGAAGGCTCCAGACAGGAGTCCTTTCATAGAGGGCACCCAAACAGTGAGGAATTTGGTCACCCATAAAAAGAATACTGCTAAATCCATGGTCCAGGAGATTGCCACAAAAGCCACATCTAATTGTTTGGATTGTAAAGTGTTCAAGTAATTCTTACTGCTATTACAACCTAACCTATTACCTACCAATTCTTCCACTCTGCTGTGCTGAAGAAGAGCGTTCACAGATCCCAACCACTGCACAATCATTTTAGACATTTTCTTCAAACCATGTCCTTCAGCACCACATTTCCATGGCTTTGAAACCCCTCCAAGGATGGGGACTCCACTGCTACAGCCTTGTCCAGGCCTTGACAATCCCTTTTTAGGAAGTATTTTTTTCTTCATATCTTACATAAACTACTCTGGTGCAGCTCGAGGTCATTTGCTCTTGTCCTATCACCTGTTACTAGGGAGAAGAGACCTCCAACCTGGCTTCAACCTCCTTTCAGGGAGGAGTTTCCAGCTTTCTAATATATTTTAGATTTTATATCCTGGTGTATTTAAAACTGTATTTCCTTCTTGCCATGAAAGAGACCACTTCTTATGAAGCTCTCCAAAGCACTACAATCTGGAGAAAACATGAGGAGCTACGGAGAGCAAGACTGCACAACTTTTCACTACCTTTTGAAGACAACACTGCCCTGCACACAAAAGCAGTTCTCAGTGCATTGCACACCTAGCAATGGGTAGTGGAGGCATTGCTAGCCTATTACATGCAGTTCGTTGTGCACAGTTTTATGGTTGTATGTTTTGTGCAGTGGGCTGTAAAAGTTGCTTAACAGAAGAAAACACATTTGATTAAAAATTTACATCAGAAGACTGTAACAAGGCTTTTTTTTCCTTGCTATTTTACCTGCCACTGACTATTCCCATCAATATGCAATTCTTAGTCTAACAAATAGATGCAAAATAAACAAGACTAAAGACAGAAATGTTTCAGGTCTAGATCCTAAACCATGAAGACAAAGCTGTCCAGCAGCTGGCTCTGGTTGGGAAAAAACCTAATGTTCCCACTGACAGGTGGGAGAATCCTAAAGTGACAGAGAGATGCTTCAACACTTCTGCTCCAGTGATTGTCTTCGTGAAAAATATAAAGGGGAGAACTGGCAGTGCTTGGACTTCCTAACAAGTCAGCCATGCTGGGCTGCTGCAAGTCCTGAAGGGCTTCCAGTACCTGCCTGGGCAAGAGCAGCGCTTGGGTGGCTCCTGATGATCAGACTGCAACAACTGTCTCAGATTCCAGGAAGAAAAAGTCCTTTAAATCTCTACCTTGTGCCCAGAAAAGCTAAACAAATCCTCTCTTCAAGATGTTTTATGGGTTAGTGATAACCAATTGCAGCAAAACCTTGCTGCAGATGTTCAGTCTGCAGAACAGAGGGAAATCAGAAAGATAATCATAGAATCATCAAGGTTGGAGAAGACTTCTAAGATCATCAAGTCCAGCTGTCAACCCAACAGCACCATGCCCGATAAAACATGTCCCAAAGTGGCATGTCTACACATTTTTGAAACACATCCAGAAGAATGAGTCCACCACATTCCTGGGCAACCTGTTCCAATGCCACACCACTCTTTCAGTGAAGAAATGTCTCCTAATATCAAACCTATAGCTTCCCTGGTAAAATTTGAAATAACTTACTCTTGACCTATCTCTAGTTACCTGACAGCAGAGACCAATACCCACCTCATTCCCAGCTTCCTCAGCCACTCCTCCTAAGACTTGTTCCTCAATAAGATTTATCATCTTATATAAAATGTCTTTATCTAAAACCACACAAGAGCTCCCCAAATAATTTTTCCAACTACCAAGAGCTGCCACAACTGGAGAAGGAGAATTTAAATCAAAGTATGTATACATTAGTTAGTCCAATCATCTTCCAGCATTCTCCTCCTAATCTGAGCTAACTTTATGACTGCAAGGATCAGGTGGAGAATGCAACATATTCAGAGATAAAGCAGCTTGCAGCCTGTTCCTGTTTTCCAATTCCTGCCCCATCCACTGCTTTTAATTAAAAAACATAGTACAGAAATAACAAGAGAGTGCCAGAGCAGAGAGCTGACCATCGCTCACACTGCAGGAGATGATTTCTTGCAGGAGCTTTGGCTGAACTTCACTCAGCTCTGCAGACTCAGGAGCAGAAAAAACAAAATGAGGGGCTGCTTTTGAGGTCTGATCTCCCACCCCTCAGGGGCTGGTGACTGCACAGCAAAGGCATTTCTTCCTCTGGATTTCAGCCCTGCTTCTCATTGGGCACACAAGGCCATGGAGACCAAAGCCTGTGCTGGTGCATCAGCCAAACTTAGCCTTCAAGGCCAGAATAAAGGAAAAACATTGTTCAGATCCACTGAGCTTTGAGCAAAGTGCAGCAGCAATGCAGGCTGCATCCACCACCAACATTTATCATCCTCTGACATCTTTGTGCTCTCAGAAATGCCAGATAAAATCATAACATGGTAACTGAAGGCCAAAATATGAAGCAAGGCAATTCCCAGTGACAGGGCTGTAATGGCAGTCATTGGGTCACCCAGCAAAACCAGATAGGGGTGAGGAGATGAGCCAAAATGAGCAGGGGGTCCTGGGACACAAGGGCACTGCCACAATAATCCAAATCTACAAGTAAATACCTACATCTGTTTTCCTGAGTTTGCTGAGGAGGCAGAATATATTGTACACAAACACATAAAATGACAAACCTCACTCATTCCCCTAAAGCATTGGCAGTCACAGTTGCCACTAAATATTCATAGGCAGGAAAAGAAATATTTCAGCAGCTAAAAGTGACAAAAATAGTGAACCAGGTGCCTGTGCTGAGTAATGTGGGAAGATACAACCCTTTGATGATCATCTCCATCAGTTTAAGGAGTAACATCTGATTCCACATCTGCATAAATCCACCCACAAAGCAACGAGGAAAAGTAGCATTAAAAAAAAAAAAAAAAAAAAAAAGAGAGAGAAAGATAAATAAATAAACTAAGCATAATTAGCTCCAGCAAACACTTCTGGAGGAAATCAGGTGGGTTCCTACCTCCCAGGCACTAGCAAAGATGGTGAGATTGCTAGGAGGGCCAGCCTGCCTGGAACAAGGAACTGGTTTGCAGCAGGCTGGTTACCTTCCTGCTCCTTCCTCTGATGCTTCTGGGCTCAGGTCTGACCCAAAAAGTCACCAACTGAAGCAGCTATGCTTGACTGTGTTAAGCCATTGCTACAGATTTCTGGCAGAGTTCACAACTGCAGGAAAAGAGCGTTTCCACAAGCTCAATTCACCAGCCTGAATTAGCACCTTGGCTCCCCATCTCTTCCAAGTGCCTGTTAAGCAAACACTGTGCACATTTCAGTATCTAGCCTAAAAAAACCATGGACTTCTGAAAATGTGTCTTCTACTCCAGCAAGAGGAAGAAATGGTTCCAAGATGGAAAATGTTTTTGTGGGGAGTGGGAGAGAGGAAAGGTTATGTTACCCAGGAGATAAATAATAAACTCTTTGTCCAAGAAATCAGTGTTATAAAAGACAAGATAGACAAAACCACAAAGACAGAGAAGACAAGGTCAGAGAAGAAAGGAAAAACCCTCCATTCTGTAAGAACAAAGCAAGATGCAAACCTCCAGTTGCAGAGCAGCCTTTTCAAGATACAACTCTCAGCAGTCATTCAGAAAGATGCTTCCTGCCTCGATCCCCCCAGGAAGAGCAACACAGTCTAATGAAAGTGATATTTGACATGGTATGTGCTGCTTAGTACCAAGTGGCTGAATTACTGGGTGCAGACCCCCATCCTACTCTTAAAAAGCCATTTGGAACTAGGGCTTTGATTTAGACTGGCTTTATCCTTTAGTTTCGAAGTACAACTGGTAATAATGTAGTCTGTGAGTTTAGCATTTGAAAGAGGGGTTCCATTTACCTCTTTGTACTCACTCAAGGAAAATGACTGTAATTGAAATCTTTCTGCTGGAAATGAAGCCCTTCGAAAATTCAAAGTGGTTGCTTGTCCTTAAGGCTTTTTATTTTAGCTGTCAAAACTGTAAACTGCCTTTCAGAGTAGTGGGAGTCTTCCAACAGAGAAAGAAATGAACGTACCCTGCATCTAGGGACTGGGTGTTTTAATCTAATTTTCCAGCTAGGAATACTAGCTGGGTAGTGCTGGAAACAGGGGAAAAAATATTTCAAGCTTCACTTCAGCAGTATCTGCCAATGAATCTCCAACAAAGGACAAAAGCAAAGCCTTTCAACTTCTCTAACTTCATCCATAAGCTGCAATGCATTCTTGCCTTAAAAATGGTGCATGTATAGCATAAAAATATTCTTTTTAGTCTTTGTTTTACACAGTTGTTTATGATCACTGACATTCTTCTCTATTAGTAACACTGGATCTGTTTCTGGAACATCTTTGCCCATCCAACTGGGTATGTTGGAGACAGCCAGCACACCTCTGAAAAGCAAACAGTCCATATATACAATAAAATTCTTCATTATGAAAAAGTTCTTTACTGAGCATTGGAACAGGCTGCCTACAGAAGTGGTGGAGCCACCATCCCTGGAGGTGTTCAAAAAACTTGCAGACATAGCACTCTGGGGTATGGTTTAGTGGGCAAAAAGATGTTAGGATGAAAATTACATTGATGTTCATAGAGATCTTTTCCAATCTTAATGACTGCATGATTCCTTCAAACAGAAGCATCATCACATCAAAGCCATATTGCCCACTCCTGATGCCTCTCTCCACACATCTCCCACACTTTCTAGATTTTCAAGAGTTTGCCTTTTCCCTGCTTCAAATCAAACTCATTCCCTAGCATCAGCACTATTAATCATATGAAGTCATTGCATTTTAATCACAGTCTAAGTGCACCCAGATCAAATATGGGTATTGGGTAAAAATGGCTCATGCCCAAGTGACCTTATATTAAATCTTTGAAAGCTAAACATAAAAACTTGGAGTTTCTTCCAGGAGGTTCCCTTGAAGTTTATGTAACAGAATGCTTGTAATTAACTTGATAATAGGCTCAGGATGAAGTTGTACAGATTTCTGCTTTAGTTAGTTTTGGTATCTGGTTATTTTAGTCACAATTAAAACCACGCTGCTGTGAGATGGTTTTGTGGTGTTTGTCTAACGCAGCTTAAAACAAAAAGATCTGTTTGAATAACTTAAGCAAACTGACACACCGAGGTACATCAGTTGACTCAACACCTCTCTGTTTCGGGTTCTAATGTGTCTTTAGGGTGAAGATCCAAAAACAGTTCAAGATCACTTCTCAGGCATTCCATTGCAGCTACAAATGTACAGACACTGTTTTTTTCCCCCTACCAGTATAGAACATCTACTGCACAGATAATGCAGGTTGACTGGTTGAGAGGCTTCAAGGTGCCAAACAGATACAAAGAGTTTGGAAGCCCTCAGAAGACCTACAAAAGAAGACCTTCCATGAAGCTGAGACAAGCTGTATCACCGAACTATGGTTTGGGTCTGTCTGCAGAGGCTGCAGATAATCCAGATGGGATGAGCAACATGGAAACAATTGACAGAACAGTTTATAGCAGCAGTAAAGCACAGTGATGTCAAGACAATAAACCAGGTTGCTAATCTATATGTGAAGGAATATTTTGCAATCTATAATCTGAATCCAGAGTTACTTCTGATGTACATAGATATTTACATTTTATCACAAAGAAGTCTTCAGCCATCAAAATCTTTCAAAGCAAAACAGAGGAAAAAAATATTAAATAAGTATTTGTGATGTCCAGAGGCAAGGATGTCAACTTCAGCAAGTCAGCCAGCTAATAAAAATGTCAATGAACTTCTTTACAGGAGAATTAAGAAGGAGCGGTGCAATGTCAGTGTTGTGGCTCAGACAGGAAAGGCAGTTCCAGTTCTGATTTAACCAAGATACTGTGCTGATGTGAGGGCAGGGACCCAACCTCTTTCTAACTTAAAATTGCCTCCCTTAAAGATTATGTAACACTTTCAAATGAAGGGAGTAACCTCAAATAACTTCATTTCACAGGCTGCTGCCAGAAGAGACAGCACTGTCCTTTATACTCACCCTCAACCAAGCATTTTCAGGTACATACTTAACGGCTCACATCAGGGTGAAGTGGGGGACACACTGCTCTCTGCCTGAAAATGCAGCCAGTCCAAAAAAAAAGGAATAAAACCTGTTCATTTCCAGTTGGATCAGCTCCCAGACGCATGTCACCATGCAGCTACATGAGCACTGCCACTGACAACGTGTAGCTGGGAGTGGGAACACTTGTCCCTGCAGCAGCCCACATTTGTTTCAATTGAAAATGAGAAACTGAATCTCCAAGTCAGATTTGAAATCCATTAAAAAAAAAAAAAAAAAAAAAAAAAAAAAGCTGGTTGGAGAATCTTAAAAGAATCTTCAGCTAAGCAAACACAAACCCCATTGCTAAAACCTTGACAACATGGAAGAGTTGCAGAAGAATTTGACCTAATTTCTCAAAGCAATGTGGTTACACCACCATAGAAGCACTTGTTCCATGGAGAGTGTACCCACAATGTCCAGCCAGAGAACTGCACCACTTCAACAAATTCAGTGTCAATTCAGAGCTAAATCTTTCTGGCACAATGCTTGAAGCTAATACAGGACGAGCCAAGCACCAACCACAACAAGGATGCTGACACAAAACCCTGTGTTTAGCAAAGAGGTACATCCCTTCCTCACAGTCAAGGCTGGAAACCCTTAAGTGCCTTCCATCAGGAAAGCCCCACTTCCATGCAAAGGGCCAATGGTCTGTTATCACACATGAAATTCAGTAGAAGACCAGATGTGCACTTCAGGTTTTATCTTCCTGCCTGTGCACACTATGGTTTGGTTTTTTTTTTTTCCTTCCCCTCTCCAGCAGATGAACAGACTTGGCAACTTACCTAGTGAATCAGAGGAAAAATCTTGTAAGGCACAAGTAACTCTAAGAAGAACACAGATTAAATGGATTTCCTGGATTTCATCCACGTTCAAATTTCCCAGGTTGTAGATTTCAAAAATATCTGCCTCTGACAAAACTGGTATGACAGGTTATGTAACACACACAGAGAATCATCCGGTGACAGAAGAGCAGCCACATTATCTGCTCTGTTCAGGGACACAAGGGCTTTCTAGATGAATTGCAAAAGAGTATTGCCAAAACCAGACAAATAAAAATAAAAGGAAAAAAGGGGAAAGGAAGAAAAAGAAAAAAAAAAAAAAAGAGGGAAAAAAAAAGAAAAAATAAACAAGAAAGGAGAAAAAAAATTAATAAGTACCTGGCCTCAGCCACTGGCACTTGACTGTTACTTTCATTAGATTTTTGTTCAGAAAGGAAAAAGTGTTTCACACACTATGTAGTCAATTTGTTTTGATACAGCTATTTCTAGGTGTGACACTGCTTTAAAGAACATAGAATTATTGCTGAGAGATCTCAAGGAGACAAAATATAGAAGCCTAATAAAGTTGATTTCAGAGTGAAATTACCTTTGTGAGGCTGCCCAAAACAAATGAGAACAGAGTAGTTAAATACGTGACTTTGTTAAATATGCTATTTACAGCCTGGGATAAATGATAGCACAATCTTGTTGAATTAAGTATATATGCTTCTGCTGTGTGCAGTATAACTTGAGGCACAAAGATAAGAAATAAATCAGTGTGGCACTATTTGCCAGAACAAAATAATTTCAGGCCAGTAGTACAAGCACTGGTTCCTCTCCTGTTGTTAAATAGCAAGTTTCTAACTGCTCAAGCATATTCAGGGGACAGATCATGAGGCTTCTGGAGTATTTTCCACCAAAAGAAGTCGTCTTGCTCTTTTCCCCCTTTTGCTGGATTAAAGGAAACAGCAAAGCTACATCCAAACACCCTGACTGGTTCTCAGTGTTATTGGCAACACAATCAGTCTGTAACCTAGGGCAGGAAACCCTCCAGGGATGTATTGAGTGAAAAATGCATCACTGTCAGCAGGTCCCCACTAAAATCCTGGTCTACTCCTGTCCTTCTGTTCTCCCCAGACATCTGAGTACTGAGGACAGGCAAGATAAAGTGGAAGATGAGTGTAAAAGGACAATCTAACAGAAGGAACCACATGCAAGATAAAATGCAGCAAGTTCCACAGTAAACCCCCAGCAAACAGCAGCAGCCCTAAAATACATCTCATTGCTTTGTGACCAATAAAATCTCCTTCTTCCAGTAATAATTACAGATAACTAAATACTCACTCTGTTGCTAAAGGAGAAGAATTGACTTGCCTTCAAGGAGGATAAAACCAGCTCTGTAACATCCCATAACCAGCTTTACAGAACAAGAAATCTCCCCGCCTTTCACTCTCCACATGAGACAAGCAAATACCATTGCTTTTTCTTCCCCCCCGCCCCGACACAGCACAGGAGGAATTAGATTTGATCTTTTCCCTTCTATTTGCATCACGCTGAAGTTGTGGCTGTCACATTTCAAGCCCATACCCTGCGCCGCGGCGGCTCCGGGCACAGCATTATCTATCAAGCCACAGGAAAACAAATTCACCGGCGAAACTTCTCAGCGGCATCCACCCGGCTGGTGGCCAGAGCTGCCTGGCTGGAAAGGGGCTGCAGGCGACCATGCAGCAATCCCTTGGCGAAGGCTGCAGGAGGAAGCGTAGCGACTTACCTTCTCTGCATACTTGAACTTGACGTAGAACCAACTTGACTTGATCATTGTCTCACCTCCTGCCCTCGTTAAAGCACAAAAAAGCAGCCCAAACCTATCCCGCTGTTCAAGAGCAACTGATGGCACTCCTGCCAGAGCCGGCAATTTTCCAAGGACAGCAGAGTATTTAGGAGAAGCAAAGGGTGGGAGAAAGATTCAAAAAAGGACAGGAATTAAAAACGATGCTTTCTCTCCACGGTTCCAGCTTGTCCCCTCCTGCCCTCCCGACGCCGAGCGCGATCTCGCCTGCTGCAACAGAGCTCGCCGAATGCCTTAGCTCCGCGTTTCGCTGTCAGCTTGGCTGCCTGACAAGAGACTTCCTCAAATGGACTTCAGCTGCATTCATCACAAATGGCACATGTCAGTAAAGCCAGGAGGCTGGCTCCAGCGCTGGCAGCCTCCCAGGACCATGACCTCCCCCAGTGGGATGAATAATGAATTCCAGCACTTCCCTCCAGACACAGATTAACACCTGGCTAAACATTATTCTGACAATGAGCTTGCCCATTCGGAGAACCCTACACCACCGCGTTAACCCCTCGTTCTCCCACCAAGCAGGGTGGCAATGCTTCGGAGGCTGTCCCACGACACCCTCCCCCATCTAAGGAAAGATTACAGAACTATATATAGTTTAGAAACAATAAAGCCTCTTAAGCATAAAGCAAATATCTCCTTTCCAATTCTGCAGCTGCAGTAATGCTGCCATGTAACCAGAGCAAGTAATCAGGAGTCAGGCGCTCTTCTGCTCCCCTCCCTTTCTCAGTTCTATCTCTGCATACCCACTTGCTAAGCTTTGATGCTGTCAGGTTCATATTTGAAAACAACGTCTGCAAAGACCCTTAAAGAACCCAAACAACAAAACAGCCACCACTATCAACACGAAATCAACACATAAAAACTCCTGAGATGACACCTATCAGACTGTTCGTCCATTCAGAAACATTGCCCAGTTCCCTGAGGTTTAACAAGACACACTGATTCACTTGCAGCTCATTGCAAATCTCCCAGCTCCAAGAATGTCATAGAACAGTGAATATCAAGTTGCAAACTACAGGATGAATATAATGAGCCTACTATATTTCTGCTGTAGACAGACAGTGCTGTACCAGAGCACAGAGATATCTGTTCCAGCATCCTATGTCCAAACACTTTAATATATACAAGAAACAACGTAAAAATATCTCCAGCCCAAAGATGTACCCTCAGTAACATATCTAATGGCACAGAAGGATTTTAATCTATCACTCCAGTAGCTGAACCTTGTCAAGTTTCACAAGATGCTGAACAAGGTTCAGAATTTCGCTATATGCAGCAGGAGAAAGTCACCTCAGATTTTTAACCAGCTGCTTGATGATTTAGGTGGGAGTCTTGTAGTATCCTGTCCTGCAAAAAAAGATAATCATTTGCTTTTCATCATTTTCAGATCAGTCTGGATTTTACCGAAGTTTCCTTTTGCTCCTTTTGAGGACTGGAGACTCTCAGGCTACTAAGTTTCTCCTTGTATGGAAGCTGTGCATGTTGTCACAGATTTATTTCACTACTCTGTCCCTTTTCTAGGTCTAGGTATCTTTTTCATAGGCAAAGTGAGATGAAATAAATATACATACCACTGACTTATGACCTTCTACTACATGTACATGCAGAGATGCATAGTGAATGAGATAGATCCTGAAACTCAGTCTGTCCATATTACTCATCTAAAAACTACTGTCAGTACTGATCACAGTGCCAGTGCATCTTATGAGAGCTGGGCTACCCACTCAATTGCCAACAGAAGGGTCTGGAACTTTTCATGAGCTTAGACTTATACAACGGATCCAAATACCAATACTGACAAATAACAGATGCCTCATTTCAGACCCTCTTATGTGCTTTGCACACGGGGAGATGCCCTGGTCCACCCCTAGTTGCAACAGTTGGAGATGAGGCTGCTCAGCCCTGTTCCACAGTCAGATCCCTGTCCTTCCCTACTCAGCCAGGACACTGAGGTCAGCAAGCCCTTTCCAATTCCCCCTCAACACAACTCAAACATACTGGTTCAAATCACTGCCATCCATGACCATAGCTGTCACAGACAACTTCCCATCAATGCCACAGAACAGTATTCCCACACTCCACTTGTTTCCACCTCTCTGGGGGAGAATTAACCTGTACTATAAGGGTGGTAAAATGGAACCATGAAAAATGTTGTTGTATAAAGATGACAGAAGATTAAGTGATCTCTTACATGGAACACACACCCAAAGAAAATGAAAACAAGAATTTTTATTAGCATTTTCTCCTTTCTGCACCTAAAAAGCTAGCTGCTGAGTTTGGGTTGGTTTTTTTGGGTTGGGTTTTTGTTTGTTTTTGTTTTGTTTTTCAAGTAGCAAATGAATAAATAGCACAGATCCAGCTGCGTGTTTGAATGAGACCAAGTCAATGCAAGAGCCTCACTTCCTTCCCAGCTGCTGTTCTGCCAAGGGCTCTGTTCTTATCTTGCTCCCTGGACACACTGCCTGCTACGACTGTCCACCCGGGATTTACTGCAGGCACCAAACGTGAACCACAGAGGTGGTGTCAAGAGCATGACTCATCCTCAAACTGCCTGTGTCCATACAGACACCATGCTCTCTTGTACCCAATTATAGCAAGTTTGCTCGCTGCATTGACCCAGCAGTCCCTAAGGGGACCCTGGGGCAATATCACAGGGTGCAGCCACTGAAGAAGCAAGCTTTGACACTGCGTACCAAGCACAAACAGCTGTGCCTCAAAGCAATTACCAGCCTCTGGATGTTTTCCACTGGTTCATTAGCATCTGGCAGGACCTAAAGTTCCAGGGTCACAAAACACTGAGCTATTATTTTATCTCAGGAAAATGCACAATGACATCCCTCGAGAGCTGTCCTTTTTGCAATCAAAGGACAAGGGCAGCACAGGGAAGAGAGATGCAGAATTTCCAGCCATCGCATCGCCCAGCAAGGCAGGGAGGAGCTGATCATGCCACAGGGTTGATCATTTTTTGCCATGCTGTTGAAACATCCAACATCAGCATCCACAAACAGTCCCTAGCCAACACCAACAGAACCTGACAATGCCTTCAAATACTAGCATCTGTTTAGGTTTGCACATGGATTCACTTGTCCCAAACCCTCTGTTTCAAGCACTTATCAATAACATAATCTACCATTCAGATTCTAAGTTTGCACAGCCAAAATCCAGACATGATTTAGTATACTGCCACAAAGGGGATCATATTTTCATATAATGTTTGCAATTCTCCCAAGAATAATATTTTGATTTCTTCAGCAGGTTTTGCCATACTTTAATATGCCATTTAACATGAGATAGAGTAGAAAGGAACTAAATAGCCTCCTTTTTAACAGATCACTGCTTCTAAGCCCTTTAATACACCCTAATGTATATTTAGATATCAACCCATGATCATCTCAGTTATTCTCCCAGAGAAAGCTAATGATATACTACACTATGAGTGATACTGTTTTGACTTTGAAGTCATCTAAAAGCAGGTTATATCGCCTCCATTTTGCTTTGACTCCAGGTTTGTTGTCAAGTCAGGCTAGTATTTTCTTTGTGCTATGTAGGAGGGAGTGAAAGGGTAAACTGGGCACTATTTCACCTTGGATGTACCACAGCATATAAACACCCTGAACCTCCTTGCAAAAGTATGGCAGAGCCAAGCCATGCTGATCTCTGAGCAAACTAAAGAGCACTGACCCATACGCCCAGCAAAGCAAACCTCTGTGCATGTAGCTATGTGTGCAGGGAGGCTACAGCAAGATGATGGTATTTGAAGCAGGGACTACATCTAAGATGAGTTGCATCCATTCCTATCTGCTTGGCACTGTGAGAGAAGAAAATCATCTCACTCCCAATTACCATAATAGCTTTCACACTTCCCAACCAGCAGAGTGAAGTGTGGGGATGTTGAAAAAAAAGAGGACATAAACAACAAGTACAAAGTTTAGATAAATAGGAAGATCCCATCTCCTGAAAATGGTTACAGCAAATTTTATAATTAGCCTGTGGGAAAAAAAAGACCAGTTTAGAGTAAGTATAAATAAAAAGGATTTGGAGACATTTTTCACAGTTCAGAAAGGCTCCCAATGCACCAGCCAAAGCAGTGATCCTTGGAAGATTATCTGAAGCTTATCTGGGATCTGCAAGCCAACTAAAAGAGAAAGTTTTTCCCCAAGTTCAGGGAACTGCAGAGTGATATGGATTACTCAAAATGAAGTGTAAGTGCTGGAGCTCTGTCTGCTTCCCTTCCAACGCGCTCAGCACTTCTCCATCTTTAAGCTAGCAAACACCAGATTCACTTCCAAGTTCCCATAATCCAGAACAGTGTTACTGTCACAGAAGTAACCCAGAATCTACCAGCTCTGTCTTTGAACTCCCCTGCACCCTGAAAGGCTTCCCAGGGCATGTCTAGTGAGGAAAAAGGATCAGAATGACCAAATCTGAAGATATTGGTGGCTACACCTCACAACCAACATGATGAGCTAACAAGGCACCTGCAGCCCCCTGAGCCCCTCAATACCGCGTGTTGCTGATTCGCATGAAGGCCAACAGGCAACAATGCCCTTTCAAGCTAATGGGAAGCACTGTGGGATTTGCTGTCTTGTTATTAACATGATAACAATCCCATCTTGTACCTTATAACCCTGCTCTCCCATCAACACCATCTGCTCTTTCATCTTGAGTGCTGCTGAAAAAAAACCCTCTCCTCACTAACATGCTGCTGTCAATTTGTACTTCTGTGCACACTTTAAAAAGAACTCCTTAGGTCACTGCTTTGAACCCAATGAAGGCTGGCAGTATCTAGAGCTCTTAAGCTTCAATAACCACTTAGAGCAGGCACAGAATGAGCTGCATCCTGTGCCTGGTGTATCAGAGTTCCCAGGACTGCCACCATTTCAGACAGATGAGATGCAGGACAAAGTGGTCCAAGAGACCAACACCATCCACCCCTACAGCCCTGCAGGCAGAGCCATGCTTTATGGAGACATTATTCCCCCCCCCCCCCCCCCCCCCCCCCACAATGACCAAGAGGTGCAAGTAACATTTTCCCTGTCAGGTCTTACAGTTGGTTTTCCCTAGGACTAGGATCAAACCCAGTAAAAGCAAGGCTAGCTGACTCAAAGAGGATGAGTACAGACTAGCCTGAGAAAAGCAGTCTGAAGTATCGTATCTCCCTCAGCAAATTGCCCATTTGTAATGAGTCACAGTGAATGATAACCCACTTGGGCACATGAACAGCTTTCTAGGTGAAATCACAGTTAGTAGGCACAACCACAGAAGCCTGCAAAATTCAAAGACTCCTTGATACAGTCCACCGAGGACAAGAAACAGACATTTGGTAGTGGTTTACAATCTGCAAGAGACAGACTGAGACAGACGAAGGACAGCCCATAAGCCTGGTGCACAAGAGCTCAGCTCATGATGGCTCACAATATGCTAGTTCTGCCATGTTGAGTTATATCAAGTTACAATAAGGAAAGCTACTGATGTTATATGATAGATATGTAACTGTGCCAGGAAGTCATGTGTGAGCATCTTCAGCAGTGGGAGGCAAAGGTTGCTTAAAAAGCAACTCTGAAAAAAAAGAGTGCAGTCTTATAATCTGTAATGTCAAAAAATAACAATAATTGCCATCTGGACAGAATGGTTTATAATATTACAAGAGCAAATGATGGGTTTGTAACCCCACATGATGCTTCTGTACTTTTTTCCTTGGGTTTCTGGTTTTTAGAGTTGCAGCAGTGTTTGGCCAAGGTTGTATTATCACTTCTGAGAACATACCAATACTCTAAAGCGTCTGAAATGACATAACTCTGAAATGCACAAGGCAGTGACTTCTGTGACACTCCATCTCATCCTACCAGAATACATCTCTGTGATACATTACATGCTTGGCTCTCTTTTTCTCCCTCATCTACACATGGAACAGGGATGAAGGAACAATATATCCTGCAGGGAAAAGCGAAGCAATGGCTGAAAAGAAACCCAAAACAGACAAAAACCCCACAGCCTGTCCATGTAATGTACATATATACATCCAAACACCACCACAAGTTCCCTTTGAACATAAAAAGGGATTAGATGACAGGTTACTAATGCCCACAGTTAAATCAAGTCCTGCTCAGCAAAACGTTTTACACTAAAAATCCCTAGGAACACAGATAAGACTGCAGTACCAACAGCTCCTGCATCCAGCAATGGATACAGGGTAATTTACACCTCAGCAATAAGTGCTGTAACCTACTTAACACTTACAGAGGTACAAGGCTCTGTGCAGGGACAGTGATCGAAGACTAAGGAAGAAGCAACTGTAAAGCCTTCTCCTTCTGTACACTGTGAAGTCCAGGCAGCTGTGCTTAGCAATTTCGCACAGCAGCAGGTCACAACTCAGCCACAGCAGCCTGCAGGCAGTCCCATCACACTCTGCCATCACAAGCAGAACAATCCACCAAACTAATGTGGCTTTTGCATGATTCAAAATTCATTTTGTGTTACATAGACCAAGTAGCCCAGCAGAGTGCAGGAAGAAAGTGACAAAGAAAATTCAGCATCTTCCCAGCAGCCCCAGCTGCCCTTCACCCCACAGAAAACACCCTGACTGGTCACAATCACAGAATGGTGCAAGTTGAAAGAGACCTCTGGAGATCATTCCGTCTAAGTCACCTGCCAAAGCAGGTTCATTAAGGGCAGGTTGCACAGGAATGCATCGAGTTGGGTTTTGAACATCTCCAGAGAAGGAGACTTCTTATTTAACTGCCAGGAGATCTAGTGTGTTTATAACCCACTTCTTGGGGCTGCTCCCAAGACAGTAGATGCTACCCAAATGTTCCCATACACCATGCTGCTTTAATCAAGTCTGAGGATGCTCTGTACTCATCAAACAAATGAAATACCCCAGCAGCAGCAGAATAGAGAGCACAGCCCATAAACATGTGTGTTCATGCGTGTGCATGGAAACACACCTAGACAGCAACCAGCCAGCTTGAACTTATGCTGCTCTTTGATTTTCAAAGTTATTCTAATTCTTGTGAAGTTTCCCTTTAAAAATGAGATTTTGTTCTTTAATATTCATTGACTTCTACTTTGATTCCCACACACAAGACATTATTTACTCTACAGTGGCTCGGTGCATCAATTATGGTAATAGTTTGTGAGTAACATTTGCATTATGGGAAGATGAGCCTGGTTATTTAGCACTAGCCGAGCCATCCCTCTGGAAAATTGTCACAAGCATACGTATCATATGCCTCCACTTAAACAGATCTTAATGAACTAGTGTAATTACAGAAGAGTCAGCTTTTTTTTCACCCTCTCTCCTTTTCCTCTCACCCCCTTAAATCCTCTGAGAGCAGACTAACATCTACATAACCAACTGCCTCACTCAGCCAAAGGTGAAGGCTAATGACTACTGCTGCCATGTTCTTATGGCAGGGTTTGCCTTATGTAGAGTTGTTTGGGGGGGTCATCCACCTCCTTAGTTTAATATAAAGTGTCTGGCATTTGATTTATGCTCCATTTCAGTCCCTTCAGCTGAATTCCAAGCTCATTTCAACCACTGTAAATTCTGATTAACATCTGTGTTACATCAGCACTTTGAGTTTATATTCACAGCATGGCTTGCATTAGAAGAGACCTTGGAGAGCATCTACTCCAATCTCCGTGCCATAGACAGACTCAGATGCTGAAGGCATCATCCAACCTGGCCTTGAACACCTTCAGTGAAGAGACCTTCACAACCTCCCTGGGCAGCCTATTCCAGAGTAAATTGAAACTGGAAAGAGTGACAGACAACACAACACAGCAGTACCTGAGCTTGTGCATCATGCCCTACACAACCACAGCCAGCAATGCTGTGTGCTAGCAGTTCCTCTCCAAGCTGCTGGGCAGAGCTTGATCCAGAACAGTAGTAAAATAGCTGTTATTATTTAACAGCTCTTTCACAGCCCATGACTTAGTGATCTCAGGCCAATTCCAATGTTTCCAGCCCCCCCCAAAAAATCCTAATGAGACATCTCAACAATCAGTCAAAGATTACACAGGCTGCTAACACTGAACCGCATCCTTTTTGTTCAGCCAGATGTGGAAAAAAAAGCAGTAAAATAATGCTGGAGACGTTTTAGTTTGCTCTACCTCTCTAACACCTTCCACCCAGGTTCCAAACACATGGAAGATACCAGGCCTTGGAGTGTGCGATACCAAATGGTCTTTACATCAAGCAGAGCATACTGTGTGATTTTTCATCTGTAGTGACAAAACTGAAACTGGTCTGACTTATTCTGTGCCAGCACACGGTGTGTGCATTTGGAAGTTGCTCAAATGCTTGTGCTCCCAGCTACAGCATGGAAATCTCCACGGTGAAAGCTTCAGCAGCCCCATAACACACAACAACAGCAAATGCTGTGTGTTGTACCTCTCACAAGCTGGGAAATGAGCTCAACCCAGAGCCAGGACTGCTGTGCACATGCACATCCAGCCATTTCTACAGATCAACACCTCCTTGGCAGTTTCTCTGTGCTGTAAAGCCTGAACTGAGCTGGGAAGTAAACACAGGCGAATAACTCTTGCTGGTTATTCAGCAGTCATGTCAGGGTGGAAAGGGTTGTCACTACTAGGAAAAAAGTCTTTACTGCAAGAGTGGCCAGACATCGGAACAGGTTGCCCAGGAGGATAGTGGTGTCAACATCCCTAGAGATGTTCAAGAAACATGTGGACATGGCACTTTGGGACATGGTTTAATGGCCATAAGGGTGTTGGGTTGAAGGCTGGACTCCAAGATCTTAGAGTCATAGAATGGTTTAGGTTGGAAGGGACCTCAGGACATCAAAGATCATCTGGTTCCAACTCCCTGCCATAGGCAGGGGCATCTCCCAGTAGAACAGGTCATTCAAGCCCTTATCTAACCTCACCTTGAACACCTCCAGGGAGGATGCAGCCACAACCAACTGAAATAATTCTGATTCTACATTCCAGCTAAGCACATGCTTTACTACAGCACTCAAATCTTAGGCACTATACAGTCACGCTGTACATCGTAGCCCTCACAAAATCTGTGACCATAACACTGTGTCTCATGTCCAGCAATGACCAGCTATTATTTTGAACTTCAAGACAGATATGGTACTGACTGGATGCACAAAGGTTTCAGAAGTAGTAAAGAGATAGCCTTACAGCTAATCAGATGGAACTGCCCACTTCCATTTAACATGGCTTGGCCACTAAAAATGCCACACTAAAGGAGTCTAACTCCATCTGAATGGCACTGTGTACTTTGAAATGTCAACTCCAGTACACTGTATCCTTCTCAAAGCTAGATGAGGTATAAAACAGAAACGCAGCAAAAGTGTTAACTTGCATTGAAACTCAATGTAATGAAGTATCTCTAAAAAAGCCATAGCAACAAAGCCCCAAACCTTGTTCCATCCAACCTGGGCAACATTACACTCACCACAGCAATACTACACCAAGTCAAATCTTTTCCCTCTACTTTGTGCTGTTTAGTTGCCCAGTATCAAGTTTGCCACAAGACTCAAAGGCAATTTTTTTCGTCCTGTCTCAGTAGGAAAGGTATGCTTGTTTTAACTGCAAGAACATGTTGGCAGCTCTTGACAAGCCTGAATCAAAGCATCTGCAAAGAGAATGGCAAAGGTCAGGCTGATGCTGAGAGCTGGCACAGCAGTGACGTGCCACAAGCTCCCATCTCTGCTGGAAAAAACGGTCATCTCTCTTTGACACACTCTCCCTTGCTACAGCTTTATCTCCCTGATCCTAGGAGAGGAAATATAAAAATAGACATGCAAGAAAAGAGGGAAACTCTGTAGAAGTTTCCCCTCCCTCATTTTAATTATTGATGCAGACAGCTTAAGCAATCTGTAAGCCATATACATAATGTATTTACTTGAAAATCCCAGCAAATCCACATGGTATTACAGAACAAACTACAAGCTGATCTGGGAGCACTGTCTTAAGAACTGGGTAAGCTGTCTCCATGTACTCAAAAATCTGTTTGACAAACGGAAAGATTAGATTAATGTTAATAATCCTGACGTGCTCAGCAGCACTGGGTCCTACTCTAGCAATGCAGTTGGGTAGCTGGGACCTGGTCTTGCCTCCACACCAGATAGTTTCTGCAGCACAGACTTGCTTGTTTAGAATGACAAAAGGCAAGGCTGGATCATATTCTCAAGACCCCGAGTTTGATTATACACACCATCAGCAAGGTTTAGGGATCAGCCAGAAAGCAGCAGATGTTTTACATCGCAAAAGAGTCCATGGTAAAAATAACTAACTTCTTGCAACAGCTGCCTTTGTGTTTGAGGTTAAGGAGAGTGGATGGAGGAAATTTGAAATACAAAGAAAGAATCAGACTTCAGCCTGACTTTTGACAGATGCTGTGCTCTGCTCAGCTCTACCTGTCCTTCAGTGGAACTCCCTGGACAAAAATATGTTCATCAAAAATTCTACTCCTTGCAGAGGTGAATAGCCAGCATAAACAGCAGCAGGCAGCAGTTTGCTACAGGGTGAAAACACAGAATCTGCAGCTCACTGAGCCATTCACCGCATTTCAACTGCAGTTTCATCTTGCTCTACAAGAAGCCAGGGAATGTCACGGCTTTCCTCACCTGTGCTGCACAGCTCTAGATGAACTTGTGAGCTATGACAGAGAGAGGAAAGGGGATGTGGACCAACACAGTCCCCCTGCAGCACCCTAGATGTGACATGCAGAGTCCTAAGGCACAGGCTGAGCCCCAGTGAGTGTGGCTGGAGCAGATACTCTGCAATGCCCAGATGGCTGCGAGTCCCCTGCTGCAGGGCAGAGCCTGTTTGCAATTTTCTTCTCAACCACCAGTATGAAAACACAAACCTTCAAACAAACGTATCCTTCACTTCCTCCTAGCTGCTTTTAGTGGTTTCTTTAATCTTTTAAGCTTCTGGGTCTAATCCAGCAGCTGCCATCAAAAGTACTTATACAAGTGCAGGGGAGGGATGAGGGAAAGAATGAGATATGCCAAATCACGGAACACATTTTCTGAGCCTCTTTGTTCTTGCATACACACACATGCAAGTGTATTTGAAATGTCTCTGTTCACGTACCAAGCACATTTATGAACATACTACCTGTGATGTCCAGTGCTGTCTTATCTATAAAAGCTTTAAAAAGGGACAACCAAGTAAATAAGATGACACATGAGATAGTAGACTGCAACACATGCATGGACAATAAAAAAGTGTATCCCTGTGGTAAGTAGCTTGTGTGTGAATGCTATATAAGCAAATGGAAGCAAATGGTTCCCAAAATGATAATTCCCCCTCTGTTCTGAAACCTGAAAATACTTAGTGTTTTTCTGCAAGGAAGGCTCCTGGAGTCAGAAAGGACTCCAGTCAAAGGTGTTTCAGCTCTCCAAGCAGAAAGTTAGGAATACAGCAAAAGTAAGCTAAGTTCCAGAGAAAAGTAGAATCATAGAATCAATCAGGTTGGAAGAGACTTCCAAGATAATCCAGTCCAACCTATCACCCAGCCCTATACAGTCAACTAGACATGGCACTAAGTGCCTCATCCAGTCTTTTCTTGAACACCTCCAGGGATGGCGACTCCACCACCTGCCTGGGTAGCCCACTGTAATTCAATATTGCTAAGATTTCATTATTGAAACAACCAATAAAAACCAAATAAAAAACAACCCACACCACCACATAAAAAGACTCTTGTAATTTTGAACGTCAAGATCTTGCAATTTCTGCAGGCTGCCAACAACCATATAGGTGCAAACCCACATGTTTAAAAGGGCTGGAGGGATCAGAGAAGCACAAAGTAGACAAACTCTCCTCCCTGCCCAGGGCAGTGCTTTTGCTCTTGGTATTTCCAGGACACTCTGCACATAAATGCCCTGCTTACGCTGTGAAGTAAATGTGCTGGTACATCTTTCTCTTCAAACACAATCTCATCTCCCAGCATACTGATATCTACATTAGGTTTCTAAAAATAGCATGTCCTTCTTACATAAACATGACATAAAGGAATTAGGTGACAGCTGACCACAAGAATCCTTTTAAAGGCAAAATTTGCTGTGCACCAAATGCAGCCAATATTTAGAAGCAGCAAAGCCTTTTTGTATTAATTGCAGAAGGCCAACAAAAGCTTCTAGTTCAAGCCACAGTTTGCCTGGATAGGAAACACATTTCCTCTACACACTGAGTCAATTACTCCTATTCCCACTTATTTCTAATATAATGAAGTTTCTCCAACAGATTTTTATTCCAGGGAAACATCTATTAAAAGCACCCTTCCAGGTGCAGGTCCCAGAGGAGGTTTGCAACACCCTTTGCCAATGGAATAGTTTGCCATTTGAAACCAGAGGTACCATTCAGGCTTTCAAATCACTTTAGAGTTTTCTTGAAGGAAAAAGCTTCTAGAGTTTCCAGAGTGCCTAGTCTTTTTAAATTACATGACAGCTGTCCAAATACAAACCAGAGCAGTATTAACTTCCTGCATCTGCAGGCGTTTGGAATAATTCTTCAGTGTCTCAGAGCTTATCCCTCCTAGCAACAGGATAAAGTTCACCAGAACCAAATCAGTAATGCACAAGAAAAGTTAATATGCAAATCAATCTGTGGAAAGAAAGAAAAAACCTGGTTTTGCATAACCTGGCTAATCCTTACACGTCAGTGTACAGAATAAGAGTTATTAGATTAGGATCCAACTCTATGCCAGTGCAGAATGCACCACTGAGATAAAGGGTATGGCCTGACACCCAACTGGCCAGGAAGACTCTGGTGTAGACTGGAAAAAGAATAATGACTTGAGATACAGATTTGAGAAATGCAGCACCAAAGCCACTGACAGAAATCAAAAAAGGGGCCTTTGTGCCATTAGCTGCCAAGCTAACAGGGGAAGAAGAACAGACAGGCACAAACTCAGCTGTCTGGATGGGAGCCCGTGAGTGGCTGCTCATCTCCCTTCAGTGCTACAAAATGCAGTGCTAGTTTGGCTTGCCATTGTAGTCCACAGGGCTTCATTTCACCCCAGAAGCCCCTTCCAAATATCATGGGTGGTGTGAGGCCCCACGGAGACATGGCTGCACCCAGGGCTGTCACCCAAGGCTGCCCGCAATACTCGGCAGAGGTATGAGGGTATTTTCCCGGGCAGCTGCTGCAGTGCAGTTGAGCTCTGCCTCCAAAGTCAGAGCTATGCTCAGGACAACTTGGTGCTTGTAGGTTCAAGTAGTCTTCTATTGATCCCAATATCCCACTCCATGTTGCCAGGTAACAGGGGTTGCAGGCAGGACTTCCCCCCGCCCCGCTGCTGCACAACCTGCTGTGTGACACCTACTCCTGTGCTCCAGTTCACGTTTAAGTGTTCATTCAAATTTAAACAGCATTGACAGAGAAGGCCAAGATCAGTCCTAAGGGGATTATCTAGGCCACATTTCTTGGAAAAACTGGTTTGCAAGCCCCTGTAGAGTGAAATTAATTTACCTAGGTCTCCAACACACAGGTCATCCTCTCTGCCATCACACCCTTGCAGACAAGAGTGGGACAGAGAGCATCCTGTCTCCTGGTTTTGTCTCCATCTACTCAATGTCATTTAGAAAATACAAAAGATACCCAAATAATAAACCATTAAATAATAATAATAAAAGCTATGCCATCATTTGAGGGCATGACCCCAAAATGCTTCCAGCAAAAGAAATGGAAACAGGATTTTTCCCATCCTCCATAAGCCACATTGCTGGACTTACTATTAACCTCCTGAATTCACCTCATTCTACCCATTGCTGAAATTCAGCATCAACTAGTTTGATTTGTGAATGGCCTAGGGGAATACTAAAACCAGTTTTTGCATCAGCTACACCCTACAATAACCACAACTTATATATCTTTCAGCCTGGAAAAGCCTCCAGAGGGACCTTAGAGCTGCCTTCTAACACCTGAAGGCAGCCTACAGGAAGGCTGGAGAGGGACTTTTCACAAGGATGTCTGGTGACAGAACAAGGAGAAGAGAACTTAGGAAAAAGTTCTTCAGTATGAGGGTGGTGAGACACTGGAGCAGGCTGCTCAGAAAGGTTGTGGATGCCCCTTCCCCAGAGGTGACCAAGCCCGGGTTGGATGAGGCCTTGAGTAACCATATCCAGTTCAGAGGTGTCCCTGCCCATGGCAAGGAGATTGGAGAAGATGATCTCTAAGGTCCCTTCCAGCCTAAGCTATTTCTGCAAGCTGCAGGCTGTACTGCCCCACACCTTCAAACACTCCACCCTAAGAAATTAAACTACTCCTTCATTCTAGCAAAGTAAATCCCAACCTTCAGTCACAGGTTTTATTCTTGTATGCTATTTAAAGAAAAACAAAACCCTTAACAGTTCCTAGCTCCTACCCACATTCAGCCCATTACAGAAGAGGCTTAGACCCACTAAAAAGGAATTCAGCAAAAAGGCTATGTCTTCCAACATCACTACTGGCACTAGAGTCTTCTCCAGCCACTCAGCCTAGAAAGGCAAGCAGGCAAATGGCCCTGTACAAATGACTCTTGTTTCTCTCCTCAATGTTTTTATTCATTGGCTTCAAGGCTGTTGGCAAAGCACATAGGAGAGATGACCCAAAGTGATGGGGTAACATCCCTGCATAAGCTGCTGCTAATAAAAGCATCATTCAACAGCATTACCACTTGCTGGTCACATTTTCCAAGGAAAAAGACAAGAAGGAGAAACTGCAGCATGTGTAAGCTCGGGCTGTGTGACACGCAACTTTGTACAGATTCAGAAAGTAATTGGGTTTTCATAATCAGGCTCTTTGTTGAGGGCAACATATTCTGGGCACATCTACACACTTGATCCACAGCACATATTGTATTAAACCAGCCAAGAAGTAAAATGAATTTTACCAGTTATCTGCGGTGAGGTCCACTATGAAAATTACTGAATTTATATCTTCTTTTAAATTAAGAAAGAAGCAATGACTCCTCTTACATGTTATCCAGCAGGACTGCAGAGCCTTAGCTGAATTTAAAAAAGGAATGTGAACAACTGGACACTAATTTAAGGGCTAAAGCGAAGAAAACAAAAGCCATTTCTGATATCATTTCCTCCTTTTATCTCTCATCTTTATACAATTATGCTCTGCTGGGTTTTAGCCAGATAGGAGAGATGATCTAGGTCAATGCTTCTCCATCTTTTTTCCCTCTGAAAGATCAAGCTGGTTTGGGAGGGGGGAGGAAGAAAGAAATAAACCAAAATCGTATTCTATATTACAGTCCACTGTTCAGTCCCAACTGGGAAGAGGCTAGTACTAGAGCACCTATTGTTTCTTTATACAGAACCACATTATTAGACAGAACCATATTGTTTTACACAACAGCAACCTTAGTGTTAGAATTTGCTATGTTTTAATTAGACACCAACAGCAAGCAAAGCCACGAAGCTACACAAAGCTGCAGGAACAAATCTGAGTGCCCAGGAGGTGGGGGTGGGTTTAGCCATTCATTTTGTGGAGCTCCTTTTGTCTTGGAGCCCTCAGTATAAGCAAAGCTACTTCAGCAGAAAATAGACTCAGATGCAAAATAATCTGTTTGCTGTGGTCAAGTTCAAGTTTTCCCAGAATTAAGACTGTTTTATTCACCTTTCTTTAACTGACTGCTTTGCCTATCAGTGTTTGCAGCATGCTCTGAAATGCTCAGGCAGCAACTCTAGAGCAAAGCTAAACATCAGCTCACACAGTGAGAGATTCCCATTATCCTGGCACAGGTTAGTACTCCAGCACTCCAGGATGTAACTGTGGGATGAAAACCAATGAGCATACAGGCTGTCAAAACGATTGATCTGCAGTCACAGTTTTCACATTGTCTAAATGACCTCTACAAGTAGTTGGTGAATCACAACATTGTATTCCAGTCAGAGCAAAAAAAAGGAAAACAAAACTTTTAAGACCCACTGCTGCTCTAAGCCTGAATTCTGGTCCTTGCACTCCCTCTGTCATCACACGTGAGGTGTGGATGAAGGCACAAAGTTGCTGTTTCCAGTATAAGGAGCTGGATCTCCTACACATACACAGTGTAGAAAAGCAGGAGGCCAGATGTATTGGTTTTGTTGGCTAAGCATGTGCTACAGAAAGAATCTGAGGGTGATCTCTCAGACCTGTGTTTGTATTAGGAGAGAGTAAGTTAAACACATACATTGCCTGCAGCAGCCTGAGCCACGGCTCCCCAGAAACCAGAACAGCACAAGGGGATTTACTCATCACAGCTTTGCATGGTGCAAAATCTGTGCCTTTCAATTTTTTAGTGAGCACTCTTCCTCTGGGAAAAGTGTAAAAGATTCCCTAGGAAGTTTGGATGGTTGCCTTGAAAGAATTGTGGATTTGAGCTCAAAGAATCAGGGAATAGCAGCATAGTCATGAGGTGGCAATGACATCTGATGATGAGGAAGACATAGCTTTGGCATGAGGCCACTCAAGGCTCAGAGTTCACACAGCAGAATGATGTCTTACTGTATACTTAGGGAAACAGAAGACTGTAGGTGGAGAAGTACATCAGGAGATGAAGGAGATATCAGAGGGTGAAAGAGTGCACTAAAGTAAGTTTTTTCTGTCTTCTGTGAAGAGGGGAACTCCATACAGAGGGAAGCAAAGGAAGGCACCTAAATCCCCAAGCAATTGCAGAGGGCCTATAACAGTTTAGAAAAGACCTTGCTGCAGGAAACAGGAGATCACCTGCATTTTGGCAATACTGGGAAAAGAAAACACAAGCACCTGCTGCCTCTTGTCTCTATATGGTCTGACAGAACATGAGTGAGAGATACTTTCTCCTCTCCCTTCCATGTGCTCAGGTAGTCCAAGAACACCAGAAATCAAGGAGATGAGAAGCACTTTGACAGGGGCAGATTGTCACTCGCATCACCTGCAGTGTTTAGTAAAAGCTGCATTCTGTAATATAATGAGCAGACTCAAATTCAGATCAACATACAGCACATCAAGCAAGCTGGTCTGTATCTATTCTCAAAATACTGACTAATGTGCATAAATCCTTTGTGTTTCTTAAAGATGGCTTCTGCTTTCTTCTGTGTGAAGAAGTCAAGATGTTGCTAACAGCTACTCTGTCTGCCCAGCAGCCTGCAAGCAGCCAGGGGCTCTGTGAGCAAAGAAGGTTAACGACAGCTGCTGTTCTGCAGTATTAAAGGATGCCATCCATAATGACATTACACTATCCCTTTGACTTGATAAGCACTGAATTTAAAAATAACCTATAGATTCTCTTCGATTTGTAGAAGCTCTGGAGGCTGAAATGGCAGGGTGAGGGCAAAGACAGAGGAAATTGAGTACTTTTGTTGGGCGATGATTGCAGAGCCCTTGGCAGATGGACCGAAGACAATGAATCTCTGTGCAATGAATGGAAACCAATGTAACAAAACAGCAAAACCATCAGAGGTGAGGAGCTGACAAGTGCTTCACATCATTCACCTTCTTTAAAAAAAGTAAAAACTAATAATAAACCCTCCTGTACAGCCAAAATAAAAGACATTTTCAAAGGACTCTCAGCAAGACAATTTGCTTCAGACTTGCATTTGAGCAAGCAAACATGAAAAGCTTTTCACATGTAATATCATGCCCTGGCCCAAACTATTTTTCTCTGATATTGGGCCACCTCTTCTTCTCCTTGGTAAGGACCAAATAATACTGAGGAAAAGAAAAACTAAAGGGAATCACTAACACAAAAACTAATAAGAGTAAAACCAGCAAGTGCAGAAAGCAAAGTCCCCTGTTCCTGGTCCCAAATGGAAACCTGAGTTCTAGAGGGTTTGCTGCTCTATGCTTGCCTCATAGCTGTAAATGTTATAGTATGATCAGTGTGTATACAAACAGCTCTCTGACATAAATTAATGCACATGGGGCCTTTAAGTCCCCATTGCTCCAATGAGAGACTCCTGAGCAGGCAACAAACACAGTGGTGCCTGAAGAACATCTCTTCCTCTTCCCTTCAAACCATCACCTACCTGCAAACAGTAGGAAACAAAACCAGACAACATAAAGAGGAAGAGAACTCATATTTTAGTGACTTCACACTTTAAAAACAGAAGCGACTCAAAAAAGGAGCAAAGATGACAGGAAAGTCTATCACACACTCCTGATCAATCTATTTGACTCTGTTACAGATCAGGTGTTTTCAGTGAGATCACTTACTATTTTATGCCTTTAAGTGAAAAAAAAAAAAACACCTTGATCTTACCATTAAATTAATGCACATAGATCTTTGAAGCATTACTTCTATTAAAAAACACCCATGTGCAAAGACACTAAATTAATAATGCAAATACTGTGTAAGTGTGTCTAGAGCCATTCTGAGGATTCAGCAGCTGTTAAATCCTCTGGTAACCCCTGCTCCATCATTTTCACTTCAGCAGTAATTGGAGATTTCCTTAAAACCTGCAATCCAGGTGCTGTTATCCTTTCTGAAGAGGCTATGTTTAAAATGGACACGGTTTGCAGCAGGAGGTGTTAGCTGTCCCTTGCCACTCTTCCTGTATTTGCAGAGCCAGGAAGCTGAGCCTGTCTCCACCTGACAGGCTCTGAGCTATATTAGCTCACTTCACGCAATGCCACAAAATGTCAGTGTGAAGGTTTGGTGGAATTAGGATCACTGTTAGATTACTTAACAGCTGTATAATTAGCCACGCTAAGCCTAGATGTTTCCCCTTGAAACCTAGTTTTTACAGTTATAAATAGCAGTGTTAATGATCTCCAGCATCACTGGTTACACTCGAAGGCTTCAGCCCCTCCCTGCCTCCACCAGCTCTGGTGTCACTCACTGAATGTCACATTCTCTTGACTTTCCCACAAAAGCTATAAAAGGAGACAAGAGAAAAAAAAAACAAAGGCAGAAACCAAACTAAATCCCAATCAGAAGTCAATGAAGAAGAACTTTTGTCTTACACACTTTAAAACCTCAGTAAATAACAGCTGCAGCTTGTACTTTGATAGTATTTTCAAGCATTAACTTAATTACCTTTCACAATAGCAGCAAGGGACGGTACCAGCATCTTAGACACAGGTAAACTGAGACAAAGGAGGGAAGTAGACTGTTTGGAGTCACATAGCAAGATGATGAATGAGAGTGAGAATGAAACCTGAGCGTGCAGCACATCATCAGGCTATTTACCAAATGGTATAAAGCACCAGGGTACTCTAGCAGCCAGACGTCTTTCATAAATCTGCCATGCCACACTGCATGCTAATGAAGGTGCATGAAAAGCATTTTTCTTGATTTTGAAAGTATTCAGTGCAGGAGAAATTCTAAAAAGAGTTCATGCTCTTGGGATAAATTTGATTTGCCAAATCTACGAACGAGGCAGAACCCAGATTTGTCATCTCTGAAACCTGAAGTTCAGAAGATGCAGTTCTGGAGCCTTCCCCATACCGTTAATTTATCACCAGTAACGTTGCCACCCAACTGAAATCATCTGCCCCTTTAGCCAAAGATTGGATCTTTTCAAAGAAATATTCTTAGTCCAAGCAAAACTTTCTGCAACACAGTTTCTGGGAAATTGCACAGTACAGATTACAGACATTGGTTACTATGACAAAAATCTACAGATATTTTCATCTGTTCAAAATTTCTTACTATGGCTAGCACATGTTTGAGAGAAATGGCATCTTTGGAGGTAAAAAGTAACCAAGTGAGAACTTTAAAGGCTGTCTCCAGGAAAATTCTTAGGGCTTTAAAAGGGTTTAGAAATGAAAATGAGATAACACCATAAATTGATCACTGTTGGTCACAATTCCCTCTGCAAACACTTACAAATCACACCAACTTACCACAGATTTACTGGTCTGTGTTTTACAAATGTGGCTATTGATTTTTCTGCTTGCTTTCCATCCTCCCCACCTCACACACACCCTATTGCCACCCTAAACTGGAAAGAGTTGCAGCCAGAAAACTGCTTCTCCTGTCACCTTCTCTCCACATCCTCTTTCAAAGGACTTCCCTACAACTTCCCACCAGCCCATTACTAAACTTTGCCTACTGTGTGAACTTCCCAACTGGGAAACCATGCTCAGACAGTCCATGCATATCTCAAGTAAAACCAGTGTCTCTGGTGAGAAGAGAATGCTTCCGTAGAATAAAAACAAAACCAAACCAGTGGGGGAGAAGGGAACAAATCAGCCATTTGAAAGCCCTGACAGTCCCAAGCAGGATGTTACAACCTCTGTGGATCTTCTTTCACTACAGTAATTTCTTCTCTTCCCCCAGCTCAACCTTTTGCTGCTTCTCTCCCAGTTCTCATTGTACTATCCCAAAGCCAAAGGGGAAAAAAAATCAGAGAGGGCAAGCCATCAGGGAGGCAGCAGGCCATTATGTTTTCCTGGTCAAGGGTAATTAACCTAATTAAAATACTGGTAGGGCTCGTGAATGGAAACAAATCAATTGTAAAGAAGAATAAATCAGTCCCCAAATTCCTCCTTGTTCCAATTATAAGATGAAAAATTAAGAGGGAAGAAGCTGGAAGACAGTGCTCAGGTGGCAGCACTGTTCTTTGGTTTCCTGGCACGACAGTAACTCCTGCATCCCCTGACTTGCAAATCGCTCTGCACCACACAGCCACAGAGAAGCTTCTGCAGCCACACTGTAGAAGTGTCCTACCAAATGAAAACATGTTCAAGTGTTTGAGAGATGGCTTAGCAAAGGGAGTAGAAGAAAAAGTACTAGGGAATCCAGGAACTGGTTTGTGCTCGTGTTCAGAGAAACTTACTGTGCTCAGCAACTTTTAAGTGTTTCATCCAGACCCACACCACAGCCACATTTCTGCTGGTATTTCAAACATCTTCATTACCAGGCTAACTGAGGGGGAAATATCATCCTGGACAAATTCTTGCTGGAGTTTTTGCCCTGTACCTATCTCTTTTGGGACCAGAGTTTTGCACCCGAAGGCTGTTGGAGGGACTTGTGACTAGCTGCACTGCTGAGACTTGGTGGTGCTTTAGATCCCCGTCGCACACCACACAAGCACAGGGCACTGCTGCCGCTCTGCTGAGCTCACAACAAATCTCTGGGCCATACACTACAGAAACTTGGCTGCAAAAATCCTGTGTACATTGTGCCGGTGAGAATTTCTGCACAAGCTTCTCCTCTCACGCAAAGGAAGGAGCAGCAGAGGCTGCTTGCCTCGTGGCACCGTTCCATCCTCTCTCAAAGCCTGCAAGGGTGTTGCTAAACAAGACAGTGATCCAGGGCTGTAAGAGTACTTGGCAAAAGCACACATCTGATGCAGCTCGAGCCAGAAAGAAAGAAGGGAAGGGACTGAGGCACTACTAAGACAAGAACCCAGAGTACAGCAGACACAGCTCTGATTAGAGGACACAGCCTCAGGCTGCACCAGGGGAGATTTAGGCTCGAGGTGAGGAGAAAGTTCTTCACTGAGAGAGTCATTGGACACTGGAATGGGCTGCCCAGGGAGGTGGTGGAGTCTCCGTCCCTGGAGCTGTTCAAGGCAAGATTGGACGTGGCACTTGGTGCCATGGTCTAGCCTTGAGCTCTGTGGTAAAGGGTTGGACTTGATGATCTGTGGGGTCTCTTCCAACCCTGATGATACTGTGATACTGTGATTTGTGGCTCTAGAGTAGCTGATGGTTCTAAAACAAAAAGCTTTAATCAAAAGGGAAAATACATCTCTTCTTCTTTACAAGGCTCACAGAGGGATATTTTGTACTGGGAAAACAAACCAATTAAGCAAGATGAACTGGAAGGTAGTATTTGCTGGAAACCATCACCAGGCTGAACAAAATGCCCGTGCTATCTGAAGTAGATCAGACACTCTTACAGCATGTGCTAATGAGAGAGAAACACCAACCGCGGTGCCTCTCATGAAGCTGTGCTACAGAAGAGGATAACCACAAAACATGAGGTGTGTGAAGCCAAGGGCAACAGGGAATCACAGGGCCTCCATCACTCCAAGTGTCCAGAACTAAACCCCCAGCGTTTACTGTCAGCACGGCACTGCAGAGGGGTGCCGAGTGATGGATCACTGCTGCAGGGAGCTGTTGAGACACATCCAGAAAAGCATTTGTTAGGAGTTACACAGACACAGGAACAAGGATCTGCATGGAGATGTAATCTGAGGCAGCAGCATCTGGCTGGCACACAAACAAGGCATGCTCTCACCCCCCAGCAAGGCTGCAATCACGGCTGGCTATTTTTAACGAGTTTAATTGCTCACAAAGCCAAGGGCACTGCAAGAAAACAGCCAGCCCATGCTTTCTGCTGCTTCCCCAGTGCCCAGCCATTGTCCCCAGACAATGAGCTTTCCAGAGACAAACTAACTCCAAGGCTTCAACAACACTGCTGACACACTGCAGAAATGGCTTCTCCTTTCTGCCAGTGACTCCAGGGAACAGTTGTGAGGAAAGCAGTGAGGAGGTTGGGATTTATAGAGCTAAGTACCTGTGAAGCATTACCTTTACCTGGGGACACCCTGGTCCCAGAGTTTCCTAGTTTCTGCCTGAGACACATTCAAGCCCAAGGAGTTGAGAATCCCTTTCATGCCATTTTGCCTTCCCGTTAGTTTTGCCATTGCTGCCTTACACTGACACCTGTTGGGAGAGCAGCCAGGGAGACAAGGAGAGCAAAACCCACAATCAGGGCATTTCTTTGTAAGAGAAGGGGGTGCTCCAAATGGACCAACATTCGTTGGCTTCTGCTACCAGAAGGAGTGGACATTCTGAGCAATAGCCTCTCCAAACTATGAAACAGTTGGTATGATGAAAAAAAGCTCTCAGACCATTTCACGTCCAAGAAGCGGGAACTAAAAAGAAACTTACTTCTGCTCATAAAAACACTCCTCCAAAGCAGGAGGGGCAGAAACCTTTTGTTAAACCCTGGCAGCACAGCTTTGACTCATAACCATCACTATGGAGGAACCAGTCACACCCTGTACTCCTAAAATACAGCTATTGGAAGCAAGGCACTAAGCCCCAAGACCAGCTAGAATTCGTCTGAAAGTATAAGCAGGGAGCCACGCTACAGCAAGGAAATTTTGGCACCATCAGTGTGTTCAGTTAAAGTTAACCTCAATCAGAGCAGCTGTGTTACTCAACAGGGGTTTCCCCTACACCTGTGCTCCATCCTCTGCCACACAAAACTGCAAATGGTTGTTTAAAAACATTGGAGTACATAAAGGGAGGGTTATAATAAAGGATGTGGCTGCTGCAAAAAGCCCAAACCCACAACACTACCAAAAAATGTTTTTCATAGGTTCAGGTTGGAAGAATACTGTCAAGTACAAGCTGGCAAAACAAGTAATTCTCTCTTTCACCTGGGACTGACCCACAATACTCCCTAAAGCAGATGAGTATTTGCACAATCAATAACATGCACACATTCAATTTCTCTCTCAAAATGGGGTAAACAACTGAAAGAGATATTAAATTAGAAGTCACTCCCACAACATTGTGGAAAGGATTAAAACACTATTCTTCTTATCCTTCCATTCTTTTCCTTCTCACATCAAAATAACTGACTAATCTTCAGAGACCAAAGCAGAAATTAATTAGTAAATATGCTAAGGTCAAAGGTGGAGATTTTGGCTTTATAAATCCACAACATCAACAGCACTGCCCTTGAGCACAAGTCTAGGAGTTACAAGGAATGGTCTTCATAACCAACCCCTACAGAAATCTTCTCTGAATTTTCATCCCTACAATGAGCAGGAATAAAGGACCTTTATTAAAGTGACAAGTTACAACTTAGCACTATTAGTACATATGAATCTGTAAGAAACTGTCTGTGAGAGCAGACTCACAACTTCCATTTCTCTAGGCCACCATTTGTATATTCAAACAAAGAAGAAAATGAGATGGGCTTTCCTTTGCATCTTCTACTTGGCCATTGTCTGTTGTGAAATGCTACTCTAAGGTTTGGGTCTGAAAGTATTACTAGTGAATAAAAACAGTCTTTCTGCATGCTACCACTGATACAGTAACCCAATATTTCAGTCTTTGCCAGTAATAAAACATTGTAAAGAAGTTAAACCTAAAAATGGAGCATTTCTAGATTAATAACCAACATGCCCCACACCAGAAGTGCCACAGTTTTGTACTATCGATGTTTCTTCATCACATACAAATACATTCTACATTATTTCACTTAAAACATCATTTGGCTGTTACAAATTGCTTCTCTTTAAAGCACAACTTACTTCTGTTTCACACAGATTTGAAGGATGTGGAAACCAAGGGACGTGTTTGAGATAGAAGGCAGAACAAATTGTAAACCCAGTTGTATTCATCACAAAACCCCACATTATCTACTGCCCTAGCCACTGACTTTATCTTCATAGTTATTCTTATTTGTCCATACATAATGGAAAACTAAACATACACATTTTGTGCTAGGCTTGCATCCTGTTGTCAGCATATTTAAATTGGCTAAATATAACACAAGCTAGCCACAAGTGTGCTAAAGATTCTTTCAGTGGAGAGCCCTGACCCATTCATAAATTAACTACTAATTAATCTGTTGGAAAATATGCTTTCCAGAAACACCCATTTATATATGCAGCAGAGGGATGCTGCAGCTCATGCTCTGAAAGGACTGTAGCTTCTCATAGACAGATTGGAGGGATAGATTTTCCATGTATACCCTCTAGTATGACTTACCTCATGATTTTCTAGAGGTAACACATATAAAAGGCCTAATGCATATGTAAATATATATGCAAGACAACACTTCAATAGCTTTGTTAGAAATATATGTTAAATACTATCTCCTCCTATCGTGGCATGGTTTAGCTGATGTTGTGGTGCTAGGTTATAGGCTAGACTTCATGATCTCAGAGGTCTTTTCCAGCCTCAATGATTCTCTTTTGAGAAATGGCCATCATCTTCCCCCCCCCCTCCCCTTCAATTAATCTAACACAATATGGGGATGGCACATTAGTCACCCATTTTCAAAGCATGTTCCAGAACCCTAACATCTGACAATTGATGTTGCATCTTCCAAACTTCATTCTGAACCACAAGAAAAAACTCTCTCAACATACTTACCACTGACATCAAGGCATCTCTGCTATTGGGCTGTTCCTAATTAGGGTTGTGTATGTTACACATGTTGAAAGAGTTTGCGAACATGCTTTGTGGTTGACAGTTAAGCTCAGAATTTGAAGTAATCTGAACTTTCATGTGTTTACATTGCATTTTCTGTAACAAATGCATCATGTGCATAATAAACAGATATCTGCACGTCTACATGCACACACACTGCTTTGTTTTAGCAAAATAAACACAAAACAGGTGTCAAAGATGTTAAAATTTGTAACTGGATGTCCTGGTTTAGGTTGGGATAGAGCGGAATCTCTTTCTAGTAGATGGTACAGTGTTGTGTTTGGGATTTATAGAATCATAGAATGGTTTAGGTTGGAAGGGACCTCAAAGCTCATCCAGTTTTAAGCCCCTGCCATAGGCAGGGACACCTCCCACTAGAACAGGTTGCTCAAGGCCTCATCCAACCTGGCCTTGAACACCTCCAGGGAGGTTGTGGAGCAGCCACAACCTCTCTGGGCAACCTGTGCTGCTGTCTCACCATCCTCACTGTAAAGAACTTCTTCCTAACATTCAGTTTAAATCTCCCCTCTGCCAGTTTAAACCCATTCCTCCTCATCCTGTCAGTACAAGACCTTGTAAATAGTCCCTCCCCAGTCCTTCTTTAGGCCCCCTTCAGATACTGGAAGGCCACTCCAAGGTTCCTCAAAGCCTCATTTAGGGTAAGAAAAAGGCTGAAAACAGACTGATGTTTTCTGTTGTTGCTAGGTAGTATTTACTCTAAGACAAGAACCTTCTGGCTTCTCATGGCTCAGCAGTGAGTAGGTTGGAGAGGTACGAAAGTTTGTCAGGGGAAAGCTGGCTGGGGGCAGCTATACCAGCCCTGGCTGGGCACTGGTCAGCAAGCAGTGAGCAATCCCATTGAACATCACTCATTTGGTATGTTCCAATTATTTTATGATTATTACCACTGTTGTTACTATTCGCTCCCCTCCCCTTTCCTGTCCTGTTAAACTACATTTACCTTAACTCATTATTTTTGGGTGGTATGGGGTTTTTTTCCCCCTTGATTCTCTTCCCCATCCTCTGAGGCATAGTGAGCAAGAGGCTGTACAGGGATGAGTTGCTAGCTGGGGTTAAACCACAACACTGGAATAAACACATTCAGCAAAACCACATTTCTAGTGCCCTTCTGCTCAGCTATGGATGTCTGAAGACAGGATTCAGAACTATTTCCACTATATTTTAAAGTTCTTTCCTCATTGGATGTATTTATTTACATATTTAAACTTGTATGTGCTACTTAAAATATGGAATCAAGTCATTCAAGACAGTACCTATACATCTATTTTCTATGTATGCATCTATGTTTAAAGATAGAAAATAAAATCCAGTTAACTTCTTGGAATACTACAGCACAAAAACCACTGGAGCAGAAGCACAAAAAGGAAAAGTACCAACACTATACAGGTAATGAACAGAAGTCAGTCCTTCACAAGTCCAAAGCCCAGGGCAGTTGATTTTATTCTCAAACCTTACACAAACACACCAGGCATGAAGATGCTGCCTGTGAATTGCAGGGCTTTGGATCTCTGCTTTCAAAAATCATTATTTTATTAGATGTGCGTACATCTCCCTTTTGATTTGCAAGAGCCTTACAAGATGTAAGGGGAGCTCAGAGACACATTTAATTGCCAATGATACTGTGCCACGTTTCAAGTTCCAGCATTAGCATCTCAAGGTGGAAGAACATTACAACCCTATCAAAGCCTTAAACCCACTTTCCACATAAACACATTACTGTCTGAGTTTCCCTTTTGAGCCTTTTGTCTTGTGCTCACCCTTCAGTTCAAAGCAGTAAAACAACAAGATATTTCAGTATTAAGATAAGTCATGATACTGCCTTGAAGCAAGAGGGATGGCAAGGCATCATCCCCACTTCAATCTTTATCAATAGAACACAGATGTCTCTGGAGCACGACTCGCTTGCCTGCTCAGCAGTGGAATATACCACACTTTTCAGTTATATCAAGAGCTCTTTACTGCACTCAGGCATCTTAAAAATGGATGGAAATGATTCTCTTAATATTCCTTGCCCAGGGAAAGCTACCAGAGAACAGCTCTAGGAGCTTTACATCACCTCTGCCCAGGGCAGAGTACTCCACCATCCATCTTGCTTCTGGGGATGTGACCCATCATAAAGCAGGGCAGCCCTGTAGCCCACTAACACACCCAAGAGCTCAACAGGGTCAGGCTAACAAGCAGCCAAAAGCCACTGGTATTCTCCTTGCTCCAGCTGGAGTTCATCATGGATGCACTGCATGGAAGCCACAGAACCTCCAGAAGATGAACCAACCCTTTGCTGTTCTGTCCTTAAGGCAAGAAAATCAAGTACTGATGCACATTTGAATGGACTAATTTAAGTCTACCTGGAAGTCTCCTATTTCAATAGGCTGAAATTAAAAATTGAGCCTAATAAATTAAATGTCAATCTCCAAGTTTTCAGCTCCCCTACTCTATCAAATTTAATGCAGCCTATGTTGATATTGCATTATAAAATTAATTACAATCACATTTGATGGATGAGTAGTGATCCTGATAACAGCCTTCCAGTGCTTTAGGGGGGCCCTTAGGGAGATGAAGAAGGACTTTTTATCAGGGAATTTAGTGATAGGATGAGGGGTAGCAGTTTCAAACTAAAAGGGGAGAGATTTCAATCAGCTGTAAGGAAACTTCTTTACTATGAGGGTGGTGAAACGCTGGCACAGGCTGCCCAGAGTAGCTGTGGATGCCCCATCCCTGGAAGTGTTCACAGTTGCAAGGTTGGATGGGGTCCTTGAGCAGAAGGGTCTAGTGAAAAGGGAGGTGGCTGAGGCCCCATCCCTGGAGGTGTTTAAAGCCAGGCTGAATGAGGCTCTGGCCAGCCTGATCTAGGGTAGGGTGTCCCTGCCCAAGGCAGGGGGGTTGGAACTAGATGATCCTTGTGGTCTCTTCCAACCCTGACTGATTCTATAATTCTATGAAAAGTGTTCCTGCCCATGGCAGAAGGATTGGAACTAGATGATCTTTAAGGTCTCTTCCAATCCAAACTACTCCTTAAGTACTGAATCATGAAAAGAGGCATCAAGGGAAAGAAGAGCATAAAGTGTTTCCAAAGACAGACAGACTGCAGCCTAAGCAAATTCCTTATCAGAGACCAGAAAGCCAGGCTGTGTCAGGATGCTGTTCCTCATCAGAAAAGGGGAAATAGGGGGAGATAAGAAACAGCTACTCTTTAATTGCCATAGTTACAGCAGGTTTGTTTAAGAGAGATGTGCCCTTCACTAGTCTTACGGCATTTGTCTAAACGTTTGCAGAAAGTAAAACACCTCTTTTTACACTCTATGTGATTCAGTGCTCCAGTAGAAAAACATATTGTTTGTAACCCTCAACTCTATCCACATTTAGAATGAAGATGTTGTAATTAGTGATATCCACCACTCCCCACCCAGCCACACTGAAATGTTCCTACACTTCCTAGACCATTAAAAAATAATCACAGCTGAATAATACATTAGTGAGGCTGATCACAGGCAAAACAAAGTTTGTCAGTTCTCCTGTTATTAATTTGCTACAGCAATGTAAAGGCAGTAAAACCTGTTGTATTTTATAGCATAGGACCCAATAAAAGTAGTTCCACATTTCAGCTAATCACTCTGAAGGCTGGCATTTGAGATAGTGACAACTGGGAGCTAATGTTGCTTTTGTGTAAGCTTTGGCCATGTACAACAACTTCCTCAAATGACTGTGAGGATGCTACACATGATCCCATTCTCTCAGCAAACTCATTTGCTCTTCTGCAAAGAGATCTCGACAGACAAGATCTCATGAGCTTCTGAGGAGGTGCAGAGGGATCCTTATTAGGCTCTGCCAGCTTCCTAGAATTTCCCTGCTTCTTGATTTTCTGGCAGTGATCCCTTAGGCTGCTGACACAGGCTGCAACTGACACCAGACCATGTAGAACTTCCAACATAAAACCTTTTCTCCTTTCTTATCCTCTTCCAATAACAGGAAAACAATGAACACTACTGACATATACACTCCCATTACTGGCCACATGTTTAGCATCCAAAGGAAGAGGGGAGAAAGTGACACCTTCAGAACCATCCTTTCTGGTTTTCCAAGAAAGACTCCTATCACCATATCAAAGATTTTGACATATTTAGTGTTAACTAAAGTCTTACTGGAAGTGAAGAATGATTCATGGCTTGCTTTGAACCAGTTCCAAACAAACTCAGTCTGAGCAGCTGGCAGAAAAAGGAGAGAGACAGTTCTACAGGTCTTCTGCTTCTCTCTCAAATTTTCTACTTTAAAAACCAACAGAAAGCATGTTTGGCTCTTACTAAGTCACACCTTCAGCCTCTTGGCTGTCAATAAGTATTTAGACTTTTAACTCCAGACCTGCAACCAAACCTGTGTGAAGGCTGCCAGTGTTTTCAGATTCTCACCAGCTTGAAGGCACAGAGTCAAAGAGCTTCTCTCCACAAGGAGTGCCAACTAATGCCATACTGAGGGCTGCAGTATCTTTGCCCACTTTGGTGAGACAGAAGGATAAGCCTGTGATACTTTGGAACACCACCTCTGTCAATTAAACCTGCAGCCAAGGGAAAACAGTCAGCATCCAACCGGTCAAACTGGAGTCTGCTACTTCCAGCGTTCCTGCAACGGCACTGAGAACAAAACCCAACCAGAAGCAACCTAACCCCTTCCCTAAAGGAGCATCATTTGTCAAAGTGAAGAAAAGGAACCGCTGGAAAACACAGATGCTCCTCGTGATAGGGGAAATGGGTTGGGAGGGGTTAAAAAACAACCAAAGAGAAAAGAAAGAGAGAGCAGAGCCGGGAATGCTGGAAGGTGGGGGGTGCTCCGAGCAGGGCGTCCGCACTGTGCCTCTTCGGTCCGCAGAGGGAGCCCCAGCCCCGCCGAGCGGCGGGCCAGGCTCCCCCCGCGGAGCCGCCCCCACTACACACCAACCCCCACCGGCGACCCAGCCCAGCCTTCGGACACGGATCCGAACGGATCCCAAACCGGCAACGCCGAAGAAATGCACCATGCACAGCACGGTGGTGTCAGAGCAGCAGCGAGCGGGCGGGAGGAGCAGGTTACATGCGGCACTAGGACCAGAGGCTATTAGCGGGTTTAAACCAGAGCAGGGTAGGTTTAGATTGGACATTAGGAAGTTCTTCTACTCACAGAGGGGTGAAACAGGTTGCCTGGAGAGGTGGTGAAAGCTCAGCTTATGGAGACATAAGGTCAGGCTTGACGGGGCTTTGAGCAACCTGATCTAGTTGGGGATATCCCTGCTGAATGAAGGAGCGGGGTTTGGACTAGATGACCTTTAAAGATCCCTTCAAATCCAAACCATTCCATGATTCTGAGATTCTGTGATAAGGACCAGCAAACAGCTATTAACACTGAGACTGAACCAGTGCCAGGCACGACTAGGGCACACTACTCATGGAGGGTTTTTAGCTGCAGTCCCCACCTGTGCTGCAAACACCACTATTTGCCAGAAGGCCAAGCAGAGGAAGAAACTGCTCCACACAAATTCATAGGAAAATGGCAGAGGTTAGCATTAAGGTCCCAAACTACATGTCAACATTGGTTGAAGCATCTATTTTAAGTCATTGACTGCTAACTTACCCTGCTGAGGTCAAATACATAGAAATTACAGCACTCAAAGACCTGGGGAATTGACTTGCAGCAGCAATCACAGAAAGCTAGGCAGTGTCCATACACCTAGATTTTCAGTGAAGCCCATCTCAAGAGTAGAAGGTGTATTATTGACTAGGTTTGGGTGTGAAAAGAGCCTTATAAAGTGGGTTTGGCTGCAGAAGTCACTACAGAGTGTTACAGTGGAGATAACCTGGTGATAAAACAGCTGTAACTTATCATACCCAGGGAGAAAGTAATTGCCACAGTTACTAGTGGAAATGAGTCCTTCCTGCTCCAAAACCCACCGAAGCTTTGGGAAATTGCTTTCATTAGCATGAGCATGCATCATGCTGATGGGAAAGAGCTGGCAGCAATTTCCACCAAAGTTACAAAATATTGTGTAAAAATAAAGACAAACTCTTCTCCTCATAGATAAAAGGGCTCTAGATAAAAAATCCTTTGACTGCTCTTAACCTCCTTCTGATACAAATTCATCCATGTTAATTTAAAATTTACAAGTTGGGGAAAGAAAGTCAAAGTTGGGAAAAAACACATACTCTGAGCATTGAAATAATTCCAACAGATTAAAAATACTGTAAATGATCTGAATTCTAGGGTGTACTGGATAGACAGAAACATCCCATGGCAGGCTCCCCCTGTCACCCCCACGTGTGCAAATACAACTCCATCTGCTGTCAGCAAAACCTTCCCCAGTACTATCATAACCACTCCTACTTAAAAAGCCTTTCTGGATAGAAAACAAGACATAGTTCTTCATTTGGCTTAACAGGCTGCAGAAATCCCAGTTCAAGGGTGAAAGGAAGGGCAGAGAGAAAATTGCCTTTCCCCTCCCAAGTCAAACATTTGAAAAGTGTTCAAAACAGCTTTTAATTACAGCTTGTACAGTGGTACTGCCACGTGTTACATGGCAGCGAGAACACCTTGAAGAGTTCAGCTCATGTCTTAGCTTAATCTACAGCTAAATGGCACCTTAAGTGAAATCCTCAGGTGGTATAAACAACCCTGGCTCCAGAAATCACCCCAGCTTCATCAACCACCTTGAAGTCAGCAGAGCAGGCCACCTGACTGGACCAAGTTCTTTTTCCAGTTGTACCTTCTCCCACAGCACTCCCCTGCTGCACTTGGTCATGGTCCAGCCAGTACACCCCATGGAACCAGGCTAGGATTTGAAAGAGAGCTGTGAGAAAAATCTGTCTCTCTCCAGTCCTCTTTGTTTCAGAAGAACCTTTTCCTTCCATAGTGCTTGGCTCCCAGTCACCATTTTCATGTTGCATTTCACACTGAAGGAAACTCAGCCAGGCCTGCCAAGGGCTGCAAAGTTTTCTGTCAAAACTTGGACAAGCTGAAAACTTTTACAGTCTTTTATATATAAACCTGAAAGCAACTGAGACTTTCATTTTACTTGCAGCTCAAGGTTGACTGTTTTATGACATTTAGCCAATGTGGCTTGAGTTTTCTGTTTGAGGTTTCATTATGAAATCTTAATTCCAGAGCAATGTAAATTAATACTTTTATTAATAGTATCTATAGTAAAAGATTATGGGACTTGGGAGCATGGCTCCAAGTGCAATTCACTGCCTAGCAGACTACATGTTGTCCAAAAAGGAGGCCTGTATTTTCATTTACATTGCAAAAACTGTGTTTACTTTATTGTCAGCACACATTTGGAGACCCAAACACAGGGACTATTTCCCAAGCTGCCTTCAGAGTTGATGGTTATACATATTACACTAGCAGCTCAAGGGCAAACACCAAATAATTGCAATAAAGAGCAGTTTCTGTTCCCAGAAATTACTTGTTCAGTGTAACACACACAAAGTTTTGGCTGGAGCGGCCCTCAGGTGTTGACCTCATCCAAGCCCTACTCCAAGCAAGGCTGATTCAGCTCAGGAGAGATCAGGCTGCTCAAGGGAGATCTGGAATTCTCCAGGGATGCAGATCCTATAGCCTCTGGACTGAATCCACAGATCCTACAGCCTCTGGAAGAGCTCTTATGGCCAGCTTTGTATTACTCTGTGCTCTTCAACATGCTTATGCTGGCTTTGCAGCACAACAGCCGTTGAGTTGCACTAGTATGATGGAACACAACTTTGATTACAGATGCCACATCTGGAAATATTTCTGGTGTCCATTTTCTGTCCCAAAATATGCTGAACTTCAGGGTTTGAATATTGAACACAACCATGTATAAGCTGTGCCACCTTCCAGCATGCAAAGTGCAGTGATGCTTCTGAAGGAGGAACTGTCAACACTTTGCCAGTTGGAGTAAGATGGTGGCAATCCTCTCAGCTCAATTTCAGTGGGACTAGTAGCATGAGGAACTGTTACACATGCTTGTTATGAAGCTCAAATGTTTTTATTAGCATAAATGAGCAGAAGTTAGGTTAATAATCTGAGCACACTGACAGATGTTCAACAAATACTTGGCACTGCTGTAGCCAGAACAAGAATTAAACATTATCTTGGAACAGCCTGCAGAACACCACAACCCAAAGCAGCAAAGCTCTTGCACCAGGTTAGACAAATACATATATGCAGAAGAGCCAAGCTCAATTCTAGCACAAACCCCATGATACATCTTTGTATTGTGTGGAGACCTCAACATTTTGCATCTGTTTTTCTACAAAGATTTTACTTCCAGTGCAAGTAGAGAACCACAACAGCTGCGTTGAGGGGCAGGCTACTTTTGTAACCAAGGGAAGGAAAGAAGGCATACCCCTTTACATTGGAAAAAAGCAGATTTAAGACATCACCTGCTTTTTTGCTTACTGAATTCAAGTTCCATTCAAGTTCAACCCAAATGCAAGTTCTGAACACACCAATGGGATTTCCCCCTTCAAAATATCATTATTTTATCAAAGACATAAGATTAGTAAAATAATAAATCTGGGGAGAATGATGATATGAAGTCATTATGGTCAGGTCAAGCTAAGACCTAAAGTCTTATTCATGAGTTAATAGAAAAGCTCAGGAAACATCAAGTGCAAGAAGTCTCACCAGGAGCAGGGGGGTGCTGCGCAGGCTGACCTGGGCAGCACTGATGTTCTCACTAATTGTTTCTGCAGTGTTTTAGGTAGGTTTGCAGTACCTATACTGGAAAGCTTAAGATTAATATATTGGTTTAGGTTTTCTTCTATGTTCACACTATTCACAAGTGTGAGGTAAACAGTGACTGAAAGCTTGGAACTGAAGATCAGAACCACCTATGTGAACATTTGACTCTCTTATTGTGAGAGGCTATTTCCAACACTGTTACTCCAAACACTTCTATACTCCACTCTCTCCCTCTTTAAGAGGCAACAGACCCAACTCTATGTAAATGAGAAACTATGTTGTTTGTCCAGGTGACCTCTCAGCTCTCATCACCCACAGGACTGCAACTCTATGAGCTGACTTTCCCTTCCTGAAGGGCAGTGTAAAATGAGTAAATGAGAGACAGATTTTGACTAAAGGTCAGAAGCCACAGAGGCAATCTAGACTCTAAATCCCACCAGTTTTATGAAGACTGACTGCAAGGTACTTTAAGCCAGTCCGGCATTGGGACTGTTTAACCGTGGGGCTGAGAAGCTCTGCAAATTTAAGTCTGTATTTCCAAAAGAGCAAAACAGGGACAAGATAAAAGCCGTGAAAGGGCCGATGGTGAATTGTTTTCTGTAGGTTTCCTGATAAGCTTGAGCATGTTTGAGTTACTGATAGGCAAGAGGTTTCTTAGGATCCATGCAGATACATCTTCAGCACTGTTCCTCAGAGACAGAAGTTTCACTTACTCAGAGGCACTGCACATTCTTAACACATTACAAAAAGATCCTCACCTTTCAAAGCCTCAGTTTCTACTGTTCCTGATGGCTTTCTGTGGAAGACAACATTTTTTTCATTCCATCACAAGGCTTCAAATTATATAAACCAATTTAAAACCTATACAAATCTGTGAGTGGGGAGTGGGCATGAAGAAAAAGGCTCCAGCAGTAGTGGAACAAAGCCTAAGATAATTCTGGGAGTCATAACCACATTGTGTCAATAGCATCACTTTACAAGTTCAATATTTTTCTTAAAGTGCTAATCCAATCTAAACAAGAGTTTGAGTCTAAATTAAACAAACTGCACTTTTACTGGTATTAACTAAAATATGCAATGCTAATTTCAGCAGGCATGTACTAACAAGAGCAGCTATGCAGACTGTGCTGTTCTCCAAGGCAAAGGACAGACAATAAATTTCCTTTTATTCCCTCTCCAAAGAAAATGCACTGCACTAACAAAAATCCACACTGAGGCTTATTAAAAAGAAATACAAACCACAAAAACCAGCAACACAAAAGCAACAACAACAAAGCAAATCTCCAAATTTCCTACATATCAATGCTTTTAAAGAGTCTTTAAAAAAAAAAAAAAATCATTGCATCTCCACTTCTGATTCAATTTGCTGTCAAAGGTCATGGGCTAAAATATACAGTTTACGCTAAAAGCAGGAAGCAGGGTAAGTAATTGAATAACATCAGGAAATGGAAGAATACTGCCATTTTCCTAATGGATATAGTACAAGGTTTACTCTCTCCAAATTGAATTCTAGGAGCTCCTGTAGTAAAGGGGTTTATTTTTCTTCAGCTTGAATTTTAGCCCACGAGGTTTAAAGAAAAAATTCTCATGCAATCAAAAGGACAAAACATCACAGCAGCTTTATTTTCTAACAGACAAAGATGATCATTTCTGCAGGGAAGAGAAAACCCTCATCAACAGGGTCTTAAACAGAACTGGCATAGCAGGTTGGCTGTTTAATATACATGGCCTGGAAATAATTCTACTAAATCAGATCTCTGAATTATTCATGAAAAACAGATTTTCATGATTTAAATTAGAAAGACTTAAAATTACAAGCCTTGCATTGCTATTGATAGGTAAGGCCTCTTTCCTCCCAACGTGATGTTACAGTCTCCTACAGTTCTGCTCCAGGAAATGCTTTATGATCACTCTAAAATAGTACACGAGAGGCCATGCCACTTATTGCTTCTGGAAACAACATACCCACTGGTACCTACTGTAGGCCAGCAGTAACACACCAGTAATAATCATATCAAAATGCATCATTATTAGAAGGAAGGAAGTTTGAGGGGGTCGTTTTCACTATTTATTGCATGCTAAAGCACAGGTTCATTTGAAAGACTGTAAGCCCCAGCCTTAATGCTGAAATAATATCTTTCCATCACCGAAACCACTGCGATTCTTATGGGAAACATCAGAAGCAGGAATTTTACTTCAGCTCTTTTGAAAGCACTGTGTAATGATACACCTTCCACCCTTCCCTCTGTGCCTTCTTACTAATTTATAAACACCTTGCCACTAATAAGCTGAAGGTTCTACACCACCTCCTGATAGGTACTCTCCAGTCACTCAACACAGCACTCGTTTCTGCCAAACTCCAGTGTCTGTAATGGCTGTGGTGCCTTCTACTAGAAGTCATTAATATTCATTTATCACACAGGTACCAAACCTTTCATCTGAAGATCTCCAAACAGTGCACAAATTCCCTGATTAAACCTTTATGCCTTGATTAGGAATTGGTAGACAAGTTCTTTATGATTAAACACAATTTACATACAAGATGAACATGGGGAAAATGAGGCTGAGACTTGACAGAGCCCCAGCGTGCACATCTACAGTGGAAGGCAGTGGTCTCCATGCTCAGCTCCCATTCTGACACGACCATCTCGTGATGTCTCACAGGGGGTTACATTGTGGCATTTGACTGACTGATTGAGATCCAAGTGCATGGCAGTTTTGTTCAGAGACAGATAGAGATTTTCCACATTGTATAAGCATTTTCTGGAAACATCCAAAGTCAGATTCAGCTAAAACATGAATAGAACAAAACTCAAGTGCAATAAAGTGAGTGCAGTTCAGGCTGGACCAGAATCCAGTGCAGGACAAATGGGACAGGTGGGATAACCTACAACCCAAAGAGTTAGAGCACAGTAACAGCTTTTGTGGGCTAAGATAAAATCCCTGTTTCCTGAATCTTTTACTTTGGCACAAGAGCTACTGAAACTCAATTGCTTTTACAATGACATGGATCAGCCCTCTGCACACAGTTCCCTTTTATCATCAGGAGAAGTTCAGACAACCAATATCAAATCTTGCCAACCCAGAGCAGCATGTCACCCAAATACAGCCTTTGTTTGACAACACAACACTAAGTCATCAGTATCTTGTCATTTCTTTCTTCAGCACCAAAGCACAGAGCACTTGTCTGTATATTTATTTATTTTCTTAAACATAGGAGCTATTTTCCCTCACCTAGCAAGCCTTATTGAACAACAAGTTCTATAATTAACATCAAAGCAATTTGAAAGCTGCTTGACTTGCTAAAAGCCGGTAAACAAGCAGGAAGAAAGAAGGTGCTCTACAAGAGAGGAACATGTGTTTGGGGGAGGGGAGGCTATAAAACATTAAACAGATTGATCAGTAATTTTAACAGAATTTCCATTTTCATTAACCCTCTGTCTGCTTTGGGCACTTGTGGTTTTTATTTTTTATTTATGAAACATAAGTTGGGTTTGTTCAAATCGGAGTAAAACCTGTTCAGAAGGAAACAGTGAACACAGATGGGAAAAACAAGAGAGCACCACTGAATTTTCATGCACCAAATGGTTGCTGTCTCATATAGCTAGGATAAAATCCACCTGCTTTATGATTATTTTTTATTAGAATATTTAAAGTCAACCTGAAATCTCTTCAAGAAAAAAGTAATAAACATCAGTTTCTAGTTCTACACCTATCCTCCACTTCACTATTTTTATTAGCTTAAAGATTTCTTTAGATTTGTGAAACTGGGAGAGTGGGTTAAGCAGGGTGAGCTTGGCTTAGGCTTCTTATAAACAAACTTGAGGGTTTTCTTGTTTCTCTGTGTATGCAGAAAGAAGCTGCACGAATTGTGGCATCTTAGAATGGTTCGGGTTGGAAGGGACCTTTCAAAATAATCTAGTTCAAACTTCCCCACCATGAGCACAGACATCTGCCACTAGATCAGGTTGCTCAAGACTCTGTCCATCCTGGCCTTGAACACAACCATCTCTCTCTGGACAACCTGTTCCAGTGTTTCACCACCCTCACTGTGAAGAATTTCATCCTAATTTCCAGTCTAGATCTACCCTCTTCCATCTTAAAGCCATGCCCTTTCATCCTATCACTACAAGCTCATGAAAGGTAACTCCAATCTCTTCTGCTCCTATTTGGAACTCAACTAACTGGGAAGGCAAATAGGCATACGGTTCACAGGAACTTCAAGGTCAGTGATTCAGCTCCTTGCTGTCAGAAACTTTAAAGACACATAGCTGCTTCTTTCTGTGTGAGCTAAATCAACTTGTGCCTGCAAACCAATCATTTTTCACCTTCCTCCTCCTACAGCTTCTTGCAGGATTCTCACTAGACTTTGAGCTGAAAGCTGAACTTATTGCTAGTGTTTATTTTATGCCTCTTTACACCTATGTCATCTTTTGCCAAACTTCACCTTAAATAGATCTTTATCCCTCAGGGATGTTTGCACACAGGACAGATCTGGGAAGTCTGTCATCTTATTGCTAGGTTTTCAGTTTGTTGGACTACAAATAAAACATTCTCCTGGTGTCTCACATACTAGGGGAAACTGTGATTAAATGTTGTACCAATGAAAATGGGTTACTAGAGCTGTTCAGAGATCAGCAATGTGAGAAAAGACACCAAGAACACAGCCATGGCTGAGAACATCTAATGAACGTTTATAAATGAGGGCTGGGGGTCAAGAGGGAGGGAACAAACTCTTTTCAGTTGTGACTTGCAATAGGACAAGGGACAATGGGTACAAGCTACAGCACAGAAAGTTCCACCTCATCATGAGGAAGAAATTATTTACTGTAAGGGTCATGGAGCACTGGAACAGGCTCCCCAGAGAGGTTGCGGAGTCTCCTTCTCTGAAGACCTTCAAGCCCTGTCTGGATGTGTTCTGTTGTGACTTGGGCTAGATTGTATGGCCCTGCTCTGGCAGAAGATTGGACTCGATCTCCAGAGGTCCCTTCCAACCACTAACACCCTGTGATCCTGTGAATATGCTCAGGCACTTTCCCAAGTAAGGGTGAGCTTTGGTTTAAATTTAGCACTTCCTCAAGAAAATCCATTCACATGGACATGTTTGAAGACTCTTCCCAATAGCTGATCCAATACAAAGAGAAATCTTAACTTGACCCTACAGCGGCTGTTAAAAAATGGCAATTAGAATGGTGTGTATTTGTTTTGCCTGAACAACATTGCTAACCACGGAGGCAAACTTCCAGCAGCACTAGAAATGCAAAACTGCACTAACTTCTGCAGATCACCACCTGTGCAAATACTTTATTTCAGCAACCTATGGAGAACTCTCTCTTTTCTATTCACAGTCTCACCATGTTAGAATATTGAGAAGAGAAAATTGTGCTTTTGTCCTGACCTTTCTCTGGAACAAGTTTGTTTTGTCTGTTATAGGAGTCATGGCCTTAGGTAGTAATGGCCAAAGTGTCTTTAACTGGCAAAGCAACCAAGTCAAATATTCTTTTTAATTATTTAAGAGTACAGCAAGCTCAGAATAAAACAGAAAGCTTTGTCACGCTTCCGCTAATAACAAAGGTGGACTTTCCTGGTGCATCCAGTTCACATACTATGAAAGAGGGTTAGCATGGGAAATAGATTCACATTTGTTCCATTTCAGTGGGTTTGGGGACGATTAAAATTCAAGATGTCTTTATTCTACACAAACACAACATTCCATCTTGTGAAGCCTCACAATGAAGAGAACCACCTCCTCTCAGCTGAGGACTATTATCACCAATTTTCTGAGCTTTGAACACAGGTCATTTTTTGCTGAAATGAAATAAACAGCAGAAAGTTTAGCAATGCAAACACATTTCTTTCAGCAGCATCTTGCAGTCATAGGGAGAGTGTGTGGCATCTGCGGGCACATGTAGCCACAGGGCTGGCCAGAGATGTCCCTCCACAGCCACAGGCTCAAAAGTTCTGCAAGCCCACCACAAGGCACTGCAAACCTTGAAAGCTAACGTGCCAGATGTGCTTCACACTGCTTTAGTGTACCCGGCTGCAGTGACAGCACCACTCATGCTGCTGTTTCCTTTATGATTCTAATAAATCTCAGCCAAAAATGCAGCTGTTCAGGTCTAGGGAATCCCAGTTTCCCTCTCTGTCTGGTTGTAAGAAACTAGCTAGCAAAGCAGAAATATTGCCCTTCGTTTACAAGGACATAGGAAAAATATCCTACTAACTTCAAGAAATTGCCTCTTGACCTCCTGCTGTTGTCTTACTCTTGGAAAATATGAACTAGAGAGTCTTGGTAAGAGAACAGTTCCTCCAAATGTTGTTCAGTGACATTGAAAGTGTCCCCAGGCACTTCACAAGCACACAGTCTCAGTCTTTGGTCCCTGAATCCATGGAGTTACAGCACTCAAGAGTGGGACCAGAGGGTACAAAAGCCCGAGTCTAAGTATCACACAAGAGCCTGACCTGCTCCCAAGGCTGCTCTCCTGCTCCAGGGCTCTTCCCAAACCACGGAGCTTGTTGCAAGGTACCACAGCCTACCTGCGCCTCCCTTCCTGCAGATTGGATCTTACATCAGAAACAGCCCCAGAACACAGCCCCTGCTCTCTGGCAGTGGGTCCTATGCCAGAGAAATGCTGCACACTCACCAGCACATTGCTGGATGCTACAGCCACATGGCTCTTATACCTCCTCCCTTTGTGACTACAGAGTTCATGGGGGGAAAAGGCACCCAGTAACATAGCTTCAACACCTCCATGTTCACATCAAATAATTGTGCATGAACTGCTTTGCTTCCAGTTAATACAAAGGTGAGTCTACAGATCAGAACTCTTGCCTTACATTGAAGGTGTATTTGTAGAATACAGAACAAGTTTACTTCAGGAAATGCTGGGAGACGTGTCTTTTTGGGTAATTTTTAATTCAATAGGGTCACTTTACTGTACTGCCTTATATTGCTCAAGCTAGAGCTTCATTTATCTCCAAGCAGCCTCAGTCAAAATTCATTCTTTGCTTAATTCCTGTTAGTAAGATGCTTAGCAACTTTTGAGGCAGCAATTGATTGCATCACACGTGTGAAATATGACTCACTTCCCCAGATGGCACCTTTAATAATCATTTAAGTTTTCAATTAGAGTGGGGTGCCAACACTAAAAGGAAAAAGGTAATCCTGGGAGACAATAACTGCTCTGTGCACAGTGGTTTTGTTTTTTAACTGTTATTCTCATGATATCTAACTGATTAACATAATGAAGTTAACCCCAAAAGCCACTGTCTTTAATCTTTTTATTCAGGCTGGAATTTGCTAGGGGCTTGCTACACCCTGGCTGGAGTGAGCAAGTGGTGTGCACAGGGACACTTTTTCCCCGCAGCTTTACCAGGTCTGGTGACAGGGTGGTGACATCTCTCTGGCAACTCTGTTTCACAGCTGCATAAACTGGAGCCAAAAGACCAAGTGAGATGCAGCAGGGCAGATAGCAAAGCAGTGGCAGGATTTGCATTAGAAATAAAAACATGCCAACACTGCTCATTTTCTTCCAAGCCTGATCACCTGCAACACAACAGCCATGGCAGGTGAAAGAAGAGGAGCCCTTTTGCCACACACCAGGTGCAATCAGCTCACACTATCAGCCTCAGAGATGCAGGGGAGATATTAATATCCCTCCATTTACTCCTGTTTCTAGCTGTGCCTTAAGTTCTTCCATGCTGCGCTTTGGCTGCACAGCCTCTACCATCTCCAAGTTACACTCGTATGAGAATTACACTGGTCACCATATCAGATATTAACACCCATGTTTGAGTCCCAGTTAAGAGACAATCCCTATGGCCAAACAGACAATATTTTCACCAGGCTGTGTAAACACAAGATTGTAACCAGGTGTTAAGCTTACTTTTCTCTGCATCTATGAATGGGGACTGTCTGTGCCTACACTGGAGCCTGAAGACACTCCTGTTAACAAGAGACTGAGATGGGTGTTCAACACAGTAGCATAAAGACAGAACCAAAGTAGTAGTATGCTATTAAACAGTTATCATGGTACTGAGCTGTGCTAGTTTGAAGCAGGCTAGAGTGTTTTGGTGAGAAAAAGGAGATTATAGGCTGTGAAAGGAAAACAATGGTGATGTCTCCTTCCCTCACAGTCTTGCTGAAGAAGAATGTAAACATTAGATAACCCTCTGGCCATTTTGTCTGCATTTTCTGGCTGGGCACTGACTGAGCTGCATCTCCCTAACCTCACCTTCCACTCCCCTTTGCTTCTTAACCTCTTGGCTGAACCTCTATTCTTCCTTAGGACTGGGGTAAGGTTGAGAGGGGCAGGGGGAAGGTGCAGGGGTGGTTGAGAGCCCCTCCTGGGGACTCAGGTTTCTGGGAGGGGAGATGTGCTTCTGTATTTCTTTTACCTTGTGTATTTCTGTATATAGTTGTATATACTGTAAATAACTGATTGTATATTGTGCTAGCTGTAAATATAAGCTTCATTCCTATTCCCAGAGCTGGCTGAGACTAGTCTGGGTTCCTTCTAAAGTGTGGGGGGGCGGGTAACACCCAAACCATCACATGAGTTTAAGATACAGGCATTTCCTACTTCAGTCTCAATAGACAATACCTGGACAGGCTTTCTCCTACTTTTGAGCATAGGTACTCATTATCAGGAGAGAGGCATAGCAAAACCAAGAGCCTTTTCTTCCAATTTCATCAGACTTGCAAGTGAAGCTCTCCACAGGGAAGCCATTTTGAGTCCATGGGATCTCCCAGTATGTATTTTTAACCTATCTAGCAGGGATAACATCCTTACTAATCCATTTGACTCATGATTACTATTTCAAATACAGGCTCACTCCCAGTTGAAAAAAAAAAAAAAAAAAGCAGACTTTCCGTGGCAATATATACAGAACAATAACACTGCCAGATGGTATAATACTGAACAGAATTAATTTCACACATGATGTTTTCAAGGTGTTAAAATATGTCACAGCTTCTGCTAATAAAACATCTTCCTCTTCCCTCCTCCTTGCAAGAAACTGCTCAGCTCCCACCAGCCCCTATTTCACATTATATGTGTTTTCAATTCTGATAAGGGCAGCTGATTGCTTGCAAACCTAATTACAGTCAAATGAAAGTCTTTCAGAACCATCATTAGCAATTAGGAGCCGCTGGATTTGCAGTGTATCATTTAGAGAGGTATAATTCAATAGCTTATTGAAAAATTGCAGGTGAAACTGATGATTATAAGGGGGGGGGGGGAGGAGAACGCCTGTGACACGTCACTGCAGGCAAATCCCTGGTGAAGTGGCAGCTCCTAGAAGCGGCTGATCAATGAATGCAGGTGTTTGCCTCTGCGTGCTGCGAGTTGAAAGCACTGCCTGCACATTGTCCTCCTGCCTGGGTTTGTGAATGGCTCTGGATTTCACATCATCTGCTTGCTTTTCTCTGTTCTTGCAAGGAATCCAAAGGGCCTATTCAGGAACTTCATTAAACCTGGGAGGGAGGATGTGCAGCGCAGAACAACAGGCATGAGAAGCAACACATCATTTTTTCAGTCCTTTCTGTAGAGAACAACAATCTCTTCTGTGCCCATGGAGCTCAATTATATATTATCAGGGCCCAGAAGTTGTTTGGATGCTTTTGAGCAGCTGGGTGCCTTCAGAGATGACGTGCTGGTTACGGTGGCTGCGGGTTAAGTGCAGCTGGAGATTTCTCTGGCCTCTGATCAGCAGCAAACAGTGGTGGGGAATCACAAAACACTTGTAATTCAAGCCCTGTTTGTCACCAACAGTGGTTTCCGAGAGGGGCAGCTGAATGGCAGCCCAGCTTTTAAGACACACTATGCCTCACACACAGAGAAAC